>NC_057855.1:98757824-99060855 GCF_015237465.2 Chelonia mydas
GACCATTCTCCTGCTTTCTTTGGACCATATCATTAAAGGAGCATCACAAGTCATGACACGGACAGGACAACTTTAACACTGTTCTGCAGCAAAGAAATAGCCACTGTAGAAGTGATCAATGGAAATGCATCCCTCTTCTCTGCTCTGGGACAGAACTCCTGATTAGATCCGGACAAATGCTGCCAAAACCACTTTCTGGAACATTCTTCTGAATTGTTACATGGCACTGCACTCTAATGATGCAAGGTGGGATTTTTCAAAGCACCTTGGAGTCGGGAATGCCCATGTGAAGTCAGTGCTCAGCTCCTCTTAGGAGCTTGGGGGAAATCTCACCCACTGTTCCAGAAGAGGAGCGTGCAAGCTCACGTTGTCCCTCAATGGCTTAAGCTCTACGTACAGGGTGAGGATAAGACGTAACCCACTCCCCAGTGATCACATTGCACTACTCTTACTGTCTCATCAGTGAGGGCTTTATCACAACGGCTCCCCTGGTACATTACACTCTGTAGTTACACTTCCCTGTATTGGAATTCCCGCCATGACTACAAGTTGTCCTGCATGACATAAATACTTCCCTTGTCTTTAGATTTTGTTAAATTCATGCTCCCATTTAATGCTTCTTATAAAATAACTAGTCCTGTTTTCACAGTCACACATTCCCCAGTCTTCATATTTTATTAAAATTATAGCCTCTAGTTGTTGTTTCACATAACATGATTGCTTTTCGCTGATTTTCTGTTAGACAGTAAATCTTCTGGGTCTCTTAAATGGCTAGCTGTTAGGTGTGTGTGCGGGCATGTATGTTACTGATTTCCATAAATGAACATTAGCATATATCTAGGGTTGACTTAAAAAAACATCGTGGCTTTTCGCTCAAAATTGAATTTTAAACATGCTTGAAAAGCCACTTTCCTCAAACAAAAATTCCCCCCGCCCCAGCTCTCAGCATACATTTAGAGCGTTACATTGTCATTTTCCCCTCAGCACAAAAGGTTTGGGATTGTCAGGCTTCTCTGCTCTCTGAGTTATTTCTCCTCTTCGGGACTGAGACTGATTCTTCTTAATCTCCCGTCTTCTTGACCTGTCACCAAGAGCAGCTGCAGCTTTTGTTAATGGAGCCTTTATAGCAGAGGCCTTTTAGACATCATCTGGAACGGACGAGATGTAACTTCTTTTCTCCCACCCTTTGCCGGTCTTGTCTGTTGAGATGCGCTCTTCAGGGAAGTGACTGTTTCTATGTGCTTGTACGGCTCCTAGCACAATGGGGTCCAAATATTGGTTGGAACCTCCAGGTGCTACTGTGAAACAAATAATCATCTCAGTGGGGTGCTGAGCTGGGCTGGTGACGTTAGGCAAATACTTAATAACAGTCACATATTTTGAGCATTCTTAAATTGCTGTCTTAGAGCAGCTTAAAGAAGGGTTATATTGCTGGCTTAGCTTTTGAATTCGTCCTGGGACATATGCTTTCCTGCCAAGGCTCACCCTTCTGACCTGGAGTAAAAGTGGGTACACATGGCACTGTTTCCAAGCAGTAGAATTTGGAAGGTCTAGCTCTAGATCTAAACTTAAAAATGTCTTTTGCCATCGCTTTGATTACATTTTTCTGGTCACTGTTCTAAAGAGATATGAAAGGTGCTTATGTTTTCTTTATCACGGGTCTGCTCCAGTGAGGAGGGTGATTACTGCCAGAGAGGCGGAGGGACACGGGCATTATCAGGCTCCATTGGATACATGGAAGACTTCAGATAATTTGTCATTAATGTCTCCATCTCTTCATAGGCTCAGATAGTGATCATTTCAAGACAGACAATGCTCCCATCTACAAGCACTCTCCAAGTTTTACATGGGCTGGATGCTACCTGTTATCAACACAAGGCAGCTGTTTCTTTGAACATAAAAGACTCGCTGTCTTCAGTGTTGCAAAGGATTTTTGTAATCAGCACAGATTTATGACCGGGATACGTCCGAACATTTCTAATCTCTCGTGCAGGAGTGATATCCTCCCTAACATGGTCAGAGCAGAAAGATTAGCTTGTTGTTTTGATACTTGGTGCTATAGGAAACAATAGTGCAAAGAATTAATTGCTCCTAGCAAGTGGCGCAATAAACGTGGCTCATCCCCTGAATCTGTAATGCCTTCCATATTGCTGAACCGCATGGCGGGTAGGTAACAGAGACCATGTTTTTCACTGAGCTCATTTAGAAAGAAATTTACTGTTATGTTCACTGCTATCGTATGGAGCTGATAGCGTACCCCAGAATAGAGTTAGCAATGATTACATGGAAGAAAACACCCCTAGGTTTCCGTGACTGAAGAAGGGAGAACATGGCTTTATACTGTGAAAGGAGTAAGTCCTTAACATCTAATGTGTGTGGTGGAAGCGGTCTGGTCTCAGACTACATTGGCTACTCTGTTTTAATGATCAGTTAGGCTGATGAATAATACCTGCTCCTTGAAGGTTTATGACTGGAAAAGGCTGACGTTATGTCATGAAAAAAGTGGCATTTTTAAACAAACAGCCCCTCTAGATACGTCAAAGGTGCCAAATGGTCAGTTTCGAATTAGGACGTTTCCTCTATTAGAAGTTTAGGATTTGGTTGCAAACTACATGTTAAACCCACTGGAAACAATAGTAATTTCCAGGTAGCCTGCTGCAGTAAAATGACTGCATTTACTCATGGTAACATGGTAAAGCCTTGATCCTGCCAGGTGCGGAGCACTCTGTTCCCAGTGCAATGAAGCTCTCCGCACATGGTTTACTTTTAAGCTGTATAAGCGTGTAAAGTCACTGGAACTACTCAGTTTAGCACTTGTGTCACCACTTGGTTGGTTCAGGGCCCAAGTGCTCCGCACCTGGCCCTGGGTGACGTTGTTCAGCAAAAAAATGCAGATTCAGTGACTCTGACACGATTTATAAACTCGTGTCACTTTCTCTGAATTGTTCATGTCAGGGAAAAATCCCCCCAAAAGTCAACATTTTGGTTTTTCAATTTGAAATGACTCTTCGTTGAGAAATGACCTTCAGTTGTATTTATTTTTTTAAATGCTCAAAATCAAACATTTTTGTTCAACCCAAAACATCTTTTTCCAACTTTTTGATTTGCTGAAAATTTGAAAAAAATTATGTTCAGGTCAACATGAAACTATCCCCCCCCCACCCCAGAATGACCAGGGAACTGAAAAATCACTGTGAATGCATGGGCCTCTCCGTACTGGGAATGTGGCCCTGTGTCTGTGGTGTGTTCAGTTCCCTTGCTTTTGTCTGTGTGATTTGTACATACACCTGATAATCAGCATTAAAAGGAATATTGTCGATCAAAAGGCATTTGGATTAGCTAGCCAGCTATGCCCCAAATAAACCCATAGCACAGATGGATGGCTCACCACAGAGACAATTAAGGCACATGCTAGGCAATACATGCACTTACAGGACTCCTTGCCGAATACTAGATCTCTCATTGCCTGGCTGCAGTGGTCCCTCGCCCTCGAGTGAGGAGGGAGGCCACGCTGCCTCACCATGGCAGGCAACAATAGTCAGGCTGGGGCCACTCTGCGGGGGGCAGAGCAACAAGCAGCCTCAAATTAACAGTCTGTGGGAAGCTCTGGCCCTCTGGGTGAGCAGAGCAGTCTGGAGTGTTTAGCCCTGAGCCTCCTGGCTGGTGCAGACAGCGATTTAACAGTCTGTGGCAAGGCCTTCTGGGGAGTAGGCAGCCAGCCCACATGTGTGGGGGAGTGGCGGCAGGTAGGGAAAGGGGGTCCCAGGCCCACCCTACTCCACCGGGTCCCAGCCCAGGGTCCAACAGTGATGGGTGGGCCTGCCTCTGGGTCAGCAGGGAACCCACTGGAACACGCTGCCTCACTTCCCGACAGCACAACCAGATCAAGGACTGGTTCCCCGTGGCTACTTCTTACCCCACTCAGGCGGCATTGCTCCATTGACACCAAGCTCAGTTTGGCTGCTTCAGAGTCAGGCAGCGTCCGCTCTGCTGCCTTCTCGTGGCCTTCCACCTCCTTGGTCAGCAGGACGCTGCTCTGCTCGGGGCTGGTCCAGTATCCTGCAGAGGGCTCCGCTCCCTGGAAGAGACGTCCGCTCCGTCCCTTGGTCCAGCACCAACTGAGCTCCAGGGCTCTCCTTTTACACTTCTTGTTCTGCCCTGGTACTTCGGTGAGGAGGGGTGGGGCAGGTTTGGCTCCAGACACTGGGAGAATGGCGTGGTTCCTCACTCTCGAGCCCGGAGGGGGGCCACTCCGCCTCCCTACGCTGACTCATGATCGGCCCAGGGGAAGTTGGGCAAATACTCCCAGGTTTAGAAACAATTTAGGGATGAAATCCTGACCCCACTGAAATCATAAGAGTTTTGCCATTGACTTCAGTGAGTACAGGATTCACACCTCCTCCAGTACCTGTTTTTCCTTACCTTGTAAATTTAAAATGGTCATTGGACTCCCCCTCCCTCCCCCCAAGTTTAACCTTATTTGTCCCGAGTTTGCTAGTAATAGACTCTTTATGAGTGTGACACCGTAAGGGAGTTTCTATTAGATTAAAGCAGCAGTGTATCTTCTCGATGCTTTTTACAATGGGCTATTTTGTTCTGAGAGAACAACACGGTTTCTCTCCCGCAGTGAGATTTATCACAAATGTCCAATCTCAAGTACTGATGAACAGAAAATGTGCATTTGAGAAGTTTTTCGCCCAATAAAATAAATTTTAAAAAAAGTAATAGAGTGATTAACAAAACTGCAACAATTTATGGATAAATCCAAACCTGTCAAATATGGGATTTCTCTATAAACAGACTAATGAAATCTGGCTTAGTCTGAGTACAGATTCATGATCATCGTGACAACAAATCACTTTTTATAAGATTGTGCAGCTGAAAACCAAGTCTTTTGCTAGAAGGCTGATATGACCAAATACCAGGGAGAAATAATTGAACCAAGTATTTAAGAGCACGCTGCTCTCTCGTGGTAGTGCACAATAATTACCTTCAGTGGGGCAGACCTGTCAATACCTGCATACATATTTTGTTTATATTGCCTGGCATTTATCTAATTTTATATGTGCCTCTTTAAAGTGCATTTGTTGGTTCTTTGTACTGTAGTTGGGAACAATAAAAATAGTCTTTATTAGCAGTTTTTATTGATTCTTGCATCAGGCAGTAACCAGGTTGATGGCATGGCATATTCGTCAGCCATTACTATCAATGAGAAGCCAATAAAAGCTTTTACATGAAGAGTTATGGACTAATATTAGAAAAGGAGATGCATTGGGGACAACTAACATAAAGGGATGGTTAACACTTCTTTTCTGAACACACAGAATTGGCTTTTTCTGAATACTAGATCCAAAGACCACAACCACTAGGATGTTTCAGAACCAGACCTGGAGTCATGCTTTTGCCTGGTTTTCCCCTCTTCCCTAATGGGCTAACCCAGACCCCTAGCTCCAATCATCCCTGAACTTTAAAAAAAAAAAAAAAAGTTGGTCTGAGCCCATCTTTAGGTAGACTATGCTGCTATTATGCATTTCTTCTTCTTAAATGTGTTTGTGGGTCACACCACTGGTCTTCTGATCGCTTAGGGCATTTCAGTGTGAACGATTTCCTCAGTCATTTACTAATATAGTAAGCTTAGAGAATCCATACATGTTGCAAATGTTCTTGTTTGGGCAAAGGCTAAGAAGGTTATTTCTGATTTCAGCTAATCCTTAATAGTTTTTTTTGCCTTGTTTCATTCTCTAACAGTTGGTAAGAAACTGGGTTATTATTGTTTTAGGCTCATGTTAGAAACTATCAGTTCCATTACTAATTATGTTTAAAGCAAGACTGTTTTTTTAAACCACTTTGAAGTTTTTATAACCATGTCTTAGAGTGAGAATAATAATAGCCTAATATTTCCCCTTACTTTGAAGTTATTAAAACCACATCTAATTATGAAATGATTAAGACTATGAGTCACCATTTTGCCTCCCTTCACAATGTATCTTTCAAGCAATATAAATATGTAGAAAATATGTAAATTATAAAGTTAGACATTTGGTGTAGTCTGACCTTTGTGAAGAACTATAGGTTGCTTTTCAATGAGTGATCCAGTCATGTGAAACATCCGAACCAAATGCTGTGCAATGTAGAGAGAAAAGGTCTGTCGCTTACAAGGAAAAATCAGTGACGAAAGGGCCTCAGTTTAATTGTTTTTATATTAAACTTTTCCTTTCCATGTTATTAGTCATTAATTTATATTTTGTAGGCTTAATAGATATGCTGGTTTTAAAATATGCTTCCAAGGACCGACCAAAGTCAATAATTTCATTTTTATTTTCATAATGATTCTTCAGTTATTAAAAGTCATATCAGTTAATGACTACTCAGAACGATAGATAATGTAATAGATTTAATGGAGACTTGATTTTAAAATGCTTGCTTTGAATGACAGTTGTTCATCCTTACCATAATAACATTGATAAATAAACAATAGATGGATTATGTGAAATTAAACATAACTCTAATCTGCTTTATATAATATAAACTACTTTAGTATAATCCTAAAAATGTCTGAGTGTTATAGACCAGGAGCAAATGAAGACCAGTTTGGAGTTTTGTTTCCATCTATTAGAGCTCAGTCTGTGTTCCAGCTAGAGTAGGCGCCACTGTGCAAGGTGAAGTCAAGTCTTCAGTGCCTGATGGTAACTGGAGGGGAGAATATACTTGTTCTTGCCATCTGGTAATGGCCCCTTACTGCACTAAGGTAGCCCGTAAGAATCTGGATTAACAGACAGCTGTCAGCTTGAGTTGGACTTTAGAGTGCAGCCGAAGCTCTTTGTAATGACCACGAAGGAAACTGCTGGGCAAAACTTTTGTAGGAATCCTCGACGTTCCAACCCGCTTGCTGAGGCAGCCCCATGAGATGGGCTGTTAAATCCCTGCTGGGGGAGGGGGAGGGCTAGGACCCAGGAGTCGGGTGCTTATGGCAGGAGACACCACTCAATAAGCCAGTCACATATGCCGCACCAGCTTGAGTTTCCGTACTGGTTTAAGACACACCCTATGTACAGCACGCTGCAGTGACTGAGTCTTGACGTAGCAGCGATGTGGATCACAGCAGCACCCAAAAGGAAGGACCACAGTTTCTAAACCAGGCAAAGATGAGAAAGGCCATCCCGGATAGTACCACTGTATTATAATCCAGTAGCATCTGGGGATCCAGCAAAGCCCTGGACTGCAGACTCGATTAACAAACGGTGGGAATTCAGCCCCAGCCAGGCTGTGGCTACGCTAGGGAGGGTTGATCGGTATTCCTGTCCCAGCGCACTCTACCAGCTGTCGCCTTTCTGAGGATGAGAGTGACTCCACCACAAAGCGCCCCGCGTGTGGAGGGCTCAGCTGAACTGGCTGGCAGACCAGCGCTCTGAACTGGTCCAAGAGAACCATCCTCCAGGAGCGGCACAAAGGTTAGCACTGGCCGTCCTGCTAGGGGCTTCTGCCGGCTCAGCTCGGTCAGCCACACATCACACCCCTTCGGCTGCCTGACCCTGCCCTGGTGGCAGGAGTCTGTGGTGTAGACCTGGCCCAAGGATGACCGATGTAAACCAGGCCATATTTTCTGATGGCTGCCCCCAGTCTAGCAGCTTGGTGTCACCCGAGTCTTGTGGGGAACCAGCTTCAGCCAGCACACCCGATCTCCCCTCGGGGTGGGGTATACGAACCTGCACTAGCTCTGCCCGCTGCTCCGGTGAACCATGCTGGGCTCGGAGGAGGAGTATTAATAGAGAGAAGCCCAGCTCAGCGAGCGCCGGAGCGGAGGGTGGACAGACCTCTCTTGCCAGCTCCCCGAGAGCCAAGCTGCCTGAGGTTGCCTGGGGACATGGAGCAGTCGGGTGGATGGCTGAAGGACCCTTGTGTGATAACAGGGCTGGTGTCGCTCTTTATTTCTGGTCGCTTTGTTTTCTTTCCTCTGTTCCGGTGGGAACTGGGATGTGGGGCGTGACCCTAGGGCAGACCCCTGCCAACAGTGTGAGTCCCCTGAGGAGAAGGCTGGGTTACAAGACTAAGGGGACCACCAGTGCGTCTATATGGCAGGTCAACAAGGCTATGGAGAGTGAGAACCCCGCAATGCTGCATCCAGCCACAAGACAGCAAATTGAGATATCTTGTCACACACCCTGTATTAGACCAGGGGTTTGACTGCATTGGCTGTGTCAGATAAGAGTGTGTGTGCGTGGGGGGGTGTCATCAGCCCGATGAGAGTGCAGCAGACTGGCTAAGTGTCATGTCTCCATTTTCTGGCAAGTCCAGAGAAAGTGGATCAGAGTCCAGGGTGGGTCTCTGTCGTTGGCATTTCCTGGCTTAGGGTCCAGGGATGATGCAGGGGGCGAGGGAAGTGTTTGACTTCTGTTGGGAGGAAAATATCATGTTAATTACAATAGTTAAATGCCATCTCGATACTGAGGTGATGATGCCCTATAGATAAATTATCCTTCTTTACGGGAGTTAGGCATAAAACCCAGCTCTCATACTGAACTTCTGACCTCTAGAGTTTTTCCAATCTAGTTGCTGATGCCTCTCTCTCTCGCTCTGTATCTGTGGGTGGCTTCTGGCTGCCAGCACACAGTTGTATGCGGTGTATGTGTAGTACAGAGCATATGCCAGATTTATTTATTATACGATTCTTCAAGATGCAGTGTCCTTTTTTTGTTCTTTCTTTTCTTTTTGATGGTCACCTTTTTTTTTTTTTTGGAAAATCTTCAAACTCTAATAGGTCAATTTTGAAGCTTAAATGCTGTTTCAATATTTGCCTTTTCAAAAATCTCTTAATTTCTGGGGAAGGCAAATCCTCCAACCAAGGGAAAACACCCCATTTTCCCCTCTGTTAGGTAGTTTTCCTGTTCAGTAAAACAGGGATGATCATACACTACTTTCATAGCAAGTGTATTTTTTCTGTTTTTTCTGATCCCCTTGTTATGAATTCTGTTCAGAGCCATGTTGCTTCTGCACAGAATCATCAAGATCAAGAAAAGAGCTGTTTTCAGCCGCCAGACAGGAATGATAAACAAGTCTCATCAGTTGCTTTTCAGGGTCATGGGTTAATAGGATCATAAATCTAGGAGTAATTTCTCAGAAAGCCACAGCCTTCAGTTTAATATGTCAGCTTTATGGTGAATCTACTGCCTGTCTGAGAAACAGAGTTGTAGGTAATTTGTGAATTGTGCAGAAATGTTAGGTCATGCATAATCGCATGTATTAAACTTGTGTATGTCTTTTTTGCATAATTACTAAAGCATATGATCCAAGTTATTCTCAGATACAGCTCTGTTTTGGCTGATTGACATTGCTTCAATGGCACTGCCAAGAACTATATTGGGTAATGTCTTCTGATAGATTTAGTGCACGATATCTCAGCATGGTAGTAGGATCCTTACATTTATGACAAAAAGATGGAGGCAATCATAAAGAGTAATATCTGTTGGAAACTAAGGTTGTGATTCCAACACTGGCATTTACTCAGTGTTATACACATGTAAGTGTCATCATCTGTGCCAGTTACATAACGGCTGACACTGAATGATTGATTTTCTGACAGCCATTAGGCTGTGTCCTCTAATTCTATGTGTAAACTACATAATTTTATTGAAATTAAATACTGTTGGCTGGACAACCAGTAGCAGTATGCACTCCTAGACTGAATAGTATTAAAATCTTTCATATCCATTTCTGACACTTTCTTACTGAAAAACAGTTTTATTGGGTTTTTGTTCGTTTACTTTGACTTGACTTTACAATATTTAGCTACATTAAAAATAGAAGTAAACCTCATTTAACATCTTGCTATACAATTTATTGTTCCATATAGAAAAGCCAAAATTGTTTATTTAATGCAAATATTACGGCTGATAAAAGGACTTACTAATTAGTAATGAGTGAACGTTGGCATTTTTCAGTTTTCACACTGTCACACAGGCCAGCTGGCGAAGGGGTCACTGTTCTGTATCAGCAACGCTTCTCTGGCTTGACAAAGCTACTACACCTAACCTGCCACTTTCATGGTATTTATCCATAAATCGTGCCTTGCAAGGTATCAGATGAAAGCTGGTGTCATGCTGGTCATAAATATCATTGTAAAATGCATGTGCTGATGGTGTGTAAAATTTGTGTATATACAGAAAATATATCTTGAGAGTCTGTATCAAGTTCTGAGGCACCAGCATAGACCAGCTTTCTCTCAGAGAAGGTATGTGTATTCACCCGTCCCAGTCTCTGACGTAAATTAAGTAGCGTAAAGCCAACACAATGGAAGCCCTATTTACATGTGGACCCAGCCCTCCAGGAAGGGAACCAGAGTGTCACCCTGTCTTTGTGGACAAAACAATGCGTTTTGGAAAATATAAGGAGGAACCAAAAGATGTTGTAGCAGCCATGACTGGGGAAGTAAAAAGGATGATGATTTTCATATTCGTGAAAGTTGGATCCTGGCCACTGGGGCTAGTGACTCTGGGGAGGACGAGGTTGCTTTGGGTGAGATGCTCCCAAAGATTTTACCTGTTAAAGTTAAATTTAGACTCTAAGAAGCACATGAGAGCTTTTTGTTTTATTTGTAACCTGTTATTAGCCTTGCTCACTATCTCATAAATCTTAACCTTTGTTAATAAACGTACATTTGTTTTTGCTGTAAATAGATTGCAGTGCTGGAGTGCTATACTGCACCTTACCCTGCGCTGTACAGTCAAGCTGTGTGACACTGTTCCTTTGGGGACAGCTCCCCTGCTAATTACTCTGAGTCCACTGACAGGGGCTGGGTACTACAGGGGGACCCTTCTGAGGAGTTCAGGAATTGGGCTACACCATGAGTCAGCCTGCAAGGCAAAGTGGGGGATGGCAGAGCTCTGCAGATAGTGGCTGAAGGGCTGGCAGGGCCAGGGAGCTGGCAGCCAACGCCCGCAGGAAAGACTTCCTCTAGCTGGAGGCAGGGGGGTTACAAAGTGACTTACAATCCTGGGCACCCCAAGTCAGCGTTACGTGCACGCACACCCCAGTGATGATTTCTGCAGATGCACTCATCAATATCGGAGGAATAGTTTGTGAACCGATTTCAGCATATGGATTATTTGTAAACTGTTCATCTCAGCTGTTCTCACTTCATTATTTGTGATGTGTAATTTATCCCCTAATGAGGTTGTTTCTACTCCCTGATTGGATTTATGAAACTTTGAAACAGGAGAATAAGTAGTGTGTGTGGATGGAATGAATAACATGGATGAATAAC
The DNA here is from genome assembly GCF_015237465.2 of Chelonia mydas. NCBI lineage: Eukaryota > Metazoa > Chordata > Testudines > Cheloniidae > Chelonia > Chelonia mydas. Next base: position 98,769,085 of record NC_057855.1, read on the forward strand.
ATACTCTCTGTTATAACTTTTCAGATGAATAATCATTTCTGTTCACAGAGTCCATCTCCCATGATGCATCACATCAGTTCAGCCAGAAGGGAGTCCAAAGTGCATCATGAGAGATGGAGCCTGGCCCGTAGAGGAGAATGGGGGCCTGAGGCACCCAAACTTCATCTCCTCTGAGGCACTGTGCTGAACATAGATGAATGCCTCACTGATCTGAAATAAAACATTTCCATTTGGGTTGACAAACTGAAATGTTTCTATTCAGAACAACCCAACCCCAAACAAAATCTGTAGTTTCAATTTTCCTGATTGAAATTTTTCAGGGAAAGCTAATTTTCCTTTGGAAAATTGTTGGAAGGAAAATTCGCAACATCCACAGCTAGTGACAAGGGAAAGCGAAGCAGCAAAACTGATTCAAAATGATTAGCCAGTAACAGAGAGATTCAGTGACAATGTGTAATTACTAGACTAATGCGTCTGATGAAGTGGGTTCTAGCCCATGAAAGCTTATGCCCAAATACATTTGTTAGTCTCTAAGGTGCCACAAGGAATCCTTGTTTTAACCTGTAACAACATTTCAAAGGAGCACACAAGCATGCTTATGGTCTGTTAGTTCACATTCCCTTTTGTTGTTGATTTAATGTCATGCATTTAAAAACATCAAACCAGCATGATGGATTTCTTTGGGAATGTATCCCTGGCCTGCTTTTCTTATTTAAAATAAGGAGGGAGGGAAAGACCTGGACACCTCTGCTTTTAACTACCCATTATGGTTTGTGGAGGGAGGACATTCCTTCACTCCATACACCTTATTAGCAAGCTGAGGAGCCTGCTTAGACAATGTCTTTGTAGATACACCCCTCTTCCATCCACCTCCTCTCCCTTTGATGCTCTGCACTCACCCTGAGTGAGGGCTGCGTTAACAAGCAGCTGAGAAATATTTCCACCAAGTTAGAGGACTGTGCCCGGTGTTCCACTGTACCAGGGTCAATGCAAAGCTTCTGACCACACTTCCACTGGAGAGCTCACCACAAACAGGCTAGAGGGTCAAGGACAAAATGTAAGCTTGCTTATCGTGTGTGTGGCTGTAGATATGTATTTAGACACAGGTGTGTTAGTATAAAACATGACTTCATTATGTACATAGAAAATGTTTCCATGAGGCGTCTGAGAATAGTGGAGCAATCTGGTCTAAACGAGCACATGTACGGAAAACAAACGGAGGCTCACAGAGCCCTGCAGGTCTTTCTCCTTGAAAAACTCCCTGTTGTCTTATCACTACAAATGGAAAGGCATAAAGCAAAAAAGAAAAGAAAAAAAGAAAAAAAACCCTGCTGCTTGCAGTTTTCTCCAGACAGCTAAGTTCATATCTCAGCCTGACAAGAAGACTAGCACTGCAGATGTGAAAATAATTCTATTTATTTATTTAAGTATATTTTTTCTCCTCCCTTGGAGATGTGTTCCTCCATCATCATTGTAACCTGTGAATTCAACTCTTGTAGCTTTTTTAGCAATAGTTGCTTGTGTTTACGTACAGCAACAAACAACAACAAATCGTTGGTTCCTTCATTTTAAGGGACTCTGGTTTTAATCCTTATACATATTGTGTAAGGAGCTGTCCGGTGCCATAGTCTCCTCACGTGTGCTTCTCAGTTCCACTAAGTATCCGATTCGACAGTGGGAATGCTGGCAAAGGGCCCGGGGCATCCTAGATAAAGGCCCAGGCCTGTTCCACCTCCTCTGTATTCCTGTCCTTTCTGTACATTCTTTTTTCCATTTATTCTCTCCCTAGTTGATCTCCCTTAATCTGAAGCTCTAACTTTAAAGCCCATACTGTAATTTAAGGCACAACCTCTACTACTTCTAACTTGGCATCATAGCTATTCTGCAAATCCTTCAAAGTCTCCCAGTTCAGTTACCCATAAATCTCAATTCCTTTCTCTTCTTGCTTATCCCTATGGCCATATAAAGGACCCAGATCTGCTTGCCTTAATCGCCCCTGTTGTCCCATTGACGTCAATGGAACTGCTTGAATAAGGCGAGTAGGATTTGATCCCAGATCTTGACCTGTTTAGCCCTCCTTCCCTTTACCTTCCCAGGCATGTTTTGTTGGAGTCACAGTGTTCTGACCATCTCCTGTGTGGATAACTTTCTATTTCCGCTATTACCTTCATACTGGTTCTTCATATACTGTTTGACACCTTGATTCTTCCGTCTTTACCTTGCTCTACTAAACTGAGCCGTGCTCCACCATCTGCTACCTGACCATTCCCTTGAAAGTGAGGTTCTTTCGCACATGCGTGACGGATGCATTCGTCCTCTTCCTCCTCTTATGCAGCCACCCAGCTCCTACATCTATCCCAACAACACTTGCCTGCTCTTGTGTCACCTTCATCCTTCTCATTCTTGAACGTTGACGTTTCGCTCAGATGGAAGCCAAAATACTTATTTACCCCCTAAGTAGTCCATGGCTCTGGCTGAGGATCTGAGCTGGGTTTTGGCTCAGTCAGTGGTTGAAGGATAGTTATTTCCCTTGTAATCTCTCTGGGGAGAGGATGAGAGAGAATGAACTGACTCCATGTGACAGGTCTTAGTGGAAGGATCTCAGAGACCATGATAATGAGGTGGTATTGGAACCTGTATCGATAGAACAAAATTCCCCTCTGCTTGGCATGGGTCACAGCAACTCCAACGGAGTTTAAATAAACCAAACTTTAGTCACTACAGAAAAACAGAGACCCAAAGTAAACTAAAGTAATTTGCCAAGATTGGTTAAGCACCATGGAGGTCCCTCACCACTTGCTGGTTGGAAGACAGCAGGTAAAGCTTAAGCAGAAAATCCCGGAGTCAGCCATTTCCCTGATTGTCCATTTTGCTTGTCTACCTAACTCCCAGCTCAGATATTTGCTTGTTATCTGTTACATTCTCCTTTTGTTAATGCCAGTCAGACCCCTTTCTTTCTTATTAGGTGCCTCCTAGGCTATCTCAAATTGACCTTTGAATAAAGCAACACCCTCTTTCCAAATTGGAGGGTAACTGTATTTCTCTTCCAATCCCCCTCTCATATGGTTGTATCATAATTCAATAATTCTTTGTATATCTCTTCCTTGACACTGCCCTGGCATTTTCAATAATGATTGTTCATTAGCACAGTTGGACTAGTTTTTTATGCTGTAATAAAAAGCCCATTACATAGTTAACAAATGACTTCTGTGCAGACACTGTATCAACTTTAACCAGGCTGTGCGTGTGTTTAAAAAAAACAAAAAACCCCCACAAAACCAAAAGTATCTCAAATACATAAATATGGAGAAATCCTGTCTCTCCAGTAAATATAATTCTTTGCTGGCAGTAACTCAGCCCTTTGCATCTTGGCACATAAATAATTCATAAAGAAGTAGGAACCTTTCACCTCTGCAGTTTTCTGATCCCACTGAATAATATTGGTATCATGATGGAATATCTGCAGAACAAAACCACTCTTGGCCAAATCCTGCAATTATGTTTCATACCGTGCTCCTGCTCGGTGAAGATATATTAAACCCATGATGGACATTCCCTGGCATTTCTGCTTAATCTGTACTGTCAATGTCTTATTAGTTCTATACAATGCTGTGTCCGGTGTTTCAGAAGGATAGTGTTAGAAGCCTGTAACTTCTAAAAGTCTCAGGAAAGTAAGTGTAACGGCAGCTATTTTCAAGATTTCCCTGGATGCTCAAATGGCAAAGCAAAAGAACTGAGGAACAAACCATTCTTTAAACTGGGAAAATGACAACCTCAGAACCCATACATACTTAATCAGCTGTCAGTCCACAGACTTTTTCCCCTACAGCTGTGCCATTTATCAAGCTAATGAGGTCATAATAGGTAATGGATTATTGTGGATGGCAAATCTTCCTGTACCTTACTTGGCCACAACACGATCCAAACGGGAATTAAGCACCTTGTACCAAATTAATGTCAATGCCTACGTAGTCTGTCATTTTCAGAATCTGATTAGCATCTTCTGTATCTTTCTTAAGTGGCTTTACATGAAAATATACTCTGGGTATGTGTGTGTGTATGCACCTTGTATCTGTAGTATATGCTGGGTATTGCCTTGTTTCATTTAATGATTTTATGTTTATTAGATTAAATGTAAATGAACTGGCTAAAACTATTCTATTGTGATAATTTATTATTTTCCCTCTATCAAAAAATGAAACTATTGGGGTTGGGAGAATATTGGGGAGAAAACGTTCCACGCACATTCATTAAAATTCAAAAATCTGCTCTGACTTGACAGTGTTAATGGACCTTTTTGAATTCACTTTCAATCAGCATTTGTGTGTTTGGGCTCTGCTACCCTGAATACTCACACATGCTAAGCCTAACTGTTTACCAAAAATGACTTTGGAATTGTGTATTTCTTTGTAAAATTGAGTTGTTGAGTTACATAAGACATCCAGAGAACAGAAATAATACCCCGTGACTTCTGTAACATCCAAAGCACAACATGAAAACATTTGTAGTTCACCATATGGGGACGCTCAGAATACCAAGAAATATTTTACAAAATTTGTTGCTGGGCAATTTAGGGATTTGTAAACAGGAAACATATTAGACAGTAAAAACAGAGAAAATTGTCAAATAATTTCCTCTTGTTGCAAGTTATTTTTCTCAGCTCTTAAAAATACCACTGCCACCAAAGTGCTGAGATATTACCTTGAACAATAGCATTAGGAGGATCATTGTGTCATTCATATTTATACACGAAAGGAAGCTATTCAGTTAGCAACTGGATGGAAGAATGTGCCTCATGCAGATGCAGCATGGAGTCTTCGGCTGTTTAACACTCGGGGCAAGATTTTGTCATTAAGATACAGTTCAATTAGGGACGTTGCATTACTATTGTTCATCGATTGAGAATTGCATTATTTTCTTTATTTACATGCAGTAGGAAGACACAAGATCATGCCCTGAACAATTTACAATCTATATTATAACTGATCTTCAGATATCTCTGGGAGAAGGTTTTGGAGCAGGGGAGGTTCCTCGTTCACCCCATGAAGAACATGTGTAGCAACTGTTGATCCTTTATTAGTTTCTCATTCTTGTGTACACCTTTGGAACAGACGGGATCTCACTTGGTCACAAAAATTGATCTCTGCTGTTCCTTTTTTTTAAACTGTCACTTTATTCCTTGCCAAATCTGCATTGCTTCTCCGCAGCTCAGTATTTCAGCCAGGAGACACTAGGTCATTCCTTTGTGGCTGTTTTATTGCCTCAGATGTTTTTCCTTTATTGCACACTTCAGACTCAATCAAAGAAAAATGAAGGCTATAATACACAACCTTGGCGCACAGCTGTACAAGTTTGGTTGATAAAGAAAGCTGTGTTGACATAACAGACTTCTGAAAGGCATTTAATTTAGTCCCATGTGGCATTCTGATTTAAAAAAAAAAAACTCTACAAAATCAGTGTGACCCATGTTAATTGGATTAAAAACTGATTAATAGATTGCAAAATGAGAAATTGTCATCTAGTAGAGGTGTTTCTAGTGTTCGGTGGTGTCCACAGGGATCTGTTCTTGGTCGAATGCTGTTTAATATCTTTACTAATGATATGGAAGAAAATATAAAATCATTACTGGTAAAATGTGCAGATAACCACAAACCTGATGGAGCTATGAATAATGGCAAGGATAGGTTATTTATACAGATTTACCTAGTAGGATGAGCTTCTTTGAACAAAATGTGGGTTTTTTAATACAGCCAAATGTTAGGTCCTACATCTAGCTGTAGGTCACACAAGAGGGGAGACTGATTTCTACAGTGCAGTGACTCTTGAAAGGCCTTGCAGGTCACAGCACCCAACTGGTTTAGCCACAGCATCACATGGGCTCAGGGGTTGAATGCAATCCTTGAATCTATAGACAGAGAAATACCAAGTCGGAGCAGGGTGGTGGTATTACCTCTGTACACGGCTTTAGTGAAACCATTACGGAAATACAGTGTTCAGTTCAAAAGGGCACAGGCTGCGTGGGGCTCAGGATCGGGGCTATAATGAGCATGGTAGTTCCCTCTCCCAGAAGGCTACCCATACAATAATGCTAGCACGGGCTTTATGTGAGTAGCTTGGCCACATCCCTTTCCCAAAGGTCAATGTGTCCATGTATTATTTTTTATCAAGCACAGCCCTATATAGCGTTAAGCTCCTTCACGGACACATCTCTGTATTGGTGCTTAGAAGGGTCAATGGAGACTTAATTTATCTTTTAACTCGAACAGCTCATTGGTGTCCTGGAGCTGCAGGTTTGCCCCAATCCAAATAATAATTAATGTATTCGGTAGATAGAAGAAAAGATAAAATCCTTCAAGCTTATTTTGATCTATCCCTGGAATAGGGAGGTGTCTGCAAATGCTAAAGAATTTTCTGTGTGATAATCTATATAGCAGCCCTCCAGGAAAAAACACATGCAGCTTTCAAGCACATTATGGCCATTCCAGTGCAATATTGCTGTATGAGAACAGTCGATAGAAACAAAGTTTTAGATCATTAAAAGCTGAGGGTTGCTGTGTAGGAAATATTTATGCAGACCTTGCCTTGTGTATCTGATCTACTGTGTATAAGAAAGACCAGGGCATGGGAGAAGTCATGTCCATTGCTATTCCTGTTCTCCTTTGCTCCACATGGTACCCCCAGCTTGCCTATAGGTTATAGTTTTTTTCTAAAAGTCAAGGAAAATACGATGTACTGATTTTCAGCTGTGTCTGTCTACAGGAGGTTGCAGTCTCTTGTTGACTTTTTAGTGTTCTGTGAAGTCGGCTAGAAATGGTATTTTTTTTCCAGATCTATATTTTGTTGTGAGGACCAGTGGCATGGGCAGTCCCCATTGCCTGTGAAGGGACCCACTGCCTTGTAGAGCCTGCAGGTCAATGATGCGATCGATAATATATCAAAATATATTTGTAGAACACAGCTATGCTGTTTACTTCATAAAATGCCCCAGGGAATGGTCTAGAGACTTTAGGGAACTCAAAACACTGCCAGGCTCTCTCTCGGATGCACTGTGATGGTTGATGGAGAAGTTAAAAGGAATAAGTGAATACTGAGGAATGATAAAACTAAGGGAGGTGCAACTTGCTCTGCTAGCTACTATATGGAATCACAGAACTGGATGGGACCTCGAGAGGTCGTCTAGTCCAGTCCCCTGCACTCAAGGCAGGACTGAGTATTATCTAGACCATCCCTGACAGGCGTTTGTCTAAACTGCTCTTAAAAACCTCCAATGATGGCGATTCCACAACTTCCCTAGGCAATTTATTCCAGTGCTTAACCACCCTGACAGTTAGGAAGTTTTTCCTAATGTCCAGCCTAGACTGCCCTTGCTGCAATTTAAGCCCACTGCTTCTTGTCCTATTCTCAGAGGTAAAGGAGAGAATTTTTTCCTCCCTCTTTCTTGTAACAATCTTTTATGTACTTGAAAACTGTTATCACATCCCCTCTCAGTATTCTCTTCCCAAAACTAAACAAACTCAATTTTTTCAATGTTCCGTCATGGGTCACGTTTTCTAGACTTTTGTTGCTCTTCTCTGGACTTCCTCTAATTTGTCCACATCTTTCCTGAAATGTGGTGTCCCAAACGGGACACAATACTCCAGTTAGGGCCTAATCAGGGTGGCATAGAGCAGAAGAATGACTTCTCGTGTCTTTCTTACAACACTCCTGCTAATACATCCCAGAATGACGTTTGCTTCTTTTGCAACAGTGTTACTCTGTTGACTCTTATTTAACTTGTGATCCACTATGACCCCCAGATCCCTTTCTGCAGTACTCCTTCCTAGGCAGTCATTTCCCATTTTGTATGTGTGCAACTGATTGTTCCTTCCTAAGTGGAAGACTTTGTGTTGGTCCTTATTGAATTTCATCTTATTTTCTTCAGACCATTTTTCCAGATCATTTTGAATTCCATGAAAGATATTAAAAGTTGGTGTGACACAATTGTTATCCAATTATGAAGCACCATGTGACCAGGTTTATTTATGAAAGTGCTGAGTAGGTGTATTCAGAGGCCTCTGGCTGCACGCTCCATGCTGACCACTATGGTCTCCTGAGGGCTGTGGTAGTCATCAGGAAGCCACCAGCCTCCCCTCAGTATAGAAAAATAAAACAATGGGCAGCAAGAGGCTGGTCCTGTGACTAAAATACACCACTGGGACTCAGGAAATCTGAGTTCTAATCCCAGCTCTGCCACATACTTCCTGTGGGACCTTGGACAAGTCCCTTTTCCTCTCACTTCCGGCATTGTAAAATGGGGACGATACACCTCCTGCGGTTGGAGATGTGAATTCAGGGGGTAAGCCCCTGAAAGCCAGGTTTCTCACTAGGGGGCCTTAGAACACTCCCTACCCTGGGTCCCTGATGGCAGTTGGGGCCTGTGGGTGCTACTATCATACAGACAATAATAAGAAAGGAAGAAAGGCCAGGTGCTGCCTGGCCCCTGCAGATGTCCTGGCAACATCCTATGGGTTGCAGCAAAGCTGATTTCTACAACTCAAGATGCTTTTATTTCCAAAAATTGAAGAGAATAATTTCTGGAAGTGAGAAGCCATCTAACCTCATGGTCCATACATGTTTCTCTACAATCTTTAATCTTTGATATTTCTCTCAGCTCTTTATTGTTTTATTATTTATTTTTGTGATTTGCTAGAAATCTAATTTCATCCCAATACATCTTGCTGGGTGATTCCAAAATCATTAGATGCTCATTAAAATGGAGTCTGAGTTTACAGGCAAAAAATCAATCTTAATGTCATCCCTCTCACAACTGATGTGAGGTATAGTAAAATATCTACACTCTTTAAATAGAGATTTCCTATTGATGATAAAAGAAGCACTCTCCTAGAGCATCTTTTGAATGACTAACAAAATAAATAAATGAGCATCTACCCTATACAGTGGGAGAAGTTTCAGTTTAGCTTCCTATTGATAGGCCTCATTTGTTTTCCTTTAAACATCTTAAAAATTTTAAAAAATTTAAAACACTTTATTACTCCAGTGACTATCACCATAGTACCTAGGTGCTTCATAATGCTTAAGGTGATAGTCATGATCTTAATAAGAAACACCAAATATGCTGCTTTAAGAAAAACAGAAAAAAACCCCAAGGAAACCAAAACTTTAGTCACTTAGGAAGATACGTTTTTTAAAAACATGCCGTAATGGTTTATTAGTTATGTAATGGGATAAAACTCAGCCTCCGGATCTGAGATCTACCTGAGCTAGACCCAGGAAGAAGACGTACCCTGGGAGGTTTTAAAGAAACCCCTGGTTTCTGTCCTGATTTCATTAGTCAGTGGAAGCTTGGCTACCGAGTTCAGTAGAAACTGGATCAAGTGTCATGACTATGGCAAAACAAGTCTTACTTTGCTCAATTCCTTTTATGATTTAAGTGCCCTTTGTCAGGGAGGTCTGTCAGATCTTAGACGACGGGATAGCGGTGCTGCGATCCTTAGTACTATGGACATACTAAGCCACTTTCCTTTTCCTGCTTTTCAGTGCAGTTTTCCCTCACACCTCTCCATGGTTCATACATTTTTAATGCTTAGTTGTCATGCATTTTCTAATGAGCTGAGTTATGAGACAATCCAGTGGCATGTCATGTGCCGTGTCTGTCCTATGGGTTTGCTTCATCTCTGACTTGAGGTGGCAGCCAGGTTCACACAGAAATATTGTGGAGAAACATGTACCCTCAGGGGCTGCTAGGGCTTTTAAAGGCTTTTAAAGGCACACATTTTAGTGTGTGGGCGTGTTTGGTCAAAGGTACTTGGATAAAATGGAGGGAGGAGGGGACTGCTCACTTCAGCACAGTCCTTAGAATATTAACAAATTCTCACATGGGGGCCTTCCACCGCTCCCACTGACATCAGGGCTAAAACTATCATGGACTTCAATGGGGGCAAGATAGGGTGTTAGGGTGTTTGTTTTTAGTGTTTTCCATTAATCAGAATTACAGCCATCCTCCTTTTTTCCCTTCTAGAAAGGTTAATATTTTCTTCTTCTCCTTAACTTAGTGTAGTTCTTGAAGCCACCTACATTCTATATAATTATCTTGAAATTATGCATTTGAAAATGTTGTTCGTTCATTCTGACAAGCTTAAATCTTTTCCAGTGGCATTAAGTGCTCCTACACCTTCCTTTCACAGATTGTTTCTTCTCCTCTTTTTCTTTGGCACTGCCCTTATAAAAGTTTCTGATAGGTGATGTTCACCATAAAAGAACCTATTTATTATGCGTAGGATAGCATGAAACAGAAATATGCATAAATCTTCCACTCTTACAAGTAACTGCAGCCTAAGGATTTATCTCCAAATCTCTGCTCCTCACAGGCAGTCCATTAATGGACCAAAAAAATGCAAGATTGAAGCCTTGATTGTAAATAATATTGCCACTTCATAAAAAGCATTTGTGTGGTGGTGGTGGTGGTGGTGTGTTTTGTTGTTTTTAAACCACCACCTCCCTCTTTTCTTCTCTCCAGAATGGAGCCAGGCTGCTTCTAAAAGCAGCCAAGCTGCAACACTATCAAAACACTGGAGGTAATGACTGTTTTGGCACCTTTACTTAGCGACAACACAGGCTGCCCCTCTGTTAATACACAGAGTATTGTCGGCTCAGTGGAAGAGTGATGAAACCCACAGCAAGGCAGAGCGGATACCACAGGCTTCCGCTCAGTAGAGGTCGATAGTAAGCTTGATGGAAAGGCAATTCTTCTGAGATTCCTAATGAACAATGAACCCACCAACTAATGAATAGATATTAAAAATGACACATCTGCATGCAGATTCTTCTGCATCACGTATGTATGAAATACTGTCTATTTAGATGATACTGTCTGTACCTAATGTGGGATCCAATACAGGAAATCATTACTACCAGGGTAGTGCTTTCTAGAGGGAGCACTTCCGTTCCTTTCAAGGAGAATTTTTATCTGAGTAAAGACAGGTTTCAGAGTAACAGCCGTGTTAGTCTGTATTCGCAAAAAGAAAAGGAGGACTTGTGGCACCGTAGAGACTAACCAATTTATCTGACCATAAGCTTCCGTGAGCTACAGCTCACTTCATCGGATGCACAGAATGGAACATATAGTAAGACAGATTGTGTATATACACAATCTATCTATCTTACCATATGTTCCATTCTGTGCATCCGATGAAGTGAGCTGCAGCTCACGGAAGCTTATGCTCAAATATATTGGTTAGTCTCTAAGGTGCCACAAGTACTCCTTTTCTTTTTATCTGAGTAAAGTTACATGCTTATTTGCAGAATCTTAAACTGTAAAGTTATTTGTGCAATCGTGCATATTCTAATACGTTTTTGCAGCACCAAACACTATTGATTTTCCATAAATAATTATAATAAAACTAGTCAAATTGTTTTGAACACCCCCCCCCCCTTTTTAAAGCCAATAATTCACAGAAAGTAGGGGACATTATTGAAAGGTTTCATGAAAGTTTTTGGTTGAAATGGTTATTTGAATTATTTGTTTACCAAGAACCCAGTTTTCAGTAAATGACATTTTTTACAACCATTTGGCTAAAAATAGATTTAAAATAATCACGTTGTGAAAAATGAAAGGTTCCATTTTGAACCCTACACAATGAAAACTTCAATTTTTTTCAGAAATTCTCTCTTCATTTTTGACCAGTTCTAAATGAAAATCCTTTCTCTGCTCATTTAAAAATACACCATACAGAATAAATTAATTTAAATCAAATTGGGATAGCACAAGGATCTCCGTTCCATAGTATGCTGTCAAGAGGGGTCGGATGCTTCCCGCAGTCCCAGTGATCATTCAGAAAGGGTGGTAACAAATTCAACATAGTGATCAGGGTCACATGCTCCCTCACTTCCGCTGTGTAATTTCTTGCTAACAAGGCCTCTAATACACAGGGGTCCTTTCAGTGTTCCTAGAAGCAGAACTTTGGCTCTTTCCTAGGGCTGACTGAAGAAGGAGCTTGAATACAAGTAGAATGTGTCTGCTCACAATGAAATCATCATACCCCATCTCATCATGTTACAAACTCACTAATGTACATACTGATAAGAATACTTGAGAGCATTGGGCCCCTCCTGAGAGGCCCAAAGAATCCTTGAATAAAATGCTTCACCTTGGATAACTAAGTGCCTTTCGAATGACTGAGTCTCAGAAAACTGATTTCTGGTTGGATTGAAAAGCTCGGTTTTCTAACTCAAGCGAAATAGGAGCTCCTTGGGGCTCATTAGTCGTACCACTGACTCCTTGCCCTTCTTATGCAAGTTCAAGCACCAGGTGTTGTAGGCCATGACATGCTCTGGGGTGTTGGGGTCTAGAAGATGGCCCCAGTGCTAACAGCAGGATATCTCACCCAGGTGTGGCCTTACTGAGATGGCTGGCCGGGCACCAGTTGCTGCTGCAGTCACCTAGTGCGTCATTACAATCAGGTCACTGGCGCCTTCTGTTGGTGGTTTTTTGTGGTTTTTGTTACTTTGCATGTGTGAGTATGGCAGCGGTGGCGGCAGGAGCAGTGAGTCTTCTACCTTCTATCAGGCTCCTGGGTCTTCCCCAGTACACCCGTCCTGTCGGCTTATATAGGTCTGCTGTGAGTCCCAGCTGCTGGGGTTGCTGCCCCCTCCCTTAGCCCCGCAGCTGCAGCTCTGTTCAATTAATTCACACCCTGGGTCAACTCCCTAGCTTCCAATGAGGTGCCAATTACTACATCCTGGTGGGGGTTTGAGTGGCAGGGTGCCAAGTTAGCTCTGGATTCAGCACACCCCATTACACAAGCCCAGAGCAGTTTCCATACACACTGGATCTCCATGATGGGGATGCATAGAGCAGCCAAGCAGCCTGCCTGTACGCAGCTGGGTCAGGCGCCACCTCCTTGGGCTGTCTTGCACTGAGCTGACTTAACCGAATGATAGTGAATGGCAATGATTGCTGCTTAATTGGGACAACATTAATGATGGTTCTACCTAACAAGGATTCATTCAGCCAAGGCCAAGTCATTAAGGAGTATTTAACCATGTGTTAAATAGGCCTGAAATTCTAAGCTTCCATCACTTAGCACGGATGTTGCTAAACACTGTAAAGATGTCAAGACGGAATAAAGATCAAGGAGAGATGAAATATGGTGAGTATCATTGTCAAGGTTCCTTCCCCACTCTGAACTCTAGGGTACAGATGTGGGGACCTGCATGAAAAACCCCTTAAGCTTATTCTTACCAGCTTAGGTTAAAACTTCCCCAAACTATTTTACCTTTTGCCCTTGGACTTTATTGCTGCCACCACCAAGAGTCTAATAAATATATAACAGGGAAAGAGCCTGCTTGGAAATGTCTTTCCCCCCACAAAATCCTCCCAAACCCTACACCCCCTTTCCTGGGGAAGGCTTGATAAAAATCCTCACCAATTTGCATAGGTGACCACAGACCCAAACCCTTGGATCTTAAGAACAATGAAAAAGCAATCAGGTTCTTAGAAGAAGAATTTTAATTGAAGAAAAAAAGTAAAAGAATCACCTCTGTAAAATCAGGATGGTAAAGACCTTACAGGGTAATCAGATTCAAAACATAGAGATTCCCTCTAGGCTAAACCTTAAGTTACAAAAAGACACAAACACAGGAATATACGTTCCATTCAGCACAGCTTATTTTATCAGCCATTTAAACAAAACAGAATCTAACGCATATCTAGCTAGATTACTTACTAAGTTCTAAGACTCCATTCCTTTCTGTTCCCAGCAAAAGCATCACCCAGACAGGGAGAGCCTTTGTTTCCCCCCTGCCCCCCAGCTTTGAAAGTATCTTGTCTCCTCATTGGTCATTTTGGTCAGGTGCCAGCGAGGTTATCCTAGCTTCTGAATTCTTTACAGGTGAAAGGGTTTTTCCTCTGGCCAGGAGGGATTTTAAAGGTGTTTATCCTTCCCTTTCTATTTATGACAATCATTTTCATGCTGGTGTCTTTATTTGAGGCTGTATGTTACTGTCCTGCTAAGCCTTTACAGTCTTTGTTTTCCAGTGACTCCTCGTCTCAATTAGGCAGCTAGTGACCTGTTCTTGGGTGTGCCAGGTGATGCCTTTTTCCGTCTGTTAGGCAACTGTTTGAGCAGAGCACAAGCCCTCCTGAAGGCAGAGGCATTGTGCTCTCAGGAGCTATGCTGGAGAATACTCCATTGCAGTAATGGAGCAATAATCTTTAGAAGAGCTGGATGAAGCACCGTAGCTGGGTCCAGACTGCCCTCCCAGGGAGAAACCTGCTGGAGGGACACAAGTAAGTGGAAAACTCCAAGGGTTTGATGTCACAGATATTCTACTGCATTGCATGTGAAAACCACAGCATGGGCAAGCTAATCTGTCTCGAGATCCACTGGGAAACTTCTAGCTCCTAGACATCTGCACACAGCCCCAGCCCTGGATTTCCTCCTCTGGCTCCAGGGCTTCATCTAGCCAGACATTTATGTCCACCAGCGAAAAGTCATCTCCCTGCAAGTAACTTTAGCATAGTGCAGAGCATTAGGTGAATGCCACCAGAGGCAGGAAATTCACCACAACTTCCCTGTATTTGGTGGCAGATTTTTAACATGGTCGCGCTCATCACCTGCCACCCAGCACAGCAGTGGGGTGGGGGAGTGCCGGCCTGGTCAGTCACGATCTGTGTCTGTCTCTGAGAAGGTTCAGTAGGTGAAAACACACTGGCCAATGATCGTTTTCAGAGTGACAGAAAGGGAGGGACTCAAGCAAAATGCTTTTGGCAGTTCTGTTCCAGCTTCCTGTGCAGATGGCTGTGCTGTCCAGGGAGACAAGTTACATTCGCTACTCACTGATTGAGTTTGTGCCATTTAAACTCAGGGTCAGGAATGTTTTGTTCACTAACCCTCCCCCAACCTGTTCATCTCTTGTAAGGGGATAGTCTCCCAGCGCTGCACTCTCTTTCCTGGTCTTGCTCGCTGTTCCCCTTGTCTGTTCTTTCGTTAGCACATTATATCATCTGACACTTCATCAGAATGAGGGCCTGTTTACTGTATGCAAATAATACCTGAGTCATGCATGAATAATTATGAATTTGCACATCAGATTCCTGAGCTGGCATATTGCCGTGTAGAATTAGCTTCACTTGAATGGGAGCGCACAGAAACAAGCAGGCGCAGTCAAAGACTAAAGCCAAGGAAGTCTGAGATGCACAAAGGCATCAAGCCGCCACTAGGAACAGGGGGAGTGCAGTGGAAGTGGTCTGACAGGCTAAGATCAGCACAGGATAAGTGCCATGGAAGAGTTTAGGGATCTCTACACAAGGACATTTCTGTCTCTCTCCCCCACCCCTTCTAGGCACTATTCTTCATATGTTCTATCGACACACACAAATAGATGGTGGGCCAGATCTTGCTGGCATCTCTGTAACTTAAGGTGACTGTGTGTTAACTACATGATAAACCATGGGCTGGATAATTGCAGAACCAAAGGATGGTGCTGCTTTAGTGGACAGAGGCTTTTCAAAATTGAAATTTAAGTATTTAAATTCTGCTTCTCTGCCATTACACTGGTCTGCAAAATCTAATTCTAAAGAACCAATCTCTCCTTGAACAGATAAATCAACAGGTATAAAATATTTCAAAAGCAGAAAGCTTAGGTTTTTTTCTATAAGTAGCTGGAAAATACTTCATGCAGAGACACCAAACTTCAGTTCTGACATTACTGTGTAAGAAACATCACTGCTGAGAAACCTTTACCAGACTCGCTTACCGTAAAGAGACAAGGAGGGAAGGGTACATTTTTGCAGACCCTGCACATGATAGAGTACAAGAACTGAAGTTTTTCTTTACAGTTCTCTCAATACATCATAGAATATATTTTGAGGGAGTCTGAAGACACTGATATTCAGTCTTTCTGGCTGTTGCTCATGCAACCCTTTGGAGAAAACAAGCAGTTCTCCACTGGCAATATGTGCTAATTTAGGTCTGAACAGCCGCTGTCCCTTCTGGTAAACTCTTAGCTGGTTCTGCATTTAGTAGTTTCAGGCTCATGTGTCACTGTATAAATGTTCCAGTTACCGTTTTCTCTCTGAGTTTCCTTCAAGGCCAAAGCTATTGATGGAAAATGCACATAAGCAAATGTTTAAATATCTTTTGACTCCGCTGTGTCATATTACTTCTCCTGTTCTGTAGCTGAGTTACTGGATAAAGAGATTGAATGTGGTTGTAATATTTTGCATATATTGAAATCCCAGTACAGTACTTCAGTGGATCTGGACATGCTTTCATCCTTCATTATAAAACTCTTTGGCCACTGTCTGAGCTTTGTTGTTCATCGCCAAACCAGAATGAGCTTTATCGTGGGGAGTCACTTTAGGATGTAGATCCTCGACCTAGTGGTCAAAAGGATGATGTTTTCACAAGTTTCAGTTGATAAACAAATGACATATCCCTTTTCTTTAAAATCAATTCAATCTTGTCATCACACACACATTATTATCCTAATGAGCTTGTCAGTCATTGAGAATGGACTTCAGTATAGTCAGCTTCATTAAAAAAGAGAGAGACCAGTAGTAAATTGATGATATAGTTTTATTACTTTTGATGTGAATCCAGTTTCTCAGCAAATGGAGATGTTATGTGTGCTTCATCTCCCTTGCATACTGAAACACCATTTCATCAAGAGCAATAAAGTCAGTGATATCTGTAAAAGAGTTATTGTTCATTGCTGTACCCAGCAAGTAGCAAAGATAACTTTAAAAGGATCTGAATTAATCCAAATCAATGGTGAAAGTGACAGGGAAGTTTATCCATGAAACTTGCAGGATCAGCCCAGATATACCTCATATATGGCCTTTCCTTTTCCTACATTAATTAAAACTGGTGGGAGAATAATCAGGATATTTTGGATGGATGGCTACTTTTTCTTTATTCATAATCTTCTCCTCCCATCGGACTCTCTCTACTTAGAGTGCAAGTACCTTGGCCCAGGGACCATCTTTTTGTTCAGTGTTTGCACAGTGCTAAGAACAATGGGGTCCTTGGCCAGGACCAGGGCTCCTCGGTGCTGCTGCAATACAAATAATACGTGATAAAGTCAGTGATGCCATCGTCCACATGACCTCAAAACCACACACCTACTGTGCTTCAAGTGAACCTACTTGATGTGTATAAAAAAAAAATCCCTGTTGATTCTTGCCTTTTCTTAACCTCTGTCTACTTCTCTGTCTGTCCCTCTTTAGACTGTGAGCACCTCTGGGTGCAGGCCACCTCCCTTCTCGGAAGTGTTTAGCACATCAAGGGTGCTACAATCAACAGTTTGACTCCACAGTTACCTTCAGGAGGTACCTTAGTTACCTTCATAAGGATAAACCGCTGTGAGTCTCTCATGCTATATTTTGACCCCGCTTAATGAGTCGGGTAGAAATAACGGGCTGGTTGGGAAGGATGAAATAGAACTGAGGGCAGTATTTTGGCTCACAGAGCACAGCCCCAGAGATGGAAAGAGCCAGTGATTGCAAGGAAGAAAAGGAAAACATGACATTGAATTGGATGACTCTGGCAAACAGCAATGGGACGGGGAGTCTTTTGCAGTTAGGTCACCGGTTTGAATCTCACTCAGGTCAATGGTGACCAAAGGTTCTTTGACTCCCATTTGATAGCTAATTGGTATCTATGTAGAAAGAGTTGGCTGCCTCCATTGTTCCCCAAGTATCTACATCCGTTAGCAGCATGTGGTACTCAGAGGGGCAAGCTCAGCTGAGAGACCGGTGGTTGAATGGGCTTGCATTCCTGGACACATGGCCAGAGGCTGATCTCTATCACACTGGTGGTGTTCTGCAATAACTCCACTGAAGACCAAGATGGCAGCATTACATTAGATTTACAGCGGTGTAGCTGAGAATGCAACCTGGCACCTCAACCCTTCACCGCAGAGTATAAGCCAGGCTGGTGGGACATGTACAGCTGCCTATGTTGCATTTCTGCTGTGCATGGCTAGAGGGATCCCTTAGTCTTTGGGGACCTCACTCTGGCATCCTTCTCCAGCACTACATTCACCAAACAGAAAAAAACCACAGAGTAGTACAGAGCGCTTGTGATCAAAGGGATGTTTGAAGTTTACCACCATAGAGCAGTGGCTGCTTTTTAAAATTGTTCAGGACTACAGTACTGCCTCGTTAGCAAAGGGGGACAGTAATAGAGAAACTAAAGGGCACATTTGCATAAAGTCTCAATCTGCCTTTATTATGATGCATTCAGTGATTTCTTGGTTCAGGTGCAGGACATGATTACGGTGCACTGCACAGTTTGCATCTCCAGCCTGTCTTTTCTCATGTGCAATTTACTGACTCTGAACAAAGTCTGTGACATAGACTCCAAAGGAATTGGAGATACCCAACACCCTCAAGTAGATTCCCATCTGGTCTCTAGTCAGACAACTGATCAAACAATTCCCATCCTCCTCCGTTCTTAATTCCTCTTCAATAACGCTCTGCCTTTGCTGGAACCAGCTTTGTCTTTTGTCTGTAAAAGTTTGTAAAGACTCCATTAAGAGATCTATGTCAATCGCCTGGAACATCGACGTGCACACGCTTTGCTCTGGGAAGCTCAGATGTAGAAGCAGAAGCCTCTGGCAATAAATTGAACAGCAAAGTCTAGTAGGATGGAGGATAGACAGATAAAAGGAGGAGGGAAGATTTTTTTTTTTTGCCCCCCAGGCTTCTGTATCGTGCTCTGGTTTGAGCTCTTTCAAGGATAATCCTGGGCAGTGACTCTAGGCCAGGGGCTCCCAATGCGGTGCCGTTTCTCAGTGGCATTTCGGCGGCGGGGTGTGTGGTGCCCGCAACAGTCTTCTGGGAATAGGAATATGCTATTCCCACAGAAAGGTTGGGGACCACTGCTCTAGGCTACGTCTTCACTGACAAAAAGGGTGTGTTTGTATGTACTTTCCCATGGAATAACCCTCTCACGCTAGCTGTCCTGTTGTAAGAACATAGTGGAGACAAAGCACGTGAATTTTACCACAAGACCAAACACAGACAGGTGGGCTGACCCTGCCTGGCTACTTAAGGGTTAACACTACAAGTGCCTTGTCTCCACTGGGGACTTTATTCCAAGATCACTACTGTGCATTTGTTACCTTGCTGTAAAAACCCTCCAGCGCCTTCAATTGGAAAAGGCAAGGCCCAAGAAGTCTCAGATCTGACTCTGAGAGGTTGTTGAGGTTTAACACTATTGCAACTTCATTGATTTCAGTGGAGTTACCCCTGACTCTCAGTGGTGTAAGTGACATCTTAATTACACTGTCGCCTTCTAGGGCCTGCTGGGTCTGTGATGCTGACTCTGATGCCGTCCATTTGGCTGCTCCTGTGTTGGGAGGAAGGTGGGTCCAGTGGCTACAGCACTAGGCTAGGAGCTGGGTTCAGGTTCCTGCTCTATCACTGACGTCCTGTGTGTCCTTTGGCAAGTCATTTGGGTGCCTTAGTCCCAGTTGTAGGCACTACTAGCATCCACAAACTCTCGCTTGGCTGCCGCCTAACCCTGTAGATCCCTAAACTCCCTCAGCACCTAGGATTTTTCAGTAGAAGTTCCCTAAGGGTCTGTGTTTCTGCCTCTGGGCATGCAGGCAGCCGCCTCCCTCAAGGCATCTAGTTCCTGCCTGAGCCCCAGAGCAACCTACAAACCAGTCTGACAGGGGTTTGTTTGCCTGACTCACAGGCAGGGCCCGATTTGGGAGCTGTGCTCAGAGGCCACCTACTGGATCGGGTCCCCAGCCAGCGAGAGACCTGGGGTCCAGTCCCCACACCTCCAATGACTGTTCCTTTGTCTATCCAAAGTGGAGCAGCTTCCCCAGGAAAGACTGAGAGTGCCTCACATCACACTGTCCCAGAGCTCAGCGCTTACCGCGCTCACCTGGGAGGTGGAAGGATTTGGGAGGCTTTCTCCCCTGCAGGCAGAGGGGGGGATTGAACCCAGGTCGCTCATGTCCCAGGTGTGTGCACTAACCCCTGGGCTAAAAGGGAGAAGGTGGGCCGCTGCCTCTCTTCCCCTCCCATCGCCCGTTGTGCAGAGTGCGGCAGGGTCTAACTCATTCTCACAAGAAACACCGTAGTCACCTCAGCCATCTGACTCCAGCCGAGGGTTCCCAGCTGTGGATCGCCAGCGAAGATAGAAAAGGAGTACTTGTGGCACCTTAGAGACTAACCAAAGCTTATGCTCAAATAAATTGGTTAGTCTCTAAGGTGCCACAAGTACTCCTTTTCTTTTTGCGAATACAGACTAACACGGCTGTTACTCTGAAACCAGTGAAGATAGGCAGCTGTCTCTGCAAGAGGGGTGGGATTTACCAGACCTCGCCCCTCGCCATCTCCCACTGGCTAGCTTAGGCAGCTCCCTGCCTATCGGGCTGGCTTTGTGGCTTGCATTGGGAGGTGCCTCATTCATTGTCCAGGGAGCCCATGGGCCTAACCCAGGCTTGGAGGATTGCAGTTCTTTCTGTGCATTGCAGCAGTGAAGTGTGCATTGACATCAGATGAAGAGCTGCTCCTATATACCGAGCCAAACGGATGGTTAATTGTAATGAAAATTAGCACACAAGATGCTACATCTTTTTCTTTTCTTTTCCTGAAAGCAAGCGGTAATTTGAGCTTTGCCGAAAGCCAAAATGGTTTTTCAAAACAAAAATATTCAGCCTATTCTGCTACCCCTTCATCTCTCTCCATTTTCTAGAATTTTTTCATAGACTGTCTGTTCGTCTCATTGTGACAATAAAAGCATGGCAGCCATGGAGCTGCAGATAAAATCGCAAAGCGCATGCAAATGAAATACCATAATCATTTAGGAGCCACCGCTTCCATTGAATATAAGTACTTTCCACCGCAGCTTTAAAATGTGGAGGGATTCTGTGAAATTTAATTATATTCCCAGGAGGATTGCAAAGTGAAGGCACATGGTAAATGTGCAGTTTATAAATGAGGGCAGCTTCTTAAAATTGCTAGGGAGAAGTGCAGTTGCTGACTGTATGTATGAGAAAGGCACACTGCTGGTATTGCCTCAGTCTTTTATTTCCTCTTTGAACATGTGCTTCCTGAAACTGGCTTTTCTCCAGTTTCCAGGTCCTCCCTACCGTTATTTCTGAAACATTTTTTGGCAACTGGGGTTATATTAAGGTCATTTGCTAATTCATGCTTTTCACACCCCAGGGAACATCTGTGCCTCGCCCCTGTTGGCCCAATCCAGATCTCACTGAAATTGAGCATTCCCATTGATTTCAGTGGGAGTTTGATCAGGCACTAGCTGAACATTTCCTAAGTCCACTTCTCCAAGCATCTCAACCACTTCTGAGTCACTAATTTCCTCTCCTCCTCCTCACCTGTTAGAGGTTTTATTTCCTAGGCTGCTTTCCCTGGGAATGTCTATAAAAGCCCTGCTTCTTCTCCTGGCCTTTTTAGTTAGCATTAACTCATTCTTCTCTAGTTCCTTCCCCTTCCTCCGGCTCCCCACTTGCAAGCCTCAGCTAACTCCCTGTTCTTGTTTGGCTACCTGACCCTCTTCGTTGCCAGTAGATCTCCTCTTTATGTCCTTATTGACCAAGCACTGGTCTCTGCATTGTTGTTTTTCAGATGGATTACAAGATCCTGGGCCATTATTATGGTATCTTGAAGGGTTGCTAGTCGTCTTATGCATGGCTGGGTTTAACTCTCGTCACTAAACTTCATAATTTCTCAGCATACTGGATTGCAGGAAAACATGTTTCTACCGAGGTGTATGTGATTGTGAACCCATTCTACGCTAGGGTGAATTCAACTCGCTCGCAGAGTTAAACTCTTGGGCAGATTTCAACATAAAATAATATCCATACACAGCTGTAATTGCTACCAGTCGGGCTGAATTTTATAATCTGATTGAGCACGCTATAAAGAGTTACATGTATAGTGACCTAGCCAGATCCAGTAGTTATTAACTCAGTTTTCAGAGTAGCACCCATGGCAGTCTGTATTCGCAAAAAGAAAAGGAGGACTTGTGGCACTTTAGAAACTAACCAGTTTTGTGTCAGTCAAGCTGGTTGCCATTTTTATGGGGAAGCCATTGTAAATGTAATCTCATATTCACTGGTGCATATAATAAAACCAGGATAACATTCACTCTGTGACTCTGTATACACTGCGCTCTTAATGGAAAGATGTGCTCTAGAAGACACAGATATGAAATGATTGGAAAAATCTCTGTCAGCCATGGTTACCATCAAACTATGCCCTACCGGTCAAAATATCAGGGCTAAAACTTATTTTTAGCCTTAGTTTTATGTTATTTGTTAGCAATTCAAGCCACATTTTGTATGGATTTTAAAATGTGACTCAGACACCAGGGTTATTGGAATAGTAGAGCGAATTCTCAGCGCTTCCCAGCACACGCCACAGCCCTAGGGCTGGTGCAAGCATTTCAGAGGAACATGGGTGTGGCGGCAGGTCCCAGAGAGAGCAGCAGTAGTGCTAGGTTGTTTAGGGCTGTGTAGATGGCGACAGACACTGTGAGCATCATCTGTAATGGTGTTGACCGCTGGTGCTGTCTGGAGAGGAGGTGCCATATCCTGCTGCTAGCCTTCAGCTACATTTAGAACACGCAGCAAAATGCAGCGTTGCCCAATCTTCCCATTTGCTGTGGGCTCTGGACTCCCTGGCCATTAGCCAACTGGCTATGCTGCTATCCAGTTGTGTTGGGGGTTCTTGTATCACACCCATCACCCTGGCATCTGAATGCTTTTTTCCTCCTCTCTGATCTGTGATAACTCACTGCGCTGCAGGGGTGGGGTGAGGAAGTTGCAATGTATGTGGTGGCTATGTCTGGAAAATACTAAATTCTTCTCAGCAAGGCAAAAGTCTTGGGCCAAAATAATCTAAAATGGCTAGTGATTTTGAATGCTCAACTTGAGACACCCTAAAGAGGCCTGGTTTTTGGTGGGAGTGTGCTCAGCACTTTGTGTGAAAATCCAGCCCCTGGCAGGCATTTCACATTGGGCACCTAACATCACTAGTCACTGCTGAAAATCTTGGACCTTTTTCTCATGGTCACGAGTACGGGCGTGGGTGAGCGGAGACTCAGTCCCTCTTACCTTACAAAGCACTTGTAAAGCACTTAAGAGAACTGAAGGAATTTCCACTGTTTGATGGTGAAAACAGAGTGGGGAACCATGGATTTTCAAGACTACAGGAACGATAACGGGCATCCATCTGTGTATATGAAGACTTGAGAATAGCTCAGTGGTTCTTTCAAGGTTAACATAACTGACCTTATTTTGCTGCGTGAATAAGTGATTATTTCTAAGGGCATTAGTTCTAATCTAGAAAGTAACACTTCATCTTATCCTTGATGGTGTCTGCACATATGTCTTCTTTCTGGCAGTTTGTCGTGCTAGCTCAATGCATTTTACTGGGGGATTTGCTGCAATTTAAACTGTTGTGTATATAGTCTTCGTATTAAGCAAAACCAAGGCAAACCAGAATGATTTCAGATGAAGTTTGTAAACTGTTTTGCCCAAACACCCATAGCACCTGGTTGTTTCCTAGAAGACCCCACCATACAAATGACCTTTTACTCACTAGTTTGTCCCAGTAGTAACTGCAAGATGATTTTGCCTTTACAAGGAAAGGGTACGAGCTAACCCCTATGGGGATAATTAAACTGGGTTAGTCGGTGCCTCACGCAGGGCCATCCCGAGGGGCATGCAGGGCCCAGGACAAATCAGCCTCCCCACTAGTCTCCTCGCCGGTGCGCTGGCCCACCCAGTCGCCGCTCTCCTCCTCAGCCCCCTTCTGCTGCTCTCCTCCTCGTTGTCTGTTCGGCATGCTCCCCCCCCCCCCGCCTCTCTCCTCCTTGCCATCCGCCTGCCTCCTCACCGCCCTCCCGCCTGCCACTCGCCTTCCTGATCGCCTCCTCGCCTCGCCTCGCCTCCCTTCCCTGCCCGCCACCTCACCTGAATATTGGGTCAAATGATGTCTCGATCGTACATCAGTTGGGATGCGGGACAAAGGGCTAAACAGCGGGACAGTCCCGATTTTATCAAAGTGCGGGGCCTGGGGCAGTTGCTCCTATTCGCCCTACCCAAGGGACGGCTCTGGCCTCGTGTACTAACTGTTCTTGATCTCCAATGTGGTACTCCATGTATCAAAAGATAATTCATGGCAGAAATACCCATTTCAGTAGCTTTTAATTTTCAGCATAGACAAAACCTTTCTTCTGGGATGTGGCTCAGTAAATGTAACAGTGCAGCCCTTTGAAATACGTGCCGTACATATTAAAGGATTAATTCTGCAATCCTTACACTGAGTGATACTTAAGCAAGTGTATTGAGTTCAATGGGACTACATGCATAAGTGCTACTTAATGGGTAGAATTGCAGAACTGGGGCTAAGGCAAAAGAAGAGTAAAAGAAAAGCATTCTGGTACCAGAAGGCTATGTAAGAGGTATCCTGTTGTATTAGCAGCTTAATCTACAATACCGTTCGGGCTTTGGATCAACTGCAGCTCTGCTTAGGTGGGCCCGGAGAACCCGCTCGGAGTATTGCACTATGTCTTCCTGAGTATAATCAGCCCAAGTGTTTTGTTAATGTCCACCTGTCAAGCTTGCTCAGCCTTGTCAGCTTAATTGGCACTGTTAAGCTTCCAAGGATGAGGAGGCCTACACAGTAATGCAGATATGGAGATATAAACATCCTCCAAATATTTAGAAGTACATCAATTTGCCTTTGAATGAGATGTGTTAGTAAAGCATATGGCCCGCCTAATGTAAGCTCTCATTACTTCCGATAGATAGCGCCGGAGGAATTGCACGCATTAGAGATATGAATTGTTAGTATTGCTTTTGCTTAATGGTATTGCTTTTTTTTGTCTCTAGAAACATCACAATGTTTTAATTTTAAATATATAAAGGTAACGTTACTTTAAAGCTAGTGATCTCTTTGTTTAGGCATTGCAATGAGCGTACCAGATATTTATAGCTGTTCTGTGTTCCTTGGCTCTTACAGCTATGGTGACAAATGTGAGAGCATATCATTTTGCTTGCATAATAAGAACAATCAGAGCTGTGTGTATGTGTAAGATACTTTTCTATCAGCAGTCGTATGAGCATAGCTGTATATAACCATGCAGCAGGTCAAAGAGTGTTCACACGTACCCTCCTGCATGAACTCTCACCTCTTCTATGACACACTTCGCTCATACTGGGACCTGAAGACCACAACACATGTATGGCTGATTGGAGTAATAAAGCAAGGGAGAGTGGAGAGTGGTTACACAACACTCACGGCTATTATTAAAACAAACACCGAGAACGTTGGTGCTTGGCAAATATTCTCAGCTTTTTTTTCTGGTGAGCTACAATATTTTCTATTGGAAATTGGGCGGCCATGTCCCCTTGGTGCCTTTGAAAAATCTCAGCCTGTGTGACTAAAATATTGTGTGACCAGGAAAAGAAGCCAAAAGTGGAACCAAGATGCCCTCAGGGAAGATGGTGAAACTTGTGCTGTCAAGAGATAGAGTAGCACTGTGAAGACCAGTTGAATAGAGGAGGTTGCCATCTTTGATAAAGGCAGCCTGGGCTTCCATCTCATTGAGTACAAGAGGAGATGCAGCCATTTTGAAAGAGGGCAATTCTTTGTGAGGCTTTCTAAAGGAAAACTTTCTTCAGTTTCTGCTTTATAGATCAACTTTCAGTTAGAGGGGAATTATAGAAGAAACAACTATTAATCCTAACATTTCTTTTGACAATTTACTCATTCCAGCAGATCTCCTCAATATTCACCGGTCTACCAGTTATTATGTTCATAGGCACAGGAGATTCATTTGGGACCAAAATGCTAAATTGCTTAATAGATCCATTTTAAATTAATTTTTTTATATCAGAAACTAATAGATTTACTTGTAAATTCCCAGAGAATTAATTCAGCACTAATGAGTAAGTGCTGTAATTTTGAGAGAGAATATGCTCTGTTTCGTGAATAACAATGAGTTTAAATTGTAGGTGCTGGAACTAGAGGTGCTGGGGGGGCTGCCGCACCCCCTGGGTTGAAGTGGTTTCCATCATACCCAGGGTTTACAGTTTGGTTCAATTGCTCTCAGCACCCCCCCATACACATTGTTTCAGCCCCCCCTGGATTGAATCCAAACTTTAAGTACAAATCTTGACTCTCACACAGCTATGTAGTCATGACTGGAACCTCCATAAAAACAGCACCATAATATTTTCATTATTATTCGCCATCTCCTTCCTATGCATCCGAAACTTTTTTTTGCTTTTTTTTTTTTTTTAAACTACTGCTTCACTTTGCTCCGAAATTTCACGAGAAAACAAAATGTCAGGGACATCACATTACCAAAAATAGTTTATCGTTTCATGTAATGTAAATAGTCCTTGCTTATGTAAATCTAGATATGCAAAAGTATCTACATTTTCAGAAGATTATTAATATAGTTAATAATATGCATTTATATGTTTCTTCATTTGGCTTATATATTATTATGCAGTTTTTCCTACAGTAAAAACCATTCTAACTCCACACTGTAATAAATTAACTTTTTGTTTTTCCTTGTGCTTCAATAAGAATACAGAAGGGTCTGTGAGTTCACCTAACTGTACATCTAAACCTTTCAGTGAGTTGATAAACAAGAGTGACATCTATAATTTCCTTAAGGAAATTTACTACTTTACAAAGAACAAACCACGTGCAGGGATATGTCCTTTGTGCAGAATTAAGGGATCTAACTTTAATGCCATTGTATTCCCAGAATTAAGCAGAGTAGGAAAATTGCTACTCGTGAGATAATACTCATCACGATGTCTGTACAATTAATGCACTGCATACAGATTTCAGGTCCATCTTGCTCTGCTTTGGAGTGGTGGTTTAATTTTAATGTGAGCATTATCTTGCAATGTGTTTACTGAGGATGAAATAAGCTCAGGCTTGACAAAGCCCTGGCTGGGATGCTTTAGTTGGGGGTTGGTCCTGCTTTGAGCAGGGGGTTGGACTAGATGACCTCCTGAGGTCCCTTCCAACCCTGACAGTCTATGATTCTACAATTAAAGGCAGAAATATTTAGGCCAAATTGATTGTAGAATCCATAACACAAGGCTGCAGCTATTGCAAATGAGTATTTTTCAAATAAGTGTCTTAGCATATGGATAATAAAACTATAACACATACCATACTATACACTACATTATAATATAATTTGTATATTAATTTTTAACCTTTATCTTTAGACATTTGTTTTTTTTTGCTACACCAGGCCTCTGGGCAACATATAGAAGTGGTGTGAGAGTTTTTACTGAATACAAAACTAAGAAATTTTGGCTTTTGGCTTTTTTGTTTTTGTTTGTTTCTCTGTGTTTTTAAATGAGATCCGTTATTTATGAGTGTACTGGTTGTTTGAAAACATTCTAAGGACAGTGGGAGTGAGCCCATGCTATATGACAGATTATTTACAAGGCATTCCGTGTTGGTATTTTGTATTCAAATTTCAAAATGGGACACCCAAGAAATGTAGTGGGCCACATACAGGAATGCTAAATCTGATGTGTGCATTAACATCTGAATAATGACTTTGGCTTCAGATATATGTTGTCAACAAAACCATGCCAACCAGTTTTGAAGCATCATGAATTCACAATTGCTAACAGGCTTCAATATGATCACATCAAACAGAAGCTTTTAATAGCCACAAAACGGTCTTGATACCCAGTATTCCACTGGCTAGATTAGCTGGTGGTTTGAATTAATTTCCCATATTCAGTATCTCA
This sequence comes from Chelonia mydas, assembly GCF_015237465.2. NCBI lineage: Eukaryota > Metazoa > Chordata > Testudines > Cheloniidae > Chelonia > Chelonia mydas. Next base: position 98,796,865 of record NC_057855.1, read on the forward strand.
TACAAAGTATGATCAGCATCATTCTACAAATGTGGGGACTTTCCGACCCATTTTTCTCCCTTGGTCTGCTCATAGTGGAGGGAGCATGCAGCCCCTACAGATTTGGTGCCAGACTGGAGAGGTCACTTTATGCTGCTCTAATTTGTGTCTGGCTTTCCACAGCCCCAAGAGACTGTTCCAGCAGCTAGGCTACAGAAGTGCACTGACCATATCTTTTTCCTGGGAACATGCTCTACGCCCGGGCTGGGAGGGAGATGGGATGGAGCCACTAATGTGCAGGCATAACAATGCTTCCCAGCCGGCCCCAGCATAGGGGATTTTACTGGCGTAGGGAAGATCCGGAGGTGACCCGTTAAGTCATCTTGGCATCCCTTTTGTGTTAGAATGGTACACGGTTGATGGGGGCACACTGGGGACTGAATCAGTAACCTCCCGAGATGAAAGCACGAGTCTCTACTGCTTGAGCTAGGCTCTGGAGCTGGGGGCTGTAACATACTTGCATCCTCTGTGGTTTGGGTACAAAAGGGAATATGTAACGCTCACATCAGTAGGTTACACAAGGGGTCTATCTTCCCTCCAGTCTCCTCATGCTGTTAGTTTGGCAACATCACTGCTGCTTCCCTAATCTCATTCTGTTGAATGCACTTTTTAAAAAACATAACAGGAGGATTTTGCAGTGGGTCTAAAAGAGCAATACAAAGAGCACTGCCATTTGTTAACGACGAAATGCAGTGAGCATAGAAATGTGGCTTTAGGCTTCTCTGGCTATTCTGGTGGGAAAGGAATTACCTATGTGTAAATGACAGAACAATGTGAGCTAATTTTATAGGCTATTGTATGTCTAGGAAACCTGTGAAATTCGTATGGTATCTCTTACTTTGCTACTCGAGCTAAGAGTAAATGTAAGTCTTGTGAAATGAGGTACAGAGGCATTCTCCAATACCCTGTTAACCCATTTACAAGAAGATACAGTATGTAAGACACTGTGTATGTGCAGGGAATTAAAATTCTGCCTAAATGTGGCTCAGTAGGTGTTTGTTTAGTCTTTAATCATGGTTAAATTGCTTAGTTGGATAATTGTTCTGTCATCTGATAATATGAACTGTATTGAAGAACAATGAGCTAAAATAACTTCTGCAAAAAGAATCAATAGAAATCCATTTTGAATCCCCTTGGGTACACCACCTATGCTTCCATGCACCAGCTTGTATATTTCATTAATGAGTTTTAGACTATTGCGTTAATTTCTTCTACCCCCCGCCCCCCCATACACACATTTTTGAGGCTTTACTTCAGTTGCTTGTGACAGTTAATCCTCAGAAGCCAAAAATCATTATAACCAAATGCCTTGAGAGAGTCCAGTGAATAAGCCATTCCCAGCATTCCCAGAGAGTCCAGTGAATAAGCCATACCATCGTTTCACGACATGATCTTACACAAACCAGTTAATATTGTTGCGCCTTGATTTCCCATCTCTAAAATGGGTGTTAGTTCTTACATTGTTATAAAAGTGCTTTAAGATCTAAGCTGAGTAGCACTATGTATTATAACATCATGAATATTCCTTTACTATGATTTTAAAAATACCAGCATATCTTGGTTGTAGTGTGTTAGTAATATATATATATGTTACTAATGTTAGCTGGCTATAATGGCAAAACATTCAAGCAATATCATTATACTGTAGCCCCTTTAATTTATTGCATTATTTATTTTGATTAATGCAGTCTGCCATGCCATCTCCTTTAGAGCACATGGTCCCTTTGTATTAGGATGGATGTCATTCTTTATGCCATATTCTGTTATATTGCATTGTTAGCATCCAAACTTCAGGTGGCTAGTGAGAGGCAAATGGTACTATTGTTACATGGTACGCTATTTAGGATTCAGAAAGGTGCATATACAGGTGGCCTGTGTTAAAGCGTGCAGAGAATCATACTGAAAATGCTAACCAGTTTGTGACCAAATGGAGAAATTCTTGTTTCAATCTGTTTCCATGCAAGGCCACGTGCAAAATGCTAACGCGAGGAGAAATCCGTGTGCAAAGATTAGGACAAGATTACTTTAAGTACTTTGTGTTGCTAGGGAAACCTTCATTTTTATCCATATGTCTCATGTGCCTTCCTTATTTTGAGCCTGGCTTTCAGAGTGGGGGGAAGTCTTGGGAAAAGAGTCTTGGATTATTTAAAACCTTTGCCCAGCACCCCTGCCTGTCGGGCACCAGTACTCTCCCCAGGCCTGCTCTTCCATGGAACTTGGATTGTCCACTGAATCTGGGAGGGAGACTTGACCTTAGGACAGATGTAGCAGGGAGAAGGAAAATGCAATAAAAGGAAAATGGGGAAATTAAGGAGGTGATTAAAGTTCTTTTTTTCCTTTTTTTTTCTTTTACATGCCTCTGTGAGGAAATATGGAGACTCCAGATACATTCTGTGGCATTGATGGTGGTGGCAAAGAGAGTTGTGTCCTCAGAATATCGGCGGTTGGTTAAGAGGTGTCCACCAATGGAAATTCCAGCTCCTTCCACTTTATCAAAACCTTCCAGGGCTTGTCTCAGAATAAATTCTGCACACATGTTGAAAAGACTTGGGGACAAACTGTACCTTTGGCTCACACCTTACCCAGTGCAAAAACCACTTGCTATCACGCTCTGCTGTTTGAACTGTGATCTGTTGTTGACCGTTTAGGCCTGCGATGAGCTCAATGAAATGCTTTGGAATCCCTGTGTCTGCCAGTATCCTCTAGAGATGGTCATGTCACGCAGTATCAAATGCTCTGAAATGTCACTGAAACCACCCCGTCAATGGGTGATGATACCTCCTGCATTTTTCAGTGATATGCTCCGTATTGGCAGTTTGATTGCATGTACCTCATGCCTCTCGGGAATGAGCTTGTGGTTTTGGGAGTTCTGCTTCTGTCGTTCATTCTGTGTGACCCTGAGTTACGCAGACCAGCACTTTGCTCGGGGGCGATCTCAGGGAGATGGTATGATAGTTAACAAACCCTGTTTTACCCCCTTTCTTTGGTCAGATAAAAGTGTGCAGTGCTTGTTTTGGGGGTTAATGCCTGCTCCCCTCCCCCAAAACTCTGAAAGGGAACCAATGAACCTGGGTCAAGCAGGAGGCAAGTAGGGTGGTCTCCAGTACATGGCTTGGGATTTGGGACCTATTTAACAAACCTGGGGTGTCCCTGCCTCCATGGGATTGCATGGGACAAGCACGCCTGTCAACAGGACAGGAAGCCACAAAAGTAAGCCTCTGAGAACCCCTGCTCACCCATTAACATCCTTAATGATGAGATACCCCCCTTTTCTTTTTCACTGTGAGCGCCACATCCTCTGCGAGGGACCCCATTAGCTTCCACTGTGGATCCAGCTCCGCTGCATTAAGGGCCTTGGTGGCCGGAATTGATGTGCGAGAGCAGCACAAGCTCCTTTGTTCGGACGCCGTGACCTAGTCAGGTAAATGGTGGCACTTGGGCCCAAAGGTGTTTAGGCATCTACATTTCTAAATGTGATTTCAGTGAGAGATGGGCACCGAGCGACGTTTGAAGATCTGAGAGGCACAAGATGAGATAGGGAATATCTTTTATTGGACCAACGTCTGTTGGTGAGGGAGATGAGCTTTTGAACCACACACAGCTCTTCTTCGGGTCTTGGGAAGGCACTCCGAGCATCACAGCTAAGTGCCAGGTGGAGCAGAGTGTTGAGCATAAGTAGTTAACATACCCTACAAGGGACCATTCAAGGTGAAGTGACCTGTTAACACATCTCCAGTCACAGGCTGGAAAGGAAGGAAGAGAAGATAAACAAAAGGCAGCTCAAGGGGGTGGGTCTGGGCTTTTTCGCTTTGTTGAAGAGGTCGGTTTCACAGCAAAAAGTCCAGTCCTGCTGTCCATGAAATCAACCCACTGACTTCAAGAGATGCAGAATCTAGTCCAAAGTTTACTATTAGGTCACATCTTAAACAAATTTGAAAATGTAAACACTTATTTATATCTCCTGGTTCATGTATCTTTATAGAGACCAAACTCCAAGTCCAGTTCCCCTTTTCACAAGAACTTCTTCTGGCCTGGCTTTCAAAGGGGCCTAGTAGCTGCAGCTCTCATCAATTTGTGGGTACTCCACACGTTTCAAAGTTAGCACATGCATTTGTTTTGTTTTGCCTATAGGCTACATAACCAGACACAAAATGTCTCAAAGCCTTGTGACAATCATGCATTTCCCCCTGCTTTATCACCCAGTAATGTCAAAACCCATTTAAAAGCACAGCTTGGAAGGTAAAAATCCAATTGGGCTGGTAGTATGTTTGCCAGTCTGAATTTTCGTTCCAGTCTGACTTCAAATGGCTGTGATAATACTGCCCCAGATGGAACTGCTAATGGAAATGTCTGAATTGAGCGAATGCAGTGCTGCAATAGTAAAATAATAATAATAAAAACATATACATGAATTCCAGATCATCTTAAAGTCAGACATCCTCAAAACCCTGGCGTCTGAATTCCATCTCTCCTGTGCAAAGCAAGCTGTTGTGAATACATGCGCAGAGTATTTATCAGGATGGATTGGCAGTCTGAAGCGAGGTATAATTATAGGTCAACCATGAGACATCTGAGTGCACCTATATATTCTTCTCTGTGATCGTGATGTAGCCTTTATTGCATTTTTGATCTGCACTCAAAGAGCCGAGAGAGAGAATTTTAAAAAGGAGTATGGAGCAAATCATGAGTCTGGTAATGAACATAAGATTACTAATTGCCTATGCTTGTGTAAGCTAATTTCAAGCTGTCTGCAGTTGTGATTCTTCAACAAAACTTTTTTTTTTACCACCCTGGCAAATAAAACTGTGTGATGCATGACTTTACAATAAAATGAAGTGCTCTCATTAGGTAAGCAGTTAATTTTCCATGTTGGCTCTTACAGTACAGCACATTCAATTAAACACAGAATTCATTAGGTTTTGAGTGGATTCAGTAGGCCTTACAGAGAAAGGAGCCTAAGCAGGTATAACTTACACTTTCTTCTGGCTCTCTGCAACAGGCTGGTGGAATGGTGAACCCTCTAAAGGATGCTTGTGCATCATTGACACACCCCAGTTAGCAGAAGTCAGAGATGTACCTAAAACGGCTGAGTTTCGGCAACTGACCTCCATTGGGCACGCTCCTGGCTCCACTGAAGTTGATGGGAACGTTGCTGTTGACTTTATTAGGATCAGAATTTCACCTACAAGGGAAGACCCAGCTTGTCTCCACCAAGGTAGTAGAGAAAAGTGGGAGTGACTGTTCTCTGGTCAGAAGAACTAGGGGAAGAGGTAGGTGGGGTTGTGCAGGGAACCTTAAGAACTTCCAACCATAAGGAAACTGCTAAGACTGAGGTTCATGTTCTCTTGCTATTGAAAGCCACACCACATAAAGGGGATCGAATCATAGGACTGGAAGGGACCTCAAGAGGTCTCCTAGTCCAGTCCCCTGCACTCATGGCAGAACTAAGTATTATCTAGATCAGTGGTGGGCCACCTGTGGGCTGCACATGGCCCATCAGGGTAATCTGCTGGTGGGCCATGAGACAATTTGTTTACATTGACTGCCCACAGGCATGGCCACCCGCAGCTCCCAGTGGCCGCAGTTCTCCATTCCCGGACAATGGGAGCGGTGGGAAACGGTGGCCAGCATGTCCCTGCCGCCCGTGCCACTTCCTGCCACTCCCATTGTCCGGGAATAGCGAACCATGGCCACTGGGACCTGCGGGCAGCCGTGACTGCAGATGTTCAATGTAAACAAATTGTCTCGTGGCCCACCAGAAGATTACCCTGATGGGCCGCTTGTGGGCTGTAGGTTGCCCAAAACTTATCTAGACCATTCCTGACAGGTGTTTGTCCAACCTGCTCTTAAAAATCTCCAATGATGGAGATTCCACAACCTCCCTAGGCAATTTATTCCAGTGCTTAACTACCCTGACAGTTAAGAAGTTTTTCCTAATGTCCAACCTAAACCTCCCTTGCTGAAATTTAAGCCCACTGCTTCTTGTTAGGGTGACCAGGTGTCCCGCCTATTAACCCCCATCCCCGTCCCGTTTTTTCACAGTTGCTATCTGGTCACCCTTCTTCTTGTCCTATCCTCTGAGGTTAAGACGAACAATTCTTCTCCCTCGTCCTTGTAATAACCTTCATGTACTTGAAAACTGTTATCACGTCCCCTCTGTCTTCTCTTTTCCAGACTAAACAAACCCAATTTTTTCAATCTTCCGTCATAGGTCATGTTTCTAGACCCTTAATCATTTTTGCTGCTCTTCTCTGGACTTTCTCCAATTTGTCCACATCTTTCCTGAAATGTGGCACCCAGAACTGGACACCATACTCCAGTTGAGGCCTAATCAGCATGGAGTAGAGCGGAAGAATTACTTCTCGTGTCTTGCTTACAACACTCCTGCTAATACAGCCCAGAATGATGTTTGCTTTTTTTGCAACAGTGTTACACTGTTGACTCATATTTAGCTTGTGATCCACTATGACGCCCAGATCCCTTTCTGCAGTATTCCTTCCTAGACAGTCATTTCCTATTTTGCTTTCCCCTTAAGCAGTACATATAGATTTTGGAAGAGAGTGGGAATGCTTGGCTGTTCACACACCCTTACTGGGTGTATGGGAGAACCAGGTAAAACTCCTTTGACACTAACTTAGATTCTCTTGCCCTTATTCTGGTCTCTCTTCAGCCAGTGTAAAGGAGGAGTACCGTAACTCCACTGCAGTCAGTGGAAGCACTTACGTGTAAGTGATAGCAGAATCTGACCTCTTAGATCAAGGCCCTGCCAACACTATAACTTTTAACTAAGTTTGTAATCATGACTTTTGTCCATTCAGAACATGGTTAATAGTTGGTTACTAATTAAGTTGGGTGATTTTTTTTTCCCCAGTAAATTGCATTTTCACCAAAAAATGCATTTTTCACAGTTCAAAACTATTCCTGTTTTTTATCAAGGAAAAATTTTATCTCAGGCCCTTCCAAATTCATGGCCATGAAAAACGTGTCATGGACCGTGAAATCTGGTCTCCCCCCGTGAAATCTGGTAACCTGACCTCAAAAAGGATTTTGGTGAATTAGAGGGGATTTAAGAAAGTGATGAAAGAGTTAGGGGCCTGGAAAATCTTGGACCCAAAGAGAGCTTGAAGAAAGGGAGTTTCCCCAAAAAAGAAATAAGAGGGGACATTATAAAAGTGTGTAAAATAATCAATTCTGCACAGAATCTAGATTGGGAGTTTCTCTTCTCCCTCTCTCCTAACACAAGAATGAGGGGCATTCAATGAAATTAGACAGAACCAGGCTACCATTGACCTGTGGGAGCTGACTTCACTGAAACAGGACCTCTATCCGTAGCGGGCCTGGTAGAGTCCACTTCATTGTACCAGGTCCTGGCAGCTGCAGATCCAGTAGAGCTGCTCTCAGGGAACCCAGCCTGGCAGTTCAAATCAGAACCGGATTTGATGACATGGATTTCATGGGACAAGAGCAGGCAGACTGACCAGAGCTGCCTTCTGGTATCCACGTGGTCTTGCAAATAATTACACACACGCTTAAATTTCTGCATGTGAGTAAACTCATCAATTACGCATGTGCGTAAAGTTAAGTAAGTGTGTTCTGGGCCTGGGTCTTAGTCTGGGGGGGAAATAGGCCTGAGAAATACCTGTCTCTGTACAATAGGGGTAAATGAATGTCAAATCCAGCATGATCTATGTCTGCACAGCATGTTTTTGAAAAATTTTCTTTTCAGCCTTTCCCTGGATTTTCCTGTGTTGCATTTTTCACCCATTTCCCCCCCCCCCCTTTTCTTTTTCTCTTTGTGAATTTTAAAGACTTCTTTCCATTTCCAGGTTTTTAAAAATTTAAATGATTTTTTTTTTCAAAACACAAAGTGAGAGCTGTCTTTTAACTATTAAACAAAATAGACTGGTACATCAGACAGCAAGTATGTATCACACCCGTGAGGCCCTGAAAGGGAAAATTACTTCTGTTGCGTATGATGACTGACTTGATTAAAATATTTAGTAGCTTTTTCATTTGTGTTGTATGAATATTTACATAATCATCAAGGTAAGGAGAAGGAAGTTCAGATTTCTTTCATTTGTTTGTTTTGTTGTTGCAGCAGAAAGTTTGAATTAGCCCCATCAAAAGCTTAGCCATTTTTGCTTTTGATAAGCACCATGTGCCACCCTGGCAGCCTGGAAATTTGTACAGCTGCTGGAACACAGGTGTGATCTGCTTCATGCAAAAAGTATTGTTAATACAGCTGCCTCCGGCTGTCTGCTTCAGCTCTAGCAGCAGTTTCTGAGTATTCCTCAGAGAGTAACAGGTTTCAGAGGGGCAGCCGTGTTAGTCTGTATCAACAAAAACAACGAGGAGTCCTTGTGGCACCTTAGAGACGAACACATTTATTTGGGCATAAGCTTTAATTGGGCATAAGCGACCCATGGGTCACTACAAAAACTGATTTTCCTCTGCTGATACTCACACCTTCTTGTTGAGAATAGCCCATTTCCACCTTAATTGAATTGGCTCGTTAGCACTGACCTTCTGCTTGGTAAGGCAACTCCCATCTTTTCATATGCTGTGTATTTATACGTCCCTACTGTATTTTCCACTCCATGCATCTGACGAAGTGGGCTCTAGCCCACAAAAGCTTATGCCCAAATAAATCTGTTAGCCTCTAAGGCGCCACAAGAACTCCTCGTTGTTTTTCCTCTGAGAGTAAGTCGCCTTTTGGAATAATGTAATCTAGAGAGGAGCTCCAGCTAAAAGCAAATGAGCAAATGGTAAGTATGTGTCCAACCAGTTTCATCCGAGGTGCAAGAGTTCTGCTAAGAACTGTACCTGCTGCAGTCTAGTTTGTATTATGTAGCCCCATCTACGCCTAGTATTATGGGTGAGGCTGTTTGCCAGAAGCTGGGAATGGGTGATGGGATGGATCACTTGATGATTACCTGTTCTGTTCATTCCCTCTGGGGCGCCTGGCATTGGCCACTGTTGGCAGACAGGATACTGGGCTAGATGGACCTTTGGTCTGACCCAGTCTGGCCGTTCTTATGTTCTTATGACCTTGATCTCTGTGCAGAGGACGAACACAAGTGCTATGCACAACCTGGGCCATGTTTATTTAGTCTGAGTTTATTAATTACAAGCCAGTTCTTTCACGGTTGGCGTGAAGGTCTGGAAGCGCAGCTGTCAAGGTTCCTTCCCCACTCTGAACTCTAGGGTACAGATGTGGGGACCTGCATGAAAACCCCCCAAGCTTACTTTTACCAGCTTAGGTTAAAACTTCCCCAAGGTACAAACTATTTTACCCTTTGCCCTTGGACTTCCACTGCCACCACCAAATATTTATCTGGGTTTATTGGGAAAACGTTGTTTGGAAACGTCTTTCCCCCCAAAATCCTCCCAACCCTTGCACCCCACTTCCTGGGGAAGGTTTGGTAAAAATCCTCACCAATTTGTATAGGTGACCACAGACCCAAACCCTTGGATCTTAGAACAATGAAAAAAGCATTCAGTTCTTGAAAAGAAACATTTTAATAGAAGAAACAGTAAAAAGAATCACCTCAGTAAAATCAGGATGGTGAATACCTTACAGAGTAATTTAGATTCAAAACATAGAGAATCCCTCTAGGCAAAACCTTAAGTTACAAAAAAGACACACGGACAGGAATATTCATTCTATTCAGCACAGCTTATTTTCTCAGCCATTTAAAGAAATCATAATCTAACGCATATCTAGCTAGATTACTTACTAAGTTCTAAGACTCCATTCCTGTTCTGTCCCTGGCAAAAGCATCACACAGACAGACACAGAGCCTTTGTTTTTCTCCCTCCTCCCAGCTTTTGAAAGTATCTTGTCTCCTCATTGGTCTTTTTGGTCAGGTGCCAGCGAGGTTATCCTAGCTTCTTAACCCTTTCCAGGTGAAAGGATTTTTCCTCTGGCCAGGAGGGATTTTAAAGGTGTTTACCCTTCCCTTTATATTTATGACAGCAGCCAAGGGTGGAGGGAGAAGTGCCATGTCTGTATCTGAGAGAGTGTACGAAGGGCCAGATGTGTGGCTGGTAAGACGAAGGCAGCTTGGAGGCTAAGGGAGTTAGCTAGCAGAGTTCGCCAGTGAGGTGGGCCCCCCTTAACTTGCAGGTACTCTACAAGGAAGAATTTGCAACAGGAGGAAAAGGAGTGTTGCCAACATCACTGCTCGCTCTCCCTTGGCCTGCACCTACAGGCCTCTCACCAGGCAGGCATCCTGACCCTGGAGGCTTTCACCCAGACCCTGGTCTTGACTTGGCCTGCATGTCCCTGCTGAAGAAACCAGGCAGAGGGAACGTTGGCAGGCTGCACAGGGAGATATCCAGGATGGGGGATGGTAGCCAACGAAAGGAGGCAGGAGAACTGGCTGCTCTATGGGGAGGAGACTGGCTGCTGGCCGCTTCAGGCAGTGCTCCCCCCCACCTTCCCCAAGTCCCCTGGTCCACTGCAGTCAAGACCTGCTATGCTGTATTGGCAACAGCAGGTGAGGAGCAGACCCCTATGGCTGAGGAGTAGGAACCTGAAGGCTGGGAGGTTCATGGCCACAGCACCCAAGAGGAAGAGACGTAGGGTGCTGGTGGTTGGGGACCCCTTCTGAGAGGGATGGAGGCATCGCTTAGTCGACCTGACATGATGTCCTGGAAGATGTGCTGGCCCGCATCTGAGACATTACAGAAAAGTGGTTGAGACTCGTCCATTCCTCTGACCCTGGCCCGTACCACTCATCCATATGGGCACTAATGATACTGAGAGGTATGGTCCTGAGCAGATCCGTGACTATGGGCTCTGGGAGTGAGGGTGAAGGGGTTGGGGGTGCGGATTGTTTTCTTTCATCCTCCCGGTTGAGCGTAAGGGTCCAGACAGGGACATGTGCATCCTGCAGATGAATGCAGGGCTGAGCAGATGGTGTTGACGTGAGGGCTTTGGCTTCCTTGACCATGGGATGCTGGTCTGGGAAGAAAGTGTGCTGGGAAGAGAGGGGTTTGATTGACCCCAGGAAGGGGCAGAATATCTTTGCACACCGACTCACCAAACTATTGAGGAGGGTTTAAACTAGGTTCAAAGGGGGCAGATGACAAAAGCCCACAGGTGAGCATAAAAAAGGGTGACCTTGACAGAAGACTAGATGTTGTGGAGTGCGGGGGCAGGGGACGTGAAAAATTACAATAGGCACCACCAGAGTGAAATCAGTGGGGGATTCTGCTCAACGTCTTATGTCTATACACAATGCAAGGAGTATGGGAAACAGAACTGGAAGTGTTAGTGTATGAGCTAAATTACGACTTAATTGGCATCACTGAGACATGGTGGGATAAATCTCAGAACAGGAATATTGGTATAGAAGGGCATGGCCGATTCAGTAGAAACAGGCTTGGAAAAAAGGGAGGAGGTGTTTCATAATACTTCAAGGGACATGCCTAGTTTAAAAGGTTAATGGTGACCAGATACTAAACATAATTAGTATTAACAAAAAGGGGGAAGGAACACAAGCCAAAATGGGGTAAGAATATTAAAGAATAAAGCTGAATTGGAATTAATTTGCAAACTGGATACAATTAACTTAGGCTTGAATAGAGACTGGGAGTGGATGGGTCATTACACAAAGTAAAACTATTTCCCCATGTTTATTCCCCCATCCCCCACCATTCCTCAGACGTTCTTGTCAACTGCTGGAAATGGCCCACCTTGATTATCATTACAAAAGGTCCCGTCCCCCCGCCACTCTCCTGCTGGTAATAGCTCACCTTAAGTGATCACTTTTGTTACAGTGTGTATGGTAACACCCATTGTTTCATGTTCTCTATGTATATAAATCTCCCCACCGTATTTTCCACTGCATGCATCCGATGAAGTGAGCTGTAGCTCACGAAAGCTTCTGCTCAAATAAATTTGTTAGTCTCTAAGGTGCCACAAGTCCTCCTTTTCATTCTGGGGTGTATTAAGAGGAGTGTCGTACATAAGACATGGGAGGTAACTGTCCCGCTCTATTCAGCCCTGGTAAAGCCTCAGCTGGAGTACTGTGCCCAGTTCTGGGCACTACACTTAGGAAAGATGTGGCTGAATTGGAGAAAGTCCAGAGGAGAGCAACAAAAATGATTAAAGATCTAAAAAAACCTGACCTATGAGGAGAGAGTGAAAAAATTGGGTTTGTTTAGTCTGGAGAAGGGGACATAGCAGTCTTCAGGTATGTGAAAGGTTGTTAGAAAGAGGAGGGTGATAAATTGTTCTTTTTATTCACTGAGGATAGGACAAGAAGCAATGGGCTTAAATTGCAGCAAGGGAGATTTAGATTGGACATTAGGAAAAATTTCCTAACTGATAGTTAAGCCCTGGAATAAATTGCCTAGGGAGGTTGTGGAATCTCTATCATTGCAGGTTTTCAAGAGCAGGATAGACACATACCTGTCAGGGATGGTCTGATAATACTTAGTCCTGCCTTAGTGAAGGAGAGTGCACCTATTGAGATCCCTTCCAGTTCTACATTTCTATGATTTTCTTTGTTGGGCTTCATGAGGACAAATAGCTTTAAGTATCACCTGGGATGCTCTGTTTTTAGATTTCAGAGTAACAGCCGTGTTAGTCTGTATTCGCAAAAAGAAAAGGAGTACTTGTGGCACCTTAGAGACTAACCAGTTTATTTGAGCATAAGCTTTCGTGAGCTGCTGTAGCTCACGAAAGCTTATGCTCAAATAAACTGGTTAGTCTCTAAGGTGCCACAAGTACTCCTTTTCTGTTTTTAGAGTTATTAGCTCTGAAAATGTGAACTTCTCAGAAGTCAATCGGTGACTTGAAAAGTTTAAATGCCCTGATGAATTTTTGCTGCAGATGCTTCGTTACAAAACTTCACCAGGAGATGCACTGGCACTGATAGAGTTTTCGTCCAGCACTGTACAGACCTGAGTTCTGCTGAACTATGGATTTTATTAACTCTGCTAGTTACGTGGATTTTCACAAGCCACTCTGATGGATTCCCTCCCCCCGCCCCCTTTTACCTTCCTGGAAAGATAATAGTTAGACAAATCAGAGATGTACAGAACAAGTGGAAGGTGCGATTCCCAGCTCTCTTAGCCCTGCATAGACTCGTTTGGCTGGAGCTAACACTGACTCTAATGACCTGGGTGGCAGCTTGGGATGGCTTCGAGAGTCCGTACCCCGGGGACTGGGTGAGATTGTGCTTGGGGACCTAGCTTGAACCCCCGTCAATGCCACTGCAGCTGCACCGCTACCTTTAGCGTGCCACTGTGAGCAGGGCTGGCCCGTGTATGCCCACCCTGGCTGGGGAGCACACTCCAGCCGCTGGGTGTACCTACCCCGAAAGGGCTGGATTTGGAGAATGGGAAAGGGCTGCTTCACGGGTGCTGTATTCAAATCCAAATCTGACTTCTATTCCCCCCCCCATGTTTGTTCTTTTGGGGGACTCATTTGGGGACCTCTGATGAAGCCTGAAGAGGGGAGACAGCAAAGCAAAGAGAAATGGCATGAGGATACGGAGTAGCTAAGTGCAGCCAGCCGCTGGGGAGCGCAAGCCAGGTCTGGGCAGCGTTAGAAGTATCATTGCCAGATTAACTCACAGGAGGAAGAGCTAGTCAGGCATGAACAGAAGATGTCTGGAGCACAGGATGCAGAAATCGGCCGGCCAGCCAGCCTGCCCAATAGCAGGAGTCCAGAAGCGATGTATATAAGTGAAGGACAATATGGCAAGCAACATGGCTGGCCTGGCAAGGCGAAGTGGGAGTGTCAGCCATTTGGCACGCAGGCTGCAGCTAGCATTATTGCGTGGTAGGAGAGCGGAAGCAGTGCCAGTCCGACACACGCTATGGAGAGCAGTGCTGCTGTGCGGCAATGCCATTGTTACAGCATGCGGATTCCCCAGGGTTCGCCTGAGATTTTACATTCACATCTGTTCTGAGTGGGCGACTTTCCTTTCCAGCCCCTGTTTTCTTTCCTTCTTCAGGCAGATGTAGGGGCTAAAGAGTGATCTGTCGAGCTGTTTAAAGAAAATAGCAGCAGCAGCTTGATAAATCTTCTCGGAAAGTATAATGTTGTCACAAGCTCTGCAGCTGACGGACGCTTCTGCTGGGGGCTGGTCGAAACGCTTGTAGGACAGAGGCAGTTCACATGGAGCTGCGTGCTGGGTTTCTGCACGCGAGGCTTAGGAGCATGGTTACTGAGGAGGGATGGCTGTTGCTAGGTGATGCCTGGGGCTGATGTGCGCACACCACACTGCAACAAATCTGTGAACACTTAGGACTTCAAGGCCGAGCTGCTGCACACCAAGGCTGCTCTGAACTCTAAAACTCTGACCTGCTCTGAACTCTGAAACGGGAGGAATAGAGCACGGCTCCTCAAGCTCCCAAACTACACGCTTTTGTTAGGTGAAGAGCTTCCAACTGTCCGTCTATTCTGAGAGGGCGTCGTCTTGTGGTGGATAAGGCACTGGACTAGAACGCAGGAGAGGTGGGTTCACATGCCCCCTCTCTGTTACCTTAGGTCAGTGTTTCCCAAACTTGGGACACCGCTTGTGCAGGGAAAGCCCCTGGCGGGCTGGGCTGGTTTGTTTACCTGCCACGTTCCCAGGTTCGGCTGATCGTGGCTCCCACTGGCCGTGGTTCGCTGTGCCCGGCCAATGGGGGCTGTGGGAAGCAGCGGCCAGCACATCCCTTGGCCCGCGCCGCTTCCCGCAGCCCCCATTGGCCTGGAGCGGCGAACCACGGCCACTGGGAGCCGCGATCGGCCGAACCTGCGGACGCGGCGGGTAAACAAACCGGCCCGGCCCGCCAGGGGCTTTCCCTGCACAAGCGGTGGCCCTAGTTTGGGAAACACTGCCTTAGGTGGATCACATAATAGCTCTGTGCCTCAGACCATGTCCACAGGACCCACTTGGGTTGATGCAACTGACATGGGCACGAAGTCGCTGCAGATAATAGATCGCTGGTGCATGCACATGCTTGGCTCCTTGCATCCGTGCTGTGCATCCTCACCAGGAGTGCTTGGGTTGATGCACTGGGCGGTGCCCCTTGAGTTGGGATCCCAGTGTGCTGCCGGCCACCGTCCAGCACACTGTCTTTTGGGAAGTTTTAATGATGCCTGGTGGGGTAGAGAAATGAGTCGCACACAGGTGATTGGGAGCCGGGGGTTGACTTCCCAGCATGCAACTGTCTCCATCCCATATAGTGTGCTGTGTCGTTCCCAGGATATTAGCAAGACAAGGTGGGGGAGGTAATATCTTTTATTGGACCAACTTCTGTGGGTGAAAGATGCAAGCTTTTGAGCCACACACAGCTCTTCTTGAGGTCTGGGAAAGGAACTCCCAGATCACAGCAAAATGGGAGGTGGAAGAGAGTGATTAGCATAAGCAGTTAGCACATATTGTGAGGGACCGTTCGAGGTAGAGTGGCAGTCAGAGGGCAGAAAGAGGGGGTTAGTGGGTTGCAGATTGTTGTAATAGGCCAGAAATGCAGCATTCCTGTTCAGTCCATGATTTTTGTGTCTAGCAGAGTAACCAATTTAAGCTCCCAGGCTCGTCTTTTGAAAGCGTTGTGCGGGTTTCCTGTGAGGATGAGGACTGATCACATCACTCTCTCTGACCTATCTGTCTGATGCGGAAGGAAGAAATAAGGCTGCTGTCCCTAGACATGTGCCCGTGTGGCCCGTCGGGGCAAGACCCATCCACTGCAGGTCGACCTTCGTAGATCCAGTGCTGGTGCCGTGGTGCCTCTGGCTATGGCCACACAGCTCTTACCCCTGCCGGGCTTCGTGGTCCCATCCACCAAATGGCCTGTCCATGTAGCAGGGCTGGAACCGGGCTCCCCTTCTCAAGGAAGCAGCATAACTTTGCTCTTCTCCTGGGTCATCCCCTTCTTTGCTCGTGTGGTGCCAATCTGCCTCCTCACCTTTCCATGTTCTCCACGCCCTGGCCCCATTTTTCACTGGCTTGTTTTGATGTGTGTGTGTCTGAGAGCGAGTGTCCGAGGTTTTTATGAGCATTTGCTTAACTAAAATACTGAATGTGCTTTGACTGCGTTTTCCCCCGTTTGTGTTCATTTTCCATTCGGAAGCCAGCTTGCTGGGTGGATCAGTCCACCAGTACTCGTCACTGAATGGTGGCGCTGATCTGCAGAAAGTGAATTCTGAAATCCTACACAGGCATATTTGCCCCACAGACTGTGCTTTGCCGAGTGACATCCCTGCAGCTAGGGAGCAGCAGCAGTGTCCTGTCACTCGTCACAGCTCATTCACACAACTCACATTTCAGACTGGAATTCCTGAGGCAAAGAGCTGCTCACGCTCTCCAGGCCAGTGATTACTCCCGGAAAGCTGGGGTGACCGCTGTGAATAGTGTGAACAATCTAAGCTGCTCATGGACAATTCATGAACAGAAGGAGGTGAAACTCACCACGATAATTGGCCGTGAATTATTCTCTCAACTTTAGCTTTTGCACATGACTTTGGTTCTATTCTTTCTTCACTCCTCTTTTTTTATCTTCTGAACAGAACTCTTGTGTTTCTGATTTGTTCTGTCTTTTTGAACTCAAACCTAGTTCTTTTTGTGTCTACATTTCCCCCTCCGAGGCTGTCTATCATCTCTCTCTCTCTCTCTCTCTGTCTGTCTCCTGCTACAGAAGACTGTAGACTGGACTGGCTTTTGCAGAAGCACTTGAGACTGGACCAAGCTGCAAAATTCTGGTTCATGGATTCAGGCCCAGAGTTCAGTCCCCACAATCCCCACCAAATGCAGGAGTGTCTGAATTCTGCTTTTCAGTTTGATCCATCCCACAGAGAGGGGCTGATAATGAAATTCACTCCTGGGCTCCCACCCCGATTTCAAACCCCATCGACAGGCAGGTGTGTTTCAGTTGTACTTCGGTAGGGGTGCCAGGGGAGATGGGGGCCTTGGGCAAATTAACTCTAGCCCCTCTATGAGCACGTGTATTGGCAATGCCAGCTTAACACACACTGTGGATAGGTCCAGGCCTAGGGCTCCACACAGAGGTGAGACAAATGTCAGAAAACAAAGGCAAGTAACAATGATCTTTTCCTTCCCGTTTGAGGGGGCACCTCCCCCAGTCTAAATACAGAGGCTGTATTTTTCTTTTGGCTGAATGAGACAGATTATTCCTCTTGTCTGAATTAATTAACTATCCGAAAAAATGACCCTGTGAATCAGCCTCCTGTGTATCCGTGATCAAAACAACCCAGCCTCTGTTTCAGTGTAGCGTACCCTTGCTCGGTATCTGGGGCCCATCTTCTCATGGGGGCTGGGAGTCCTAAGATGACTCCTGAGTAGTGTGGTCAGAAGTTGTTCTGATCAGGATTGGTTTGGTTTTGTTAACTCAGCAGCTGGTTGCTAAGAAGAACGAAGGTCTACTCCAGCCAGCTCATGACACAGTATTCCTGAGGGAGTACAATATTTTAAAATTTTGCAAATTTTATTTGTCAAAATAACACTACATAATCACACCAGTTTCAATTATTTTGGTAATGTATTTCAAAATACCTGTCAGCAAGTGTGTCTGTAACAATACAGACCCACACAAAAATTCCCCCAGGAGTAGAGTGTTAAAGAAACCCGTGACAACCTTTTTGGTGCAGAATGCCCCCAGGAGCAACATGGTGCTGACCAGAAAGCAACTCCCTTTCCCGTGAAAGGAGAAGGGGAAAAAAAGTTGTCTTTGCTGGAGGGTGCCTGCTCTCATACAAAGGGAAGGAAGGCAAGCGTTCCAGCTGAACCATCCGCGTCTGAGTTTGGCTGCTAATCTCATCCTCAGACTAGCTCGCTGATGAGTCAGTCGATTGGCTGGAATCCTCTTCTACACTACAAAGTGCCAAATAACCATTGCATTAAAAGGAAGCAGATCTGGTGTGGCAGTGCAATGGAAGACCTAGATCTTGAGCAGCACCGAGTCATCTTGTGACTTGGATACGAGTTTTATCGTCGGGATTTTTCTACGAATTCCAGTTTAGACCCAGGATGCTCAGTCTCTAGTTTGTTGAAGTGTGTCAGGAATTTTGCAGTCCCATCAGCATTTCATCACTTTCTGCAATGGGTTTGGTGCAGAGCTAGGACACCCATTTCAGCCGTGGTCAGAACAAACTGATGTACGTTTGATTGCACAGGATCATTCTCCCTGTTTTTGTTTTCTGTATACAGCTGCAGAAGTTGCTTGGAGTCAGAGTGGCAGCTTCTTCAGGGGCCAACACTGTGCAAATGTAACCTACACACCTCCTGGGTGTGGCGTTCTGTCCCCTCTCGTGGCACCAAGACCACTTAGAGACTAATGAGCCTGCTCTACAGCCTTAGCTAAGAGTCAGTTGGTTTTTAGCTCATGCAGTAGCGGCTCATGCTTTAAGCTCCAGAGGTCCCTGGTTTGATCCTGCCCGCCGACAATGGGATCTGTTAGCAATACACAAACACTAGCAGGAAAGACCTGAATAGTAAATGACCCTTTCTGATCTCAGGGAGGTAACCTTTAAGGGCCTACTTTTGTAGGTGCTCAGGTTCTTGCAGGAGCAGGGCCTAAGGAAGCAAAAGGAAATGTCACTGTTAAGGGGGTGGAGGAAGGTGTTTCTTTTCTTTGGCTGCCACATGAAGGCAAGATGATGAAAATAGAGCAGCTGGAAAAAGACGAAAGTTTTGGCAGAGGGACAGAAGGCTCTCTGCTGTACTCTGCTAGCATGAGGCTTTGGCACCAAAGCAAAATATTAGAGGGCACAAACTTTTCAACAGTCTGATGTGGGGGAGAGAAGGAGAGAAGAAAATAGGCAGCATAAATGCCTCTGAAGGAATAAATTCTGGTTAGCTTTGTGCAGCAGGCTTTGAAAATCAGTGCTGACAGTTGCAAGGCAATGCGCCTGGGAAGAAGTCCTTTGAACTGCACATACACATTGGACTCTACATTAATTGCACAGATCTGGGCATCCTTTCAGGCCGCTCACTGAAAACCTTGACTCAAGGTGCAGCCGCTGACACAATGATACAAGATACGTACCGAGGGACAGAAAATTTTGAAAACTGTATAATAATGTAATTATATATGCAGACCCTGTGGCCTGAAGCTCCAGAGCATCAGGAGCTCTCTGCTCCCATCTGTTGGTGAACAGGGGTAAGGATGGCCACAGAGCTGATTCATCTGCATAAGCTATTTACCCAGAAGCCCAGATGGACAGACACTCCAGAGGGGAAGGAACTCTCTGTCTCCATCTACTGGGGGATGGGGGATGTATGGCTAAAGGGGGAGCTTCCTCTGCATCAGCCTCCCATCCAGAGTTCCTCCACTCATGCTTTGGGAGTCGCCATAACTAGTCACAAACTCAGAATTGACTGGGGAAATGAGCTCCTAGTTTGTGGCAAGGAGTGCTTATGTGGTGGGAGGAAGTCTGCCCAAGGGCTCCAGATTCTACTGGATCCCCTGTGGAGGATCCTGTGCTGTTGAAAGGTCTCTTCTCTGAACCTGTGGAGAACAGAAGAAGACCTGAGTGAACTTGGGGAGGTACCTCCTAACCAGCTCCTTAATGAAGCTGCAATCACTATAGCCGTGTTAGGTCAGGGCTTATTTTAGGAATGGGCAAGAATGGAGTGTGCCAAACCACGCTGCTGCTTGGCTGGTATTTTTTTGGAGGGGGGGGGGATAGTGGTTATTTTGTTTGTTTTTTGGCTCTGCTGGTTGGTTGGTCTTTTTATTTTATTGCTCAGGAGAAGGGGGCACTGAAAACATTTTCTGCCCTCACTGGCCAAACACCTAGGGCTGGCACTGGGTTAGCTGGCAGAACCCCAGGACAGGATCAGGACAGGAGGGACAGGAGACAGGCCTGTCTGAGTGACTTCCAGACTCTGGAACTGTGCCACCCACTGACGCCAAACTGTGAGTGAGGTTCAGTGAATGGGGGAGGGGAAACTGACCCATAAGACAGACATTCCCCTATTGGATGTTCACACCAGCAGGTGGGACTTGAGCTGAAGGACTTCGGCCAAAGTGACCATGCGGGAGCGTTTCACGTATCGTTCCTACCGGTCGACTGTTGCTGTGTTTTCCCAGCTAGGTGCTGTATTCCTGTCCTTTGTAATAAAGACATCCGTGTTTGTATAATTATGGAGTTCTTGTGAGAAGGGGAGCTCTGCCTGTTCAGGTTACACAGGGAGGGTACATTCAGTTTTCCCAGGTTTCGGGGTGAGGGGAGCTTGAGCAGTTTAGTTATTTGTCAAGAAGGACAGAGGTTTATTGAACAGAACCCTTCTTGCTGCTGTTTACTACCTGGCAGAAGGGTTATGGATAATTTGATGGTAGTGATGGCTGAATCTCTCCTTCCAAGCACAGCCTGAGAGCGTAGACCATATGCTAGGGAGCCCTACTGGTGTGTGGGGGGGGTGAGAAATCCTCTGCCCAAGCCACAGAATGGGGCACAGCTGCTCTGTTACTGCTACACGCTCACTGAGGTTGGTAAAGCTTGCCCTAGCCGCGTAATTCTTCAGTTTGCAAATAATCCCAGCAGTGATTCCTGGTGCCTTTCGTTCGCTGAGTGCAAGGATGTGTGGCGTGTTCGTTTGCATCATGACATGTTAACAGGGATTGCAAACAATGGGTGTCATAACCTAGAACACAGAGACTTTGAGACTGGCAGATGGAAAAGCATCACATAAGTGCAAAGTATTGGTAAAGAGTTTTCCAAAACAATTGGCAATAAAATACCGATGTAGCGTGGAATCTGGTAATTGTGAACTCTGATCTACTATAATTCAGTTATTGGATTGCGTCTGGATTGAGAAATGGCTTCTGTAGAAGAGAAGCTTATACAGGAGCCTGTTTAGAATAAAATAGAAGATCCGAATTAGAAGGATGAGTTCATACTAACACTGCTCACTGGAAGGAGAAAATGTCAGTGCAGAGGAGGCCTGATTTTTGTACCGCTGCCTTGTACAACTGAACTGGAGAGCATGTCTATCCAACCAGCAATAGAGAAGATGATTCCTTACATCTCCATTGATTTGGTGTTTGTTTTTATATGATATTATGGGAACATAACGGTACTTATATTCAATAGTTCACAAAAATTGCTGATGTCTCTTGCACTTATAACTCCCATGAAATCAGTAGCATTTTTCATTTAATCCCCCCTCCCCCGCACATGGCATTTTTGTAGAAAAGTTCCAGTTTTTAATTGCATATTTGGAAGCTCTTGCGTAGCCATTCACAGAATCACAGGGTTGGAAGGGACCTCAGGAGGTAAAAAAGTAAAAACTGAATCTTTTTGGTGTCTGGTTTCCCCCACTTTCTCTCTTTCTTTCCCCTTTCTAGTAGAAAATGGGGGCACAGTGGGCACAAGGGAGAGAAAGGGAGAGAAGCTTTTGGGCTAAAACTAAAACATTCAATGATGAAATTGAAATGAAACAAACAAAAATGCAGAGTGTTGTCCAGTTGTAGTCGGAACCCATTGAGTTAGGTAGGGCTGGGATTTCAGCCCTTGTATTTAGACTGTTGTACAAGCAAGTGATGTCTTGAAGTGTTTAATTAACCCATTCAAGCTGCCCTAATGCCTATCTTGGAGGGTGTTGCTGGGGTTCTGCGAGCTTTGCCTCTGATTTCTGTGTTGCAATGTGCAGAGAAGTGAAGTCGTTGGCTGGACTGTGGGAAGAACAGGCTCTACAAGAAGTAAACACAAGAACAAAATTGCTTACGGCCACTGGAACCAACCATTCCATGCGCCTCCTGACTGTTCTGAGCTGGCCCTGCCTGGTGGATGACAGAGGCTGTGCATTAATAGCCAGAGACCAGAAAAGGATCAGTGGTGACAGCTTTGTGCTTATCAATCAACAGAGGGACTGATTTTAAGTGGCAGCCTGCTGGGAAGAGCAGGTGTCGACCCTGTGGGAGGGACCCAAAAGGGGAGGTGAGGCCGTCGTGTTCTGTGCACAGTGAAGGAATGAGTCATTCTCGCCAACAGAAGTCTCTGGCCCAGCTGAGAAGAGTCAATGCAGCACAAAGAGCCGGGTTGCTGTACATTGCTGTCACCTGTGAACTGGGTGGGGAGGCTGCAGGTTGTTTGGAACTGGTTGGCTACTGGGGATTTGGCAAGGAAGGAAAGCTTTAGCTCTGGGTTGGGGCTGACCCATTTCCAGCAGCGTTATAGCTGTCAGTCCCAGGATACCAGAGACACAAGATGGGTGAGGTAATATCTTTTATTCAACAAACTTCTGTTGGTGAGAGAGATGCGTTTTTGAGCCACACAGAGTGGGGTGGGAGGAGGTATTGTTTCATGGTCTCTGTGTATATAATGTCCTCTGCAGTTTCCACAGTATGCATCCGATGAAGTGAGCTGTAGCTCACGAAAGCTCATGCTCAAATAAATTGGTTAGTCTCTAAGGTGCCACAAGTCCTCCTTTTCTTTTTGCGAATACAGACTAACACGGCTGTTACTCTGAAACAGAGTTTTTCTTCATTTCCAGCATCTTTCTAAATAGAGCTGGGTGAAAAATGCAATTTTCGGCAGCCGAAACTATTCATGAATACTGGTTTAATTTGACCAAGAGTTTTGGCAGGGAAAAATGATTTTCCCCAACTCCCAGAAGAGTTGGGATGGTTTGAAATGGTTTGTTTTGACATTTTTGAAACTGTTTCAATGTTTTGTCTTAAATCAATATTCGTTTTTTTTCTGTTTTGGTGAGAAAAATCAAAAGAATTCAGTTTCAGTTAGAAACTAACTGAATTTTGTTTGGATGTTTCATTGTGGCCTGTAAACTGAAAAATCAATTATTTGCTCAGCTCTGTTCCTAAATACACAACCCAAGGCCACATGTCAAAATAGGTGTGCAATTGGATGCCTAATTTTTGCTTAAACAAATGCCATATTTACAAGTACAAATTGCTAGTTCGAATCCTAACTCGCTGTTGTGACTGCTGCCACTCAATTTACACATGCAGCTCTGATGACTGCAAGCATATTAAGTATGCAAATGCACATTTGTATTTACCCAGAGTGTTGCACTTCTGACACTTTGAAAACAAAGGCCATCAGGGGCTGACATTTCCCCTTGAAACTTCCTGTAAGGCCCAGTAGGTCTCAAACCCATGTCACACTGTAGGCACAGATCACAGGAAGTCCCACCTCAAGGGGTTCAATAGACAGCAGCTTCATGGCACCTGATTGGCTCCCTGCCCTATGTAAACCCAAGGGGTGGTCCAGGGAATGTCCATTCAGCAATGTGGATCATTAGCTAGCTGCCCCAACCATCCTGCATTCCCTGTTCCTGACCTCCTGGTATTGACCTTGGCTCTGAATTGGACGTTGAGCCTTGCTCAAACCCCGGAACACCCACACAGGCCCTGATACCTGGTATTGACCCTCGGACTGATCCCCAGCAAGGCTTTTCTCGGCCCTTCGCTCTGAGCCTCTGCTTGATTCTCACCCAGACTAATCACTCTGACGTTGACTCTGAACCCCGGTGGTTGTCCCTGCCTCCTGAGCTCCTGCCACTAGTCCTGGCTACCTTTACCCAGGGTCCTGACAATGGCCCACTGGATCTAGGAATCCCCTCCCCCCGAGTCAGCAGCCTGAGAATGGGTGAATGACCTATGGGGAACACTAGGTTTAAATGGCCATTTTTTGCTGTGGGTGTACAGGAGTGCCCCCTTTCCATCTGCTGCTTGATTCACCTCCCTTCCGTGAAGCTGGCCCACCCAAGACTTCTCTGTTTGCCTGAAAATAACTCCCCTGTAATAAAACCATTCCATAGGGTCTGACTAAAGCTGTGCACCAAGCAGCATTCCTGAGTCTTTGGGGAACATTGTTTGGATCTGATGAGGACTAAAGCCTTCATTCACCTTAGTATCCGTCAGCGGTGGTGGCGGTGTTTGTTGTTGTTGTTGTTTGTTGGGTTTTTTTGATGCTGCACTTAAAAACATGAAGCCCAAAGAGCCAATTTCACATGTCCAGTTCAGCATGTTTTATTTACTCCCCTTTCATTTACATGAGGATTGCAGTATCAATTTTCTATAAGGGACTGGTGTTTGCAAATTGAATTTGTCACTATGGATCCATCAGATTATGGGAAATGGAAGTGAAAACTAATAAAAAAAAATCAGAAGTGAGATGGATATTTGCAAAACCTATGTTATTAAATCTTTATTTTCTATGATCAGGGACCACTAGGCTGGTTTTAATACCACATAAATTGCCTATCTATCCCTTCTCAAAACACAGAAAATGCTACTGACAAACAGCTCATCGCTCAACAACGTTTAACTTCTGACAGGAATGAGTCACCTGCTGTTTAGGGCTTTGTCAATACCTGTAATTTTCCACCAGAATATTATTAAACAATGAAGTCAGGTGAGTGGGTGTCATTCATGCAATTAGCAGGTACTTTAGGGATCTACATCTGGTATAAGTGAGGAGTCTACAAAGAAGATAAAAGGCCTGACACTGGCACCTCTACTGAAAAGAATTTTCCTTACCAATAACCTGAAAACTAAACGTATATTTCTTTTTTAATTGACTTTATCCTGAGACAGAAAACTGTGTTAAAATATTTTAAAAGAAGTAATGTAATAAATGCAGAAGTCAAATAATTTATATTGAATATGGGCCCGGATTCCTATCTTAGCCAAAGTCTGGGTCCTGCTAAATGGATTGTGGTGACTGCTTTTGTAGCTGGGGTAATTTAAACGCACCATATTTGTGACTCAAACAATGGACTCTGACTCTCTGACTCAAACAATGGAACTTAGTTGCCTCTGGTTTCTTAAAAAAGACCAAGATATTAATTAACTCTATTTTTGTACTATGTGCAAAAGTTTCTTTAAACTCTTCATCTCATTGTCATATGGGTTGAAGAAGCATTTGGCTGTTAGTGAATAAAGCTTATTATTAAAAATGGCAATTTTTTTTATACTCTCTTGGGGGCTGCCACCTGTCGACTGTTTGCTTTTAATGTTGATTAATTATTTTTTTGTTTTATCTCCACTTCCAGAGCTAGTGACATTTTTGAAATGATTTCTTGTGGGGGAAAAAAAGCCTTTCAAAACAGAACCAACCAAACAAAAATAAAATAAATTCAAGAAATAGGGCCTCCTTGTTTTTACTAAATAAGTTTTTTCCCTATATTCAACTTCCCACTTGTTTTATTATTTATATACACAAGAATGTGAGTGAATAGGAGTGTGTATAATAAATCAAACTTATTCATCCACATATTCTGTGCAGGTAATTCAACACCGCCCCACCCCACCCCCCACAACCCAGGCAATCACATTTTCTGCATTGCTGGTATAATCAAGGGGCATTTTTGCAAATTCATATACAGAGGATTTTTTGTCATGGAAATATTCCCAGTAGCACCATGAAAGATCCAATGTGAAGGCAGTCAACCAATCATTTTCATTTACACAGGGCTTTTAATGCCAACCCCCTCAGACTGCTTTAAAATAATAAAAATGAAATGTCAAGCAAATAAAAAGCTAATTAAAAGCACAATCAAAGAGACTTAATTTAGTCCTTAAAACAGCCAAGGATTCTGCAGCATACATTCAGCAGGGCAAAGAATTCCCCTAACTTACAGCATAAAACACTGGTTTCAGAGTAGCAGCCGTGTTAGTCTGTATCCGCAAAAAGAACAGGAGTACTTGTGGCACCTTAGAGACTAACACATTTATTAGAGCATAAGCTTTTGTGGGCTACAGCCCACTTCATCGGATGCATAGAATGGAACATATAGTAAGAAGATATGTATATATACATACAGATAAGTTGGAAGTTGCCATACAAACTGTGAGAGGCTAATTAGTTAAGATGAGCTATTATCGGCAGGAGAAAAAAACTTTTGTAGTGATAATCATAAAACACTAACCACCAAGTGTCCAAAAGTTAATGCCTGCACCTGAGGTGTAGTCAGTACCCCAGCCAAAGCCAAACGTAGAGGATATTGTATGCCAAGAATTTGGGGAAATAGCAAGGCAGTGAACACAGAAAGAGGCTCTGAAATGTTGTAAAGGTTAAGACACTTTAAAATCAGCATGTCTTTGTACAGAGAGAGAGAGAACTGAGCTATTCCAAGGTTAATGTAATATGGGAATTAAAGGCCAGATCCCACTCCTACAGAAGTGGATGGAAAGACTTTCATTTGCTTTAATGAGAGTTGTTCCCATTTTCACATAAGCTGTAGAAGAGGCTGAAGGCAATGTGGAGAGCTAGCAGAGTGACCGGGCCAAACCAAACGACAAATAATCTAGTGCAGAAGAGGCCGAAGCATAGAACAGTGCCTACATTACCCTACTGCATAAGCGTTTGTTCTGGCTTTGGAACAACAGTTTTCCATAGGAATTCCTCTTTCTTCCACTGAGTTTCTTACTGAGGATAATAAAATGCTTCTCAATTATCATAACCAAATCAAAGAGAAGGAACAGGATGATCTTATGATGCAAGAACTTATACTTTCATTGCTGGGGATAAGGGACAAGAAGGAAAGTGAAGGATCCAAGTGAAACTGTAGGCCAACCAAAACTAATACTATCCTATGGGAATTCAATTTTAAGAAGACAGCAGTCATCCAAAGGGAGTGCTCAGTGAGATAGGAAGTTGATAGGCTGCCTCAGTGGGATAGACTGGAAGCAACATATCAATGAAAAGATCAAATCTTGATCTGTGAATGATACTGCTGAGACGGAATAGTTCTGGTTTAAAGAGCTGCTCGAGGAGTTGTTCTGAGGCAGGTCTCTGGCCTGTGCTGTGCAGGGGGGAGGTCAGACTAGATGATCACAACGGTCCCTTCTGGCCTTGGAATCTAGGAATGTGATGTCCACCCTCTGTGCTGAGAAGAGCTGGGACCAAGTAGAACCCAGAAAGATGCAGCAATTTACAGAACCATAGTTTCTGCTGAGCAAATACCAAAGAACGCATTCCCAAAGCGACCCTTCACACCAGTGGTGTGGATGGATTTATGTCCATGATCAGATGCAGAGAGAGATGCTTAGGGGATAGGATGCACAAAAGCACCATATGGGAGAGTGGACGCTATGTGGTAACTCTAAACTGAGGTCCACCTTTTTGGAGGGGATAGGGAAACAGGAGAGAAAAACAGGGGAACTAAGTGAGGTAAGACATGGAGTGTGGAACTAGGAGCAGATCTTCCACTCCCCGGGCTCCCACAGCTCCTTATGAAGTCAAATAGAAGAAAGTTTAATAAGAAAACATTAAGTCTAAATGGATGCCAGTCTTTGGAGTGACAGGACCTCTAGGTGCGCAAAGCTGGAATGCCTGGATGACATTTCCTTTTGACTTGACTGAGTTTCTCAGAACTGATGTAAGTACGATCTCATATACACACATTCACTTTGATGTTTGTTGTTTGTGTGCAGACTTTGCATGGAGTACAGAGTGGGGCAGCTTATGGGTGTATCCGTGTATTTCATTGAAACTGGTAGAAATCAGGTGGTCATGCTTCTTCCATTCTATCTGAACCTATCGAGATTGGGTCTGGAGCGAGCCTTCTGTAATCCTGACTAGAACAATGGCGAAGGTACAATATGATGAATAGGGGAGTGGGGCATTCTCACGTCTCCGCCTGGGACTCTTCAAAAGGCGGATGGAAGAGTGAGTGTTCCTCTTTTCAATACGACGGCAGGAAAAAGAACAAGTGCTACAAAAATTGGACAGACAATCTTATACTAAAGCAAAATTATACTAGTCTGAGCCTCGCAATGACAAGGGCCTTCAGAAGCTCACTGTGCCTAGATAGCTTGGGGTCTCCAGTGAGTTACAAACCATCTTCCCTTACTTTTAGAATTAAATGTCTTCCATTGTTGTTTGCAGTGGTGTTGTAGCCATATTGGTCCCCGATTATGAGCAAGATGTAAGCGCATGAGGTAAGATCTTTTATGTCAGACACTTACAAATATCTCAGTGCTGCTTTGGGTAATATAATGTAAGTTTGCTTAGAAGCTTTGGTTGGCAGTCGCATGCTTGAGGTTTTATTCATCTTACAAATGATATTAACAAGTACACGACTTAATGCGACCGCTGCTTATTATGTAAAATGTTCGTTTGGCCTTCCCCTCTCCCATGTTAATCTATTCTAGCCACTATTGTGTCCTGTCACAAAACTAGCTTGCGGGGCAGGTGTTGGTGTTTGCGACTTGTTGTCCAAAACCTACCACAATGGCAACACAATCCATGATCTGTCCCCCTAGGTCTGACTGTGACAAAAATAAATAATAATAATAATGAAGATGATTTACATTCCAGTTATTTTATGCTAAATGAGTGAATCTAACATGTTTTAAAAAGAGATGAATTAACAGCAGAAGCCATAAAATCCAGCTACATTTTAATTTGATGTACATAAGCTCTTCTTCATCTTTGACCTATTAAAGTTGGAGTGCATCAATATTACACTTTTTGTGTGTTTACTGGATTTCCGAGTGTCTGGAATAAGGTCAGTTCACACCATCAATAGCAGTAAAATGTCAGTGTTTTCTAAGGTGACAGAAATCTCTCTGGCTCGTTCTTTACAGTCCTGTATGTCTCTAGCTGTTTCTGATTAGAACTGGCTACGACCAGGACGTGTCCTGAGGTTGGCATTGCTAGAAACCTTCTAATTTTAGGCTTTGATAATATAATGGTTGTGTTAAAAGCTGTAACAGATTAAATTAAATGTTCCATCTCTGAGGTGACCTACTTTGGGGGTTCAAATGATGCAGCGGAGGCTGAAGGAAACCCTGCCTCTGCCACGCTCAGAGACATGAAAGAAAGGAAATCAGTATCGCCAAGAAAGGAGACTCCATCTTGTCAGGAGACTTTGTTTTCAGAAGTAATTACATGACCAAAATAGCGACATGGAAGATCCTTAAGGAAAACCAATTGTAGCTAAATTGAGCCCACAGAATATGTCACTGCGGGAAGCATTGTTTTCCAATTTGTGACTGGTGGTGGCATCACCTTTCACTCAGATAAAAATGGGACAAAGGCTGAAATTAGGGGTAGGCCAGGAAACATGCTGCATAATCCCATATTTGATTGACCTGAGTGCTTTGCCCTTGCATTTCCCCTGGTCTGAATGTTAACTGTCGATGGTGAATCACAAGTGTGCTGATAACACCAAGGACATGGAGCTAATGAGCACACCAGGGATTCTCACCACAGGAAGTGAGCTTTTCCTGTCCCACAGAAAGAAAAGGCACATGCTTCACCTTGCAGGGGCCTCTTTCATTCTGCGTATATGCTTGGGGAAAGGGAATTCCGATTCCTCCTAAGATAATGGATTCTCTGAGACCTTCCATTCATTGCCGGGTTTCTCTGCTGGCCTGCCAGCCTGTGGAAGGAACGAGGTCAATTTGCAGAGTAGTTTATTTTGGTGCAGTATGATCTGAAGTGTTGAAACGTCCCCTTCTCTTTGAGTCTGGCTTGGCAATGCTGCACCAATGTGAATATTTACAGGGGTTGGGGGGCTGTTTAGCAGTGAGTGTGGCAGCTGTGCTTTGACTCCCATCCAGTTCAGTGTCGTTTTATGGTACCTTTCTGGTTTCCCAAATACCAGTGGAGCAGAGCCCCAGGGGGAATGGAGAAGACCTAACTGTCCATTGTGATGAGGAAGCATCTTTGGCCAACAGCAAGCCTGTAGCCAAACGTCTACCACAAGGTCACATTCTGCACTGATGTACACCCTGTGAACCCCAGTGTGTGATCAGGGCAGACTTTCACCTGTCTTGTCTGTGCCATTCACTGGGGGTTTCTGATGATGCTTTTACTAGGGAAACCAGACATTACTTTGTGAGTTTTCCAGTAAGCAAAAAGGAACACTGAGGTCTAAGCAGGAATCTGGGAGGCAGGAGCTTCTGAGTTCTGTTGGTGTTCAGTGTTTGTTACATGCGGACAGGGTGCTTTCCAACCTGGTCCCTAACACTAATTCCCTCTCTGGCCTGGAGCAAGTCTCTTGACTTCTCTGGCTCAGAGTCTGCATCTGTAAAATGGAGATAATCATGAAACTCTTCTTCGCCATAGTGTGCAAGGGCTAATTAGTTATTATTTATAAAGCCCTTTGAGAAGACAAGAGGTCCTAAATTCATAGACTTTTTAAGGCCCGAAGGGACCACTGGGGTCATCTAGTCTGACTTCCTGTATATCACAGGTCATAGAATTTCACCCACTTACCCAACGTAAGTGGTAAGAATTATCAGGCCAATTGTACCTGATCCCTCTGTGGAATGACCAAGAGATTCCACAGACCAAACCTACAAGCCCACCAACACCTCTGAAGAGTCCCCTCACTGCCACAGTGCTGTGTACCTCTCTATCTTCCTAGCTACCTCTGCCCGGGGCCTCCTGGGTCCCACGGCTATTGTCCCTTATGAAGGGAGCCATGTTCTAGGGAATCCCCTCAGCCGCAGCTTCCCGTTAAGCTCTCCCATTTCATAAGGGAAGGGGGAGAGATCCACAGTGAAACTGGTCACAACAATTTTAGAAAAAAATAATAATTTTGTTAGTTTTTGTCTAAGGGCTTGTCTACACTTACCGGGGGATCGACGCATGGCGATTGATGCATCAGCTGTCAATTTAGCTGGTCTAGTGAAGACCCGTTAAATTGACCACAGATCGCTCTCCCGTCAACTCCTGTACTCCACCAGATCGAGAAGAGTAAGGGGAGTCGATGGGAGACCGTCTCCTGTCGACATAGTGAAGTGTGGACCCCGCAGTAAGTAGATCTAAGCTATGTCGGTTTGAGTTACGCTATCCATGTAACTCAAATTGTGTAGCTTAGATCAAATTTCCCCTGTAGTGTAGACAAGGCCTTAGTCTCCAGCAAAAAGTTTGGGGGTTTCCCCTAGACAAATGATGTATTAAACGTGTGATGATGTTTGAATAGCCCAAAGGGGAATGTTTCCAAATGCAGAATTGTTATGTGGGGCACTTCTGCCAGTTGCACATTTCTCAGGTACCCTGGAAATGAATAATTTGTTTTTAGGAACTCGTTACGAGACAGAATATGGCAAAACATACTAAACTGCAGGCTGGCAAAATTGGCATCTGCTCTCGTCTCTGTTCTAATTATCTCTCTTCTGTCTCCCTTGACTGATCAAGAGCATTGCGTCATCCTGCTTCGGGGCAGGATGGCTGTGTCATCCGAAGGACGTGCACGGTGGTACTCACTCAGCCAGGGGGCATCTTTCCTGGCTACTGAACAGTCATAAAAAGGGCATTTTGAAGTAGTGTCTGATTCCACTGTATTTTTATAGGGGTCAATTAAGTTGTTTGTTTTGATCTTTCCCACCTGGAGTACTCTCATCTACCCAGCCTTTACTCTTTTCAGGACTTGTCACTAGTCCCTTTGTCAATGCTGTCTCTTGTCCTGGGCTCCCAGGTGAACATCAAAAGCTCTGGATGCTGCTTCCAGATTTATCGGTGCAATTTGCATATGGTTAATATTTGTTCCTCGCTGATGTAATATTTCAATTATGACTGGCCTTTATTAGCATTTTTGTGGAGGCCATTAGATTGCTTTATGGAGGTGTTTAAAATTTGCAGAACTTGATGTGGATGCTTTCATTGCATGCATAAAACTTGTAAGAGATACCGCAGTAAAGCGTATTGAGTAGATAGTAAATATCCTCCTGTTCTAAGGATACTTGGTGTGTGGTGCATTTGCTGATGGGCTTCATGCTTCAAGGAGCAATTTTGCACTAATCACTATGTGGCTCAATTGCGAGCCAGTCTACATGCCTGTGCGGTGGAGTTATTCGTCTTGCTGGGGTGCCATGACATGCTGGTGGACATGAAGCCGGCAGGCCAGCATGTGGGGTGGGTGGAGTCATGCACAACTGATCCGGCCTGGATGGGGGAAGTAAACTGAACCAGGAAAAGGGCTAATGTAGGTTACTTGCCTCCTGCTAGCACTCTGAGTCAAGATTCAGTCCCGGCTCTGCTTCTTCAATAGAACAGTTACCTGCTGCTCCTTACTCAGGGCTGATTGCAAAGTGCCAGGCTAGTCTCATAAAAGTAGGGGTATAACTAAATAAATTTAGTGTTCCCCTCCCTGCAACTTTCTGCCCACCCCTGGTCTAGCTTCAACTTCAGCCATTCGATCCCATTATCAATTTTTTGTTCCCCATGTAGGCACTTATAAACTGTGACCAAGTCACCCCTTAACCTTCTCTTTGGTAAACTAAATAGGTCGAGTTCCTGGAGTCTGTCATTATCAGGTGTGTTTTCCTGACCATATTTCTTATACTAGATGTATAAGACCTTAGTTCTTAGGGACCTAATTTTCAGTTTCCATGATCTGAATGAATGAGGGGAATGAATAGCACACAATAAAGGAACGTATTGATCATTTACTAAATTATTGATATCTGATTTGAGTTATACAGAGAAAAATGAAGCAGATTACTGTTATGTATTTTCTCAACTGAGCTAAAAGTGATGATTTACAGCAGGCTGAATAATACAGAAAGAATTTCCAATATTTTTGTGAATAAATGTAGTGACTTCAGTTTGCTACTGTTTGGGGGGGGTCACATTATTCATGGGCATTCAGACATGCACCGGGTAATCAAGAGTGTTCACAAATCTGGAAAGTTTCATGAATTTTAACATTGGTTATGGTTCATGTCAGACTTGCAACATGCATTATTTGTTAATCATAATTCATCATGCTGAAAAATCATTTTTTAATTCATGTAATTTAAAAACCTGCCAACCAACCAGGGAACTGAAACAATGCCATGTAACTTAGCCCTCACCTTAAGTTCCACTAGGGTGGCCGCTCTCTGTCGGACAGGTGAAAACTTTAGAACTGCAGGTCTATGGAGGAGAATCACACAAATTATCCCGTAGGCTGAAATTTGTTGGGAAAATAGATACAAACTCATTACTAGAAATCAGGATCACTTGCAAACAATTTGGAAATAGCACAAAAGCGAAACTGACACTGACTGTTAGTGACAATGAATAACAGGGCTATCCCTAATAAGGTTAGACAAGTTAAGATCCATTTGCAACTGATTTTGTCCACTGGAAATCTGTATGAAGATTTCTAAAAGAAAATGGTCTGACTTTTAAATTCAGGAATTTTTTTGTTTTTAGTCTTGAAATTGATGATCTAAATTAGCAATACTTTAATCTCTTCCAAGTGTTGATTACAGGTTCAGAGCAGTGTTAGAACAATTCAAAGAAAAAGACTACTGCCTTGAAATCCAATAGAGTAAGCTGCCTTGCAGATCTGCTTCTGTCCTTCATTTGGGCTGAATACAGCACTCCTCTGATCTGGTGTGACAATCCCCATGTTTATCAATGGAAGGTCAGAACCATTATCTCCATTTTACAGGTGGAGAAACTGAGGCACACTGAGGGGAAGTGACATGTCCAAGATTGCACAGCAAGTCAGCAGCAGAGCCAGGAACAGACCCTTTGCTCTCCAGATTACGGTATCCTACCACTGGACAGTACTGCCGTCATTCCCAGTGCCATGTTCCTGTGCATCCATTGACTCATGCTCCCTTCCTGTTTCAATGACCACCCAATGGGGAAGAAATCTGGAGATCTCTGTAGGGTTAGTGGAACTGTTCGCACTACTGCAGTACTTAAGAGCTGCAAAAGAAAGAACTCAGGTCCTGCCTTATCAAGTCCCATCCTATCTGCTCATTCCTCTAGGCTTTCAAGATGGACCCTGTCAGCTATTCATCTGCCTTTCCATGGAGCCTGTGGGCCTGATGCAAAGCCCAACTGAGATTAATGGAAAGACGTCCATTGACTTGAATAGGTTTCGAAGCAGCCTCTGAATGCATGTCTGATCTGTGTGGAGTAAAGCCGTGCTTATTGGTGAAAAGTAAAACCAGTGGGGAAAGTAAAGACTGGAGTGGCAGGAGTCAGCAGCTTTGCTGACATGAAAGATAAAATTCAAGAGCACTCCTCTTGGGAACGCGGCTGAGGGGACGAGTATTACGGAGCTGGCTAATGGGCTGTTGTTTCTACTTTATTCCTGAGTGAGTTTGCTGCATTCACCGCTCCTGAAAGTGAAACACTGACGAGAGCCAGGCAGATTGTGGGAAAGCTTCCCCATAGGCACCAGCCAGCACATCGCCATCCTGCAATGGCTCTGGTATTCCATCACCGAGTTTCTCCTCAGAAGAGGCTGCCAACTGGGCTAAGCCTTGTGCCATGTTCTGTAGCGTGTCTGTGCGAGCGAGTTACCCGCTGAGAATACGCAATGGCATAGCTAATACGTGTTCTGAATGTATTTTCAGCAAATTATTTGTAAAACCTACCGTGCAGCTGTTCCACATTAGTCTGTTCTTCCTTGCGAAGCTGGCTCAACACAAGGCCATTCCTCACTTTTGTGGGGCTGGGTACAGAAGAACGGTGAAAGATCTCAGCCACTGGAGAGGGGAGGGAGTGTAGGCAGCTACTCTGCATCCCCTAGCACTATGAAGAGTTTGGGGATAGATGGAGGGCAATCTACTGATCATGCCCTGCCAGCCTGTCTAGGGGAAGTACAACAGTAGGGTGCCATAACCTGGGGGAGAGGATTCTTGCCTGCTTGATTCCCACACAGCACAGGAATGAGGATTTAGCCCTTAATCTGTATGTGTCTGGCTATCCTGTGAAGTCCTTTTTTAATAAGTCAGGATGGGAACAATCATAAACACAATGGGTCAATCCCATTTGATTTTCAGTGGCCTGCGCCGTAACTCACAACAAGAAAGCAATGGAATATTCTGACTGTTTCATGTTTCCTTAAAGCTTGATTACTGCTATGTAATTCAGCACCAGGGGAATGGGTGTCTTGCTTTTATGTTTTAATCATTGAAATGTGAAGCATTTACAGTTAATGTTCGTTGATTCCAAGGCGAGTAGGGACCATTGTAATCATCTAGTCTGACGTTCTGTAGAACAGGCCAGAGAACGTCCCAAAAATAATTTCTAGAGCAGAGCTTTTAGAAAAACATCCAGTCTTGATTTAAACATGGTCAGTGATGGAAAAGCCACCACGGCCCTTGGTAAATTGTTCCAATGGTTACTTACTTTCAAGATCAAAAATGTGTACGTTATTTTAAAATCCTCTTTAGGCAAGTAAAGAATAGCACACACATTTACTGTCCATGTATCTGGCGTGTCATGGAGTCAAGTAATTCAGGGCATCTTTGCCACCCAAAAAAATGATCAGTCACTTTAACCCGAGCATGCACATTGTTAATGGGTAATATTTTTCTGATCTCAATGTAATTGCCTTCTTGAGAATAGTGTAACAGTAATGGGATGTCTCATGTGTGCTGTTATATTCTTGAGTGTGTTCTCACTACACGGGTCCATTAAAATATTAACTATTTTACTTGAATTCACTATTAACACAAGAGAAACTGATGCAAATGTATGAACACCAAGCCTAATTTTTGATGCAAAATGACTTTGGGCATAAAAGATGCACTTTCTTTTCCCTTTCTAAGTCCAGTTACTCCAAATCACATCAGAACCTGTGCTACAGCGACCTTTTTCAGAGCATCATTTGCTTTGTCAGCCAGCTCTATTTTCCCTTGTTAACAGGTTCTGAAACAACTGAAAGCCGAGGGAGAATGGGCAGTCACGCAAAGCACGGACTCTAGTAAATGTCAAGAGTACAGTTTGGTATATGTCGACTATCTCATGATGAAGAGTTTAATAAGAATGGGTATTTGCCAAATATCTATAGTATTATTCTTACTACAATTTTAAAACTGAGTTCTTGTGATCCCTCTTTCACGGGTTCTACGCTAATAAATGTAGCGACATGTTGGTAGCATTGGCACTGAGGTTTGGGTATGTTACCTATTAGAAAATGGTTTGGATCACTAGTTTTTTACAACTAGTCCTAAAAATTCAATTTACGTTTACTCCACTCTGTAGCCTTAATGCTATCATGAATTCCAAAAGGGATATTTTCCTCTTCATTGAACCTTGTTGGTGTCTAAGACCAGGTGCCCTTGTGACATTTAGCCAGAAATATGTTACAATGATATTTAAAGACTAGACAAGCAGTTTTCAGGCTGAAATGCTCTGGGAGCCACGTATAGTCAATAAAAATAAATTAGGACTGGGGAGGGGACAATATGTCTGAGTCAACCTCAGATCTATGGGTTCAAATGTGCTTGCAGAACTGAAGCATTTTAGTTGGGAAGAGTGTTTAACATAGTCTTACATCATGTATTTAGCTGTGAAAACACTGCACAATAAAGGCTAATTTTCACTGGTACAAGCTCTCTAGAGACAGAGAGGCAGGTGTGGTGCAGAAAGAGAGGAATCATGAGGAGAATTGAAAAGGAGGTCGAGATGGAGCTAGAGATGTACAGAGAGCATGGTGTAGGCTGCACAGACAGACATTAAGTGTGTGAGAGAGAGAGAGAGTAGGTGGAGGCAGGAAAACCTAGAGCCATGACAAGTGAGTGAGGCAGGAACAGAGAAACACCTGGCATTGGAAGTATAATAAAATGTGACTATAGGAAGGTCAAAGTATCTCTATGGGATCTAGTTCTTGGGCTGAAATCCTAGCCGCAATGGGAGTTTTGCCATTGACTTCAATTTCAGATCTGTCTTCTAAGTTGCCCTATGTTTTAATTGTAAGTGAGACACTTTTCTTCTACCTCAGCACAGCTCACAATAGTTAGCTGTAGGTAGCAGATTACTCATCAGTGTTTTTCCTCTCGGTGATGGGATGTACTAGGGTTGGTGGTCCCCTGCTGGAGGCCTAGCAGTCCTATCCTACCCCGCCCCAGAAAAAGTGCCGTACAGGTGACTCCTCCAGACTGGCTGCTCCCTGAAGCCTCTCTCTGATTGGCTGCATCCTTGCAGCCAACCTAGTCAATCAGAATCCAGCAGGCTCATATAAAAAGAGTTGGACAGAGCAGAGTCAGTTGCTGGCTGGAGCTAGAGGAATAAGGCTGGTGTTCCTGGCTGGTTGCAGTACCTTGACAGAGCAGTTGCTGGCAGGGACCGGTGGAGCAAGAAAGGTGCTCCTGGCTGACTGCAGAGACTCAAGCAAGACTTCAGCACTGAGCTCAGGGTGAAAGTGAAGGGGCTGCGGGGAAGTGGCCCAGGGAACAGTACCTGCAGAGTTAAAAGGGATGCTGCAAGTGGCTTCTATTTGTAGTGTCCCTGGGTTAGGACCTGGAGTAGTGGGTGGGCCTGGGTCCCCCTCTGGCCTCAGGTGGAGTGACCAAAAGCCCCAAAAAAGGGGAGCTTAATCAGGCCCAAGGAGTGGGCTGAAGATCCTGAGGAGGGTCAGCATTTGTGGACTTTGATACCACCCCCCAGCAGGGACTGAACTGAACTAGTGGCCCAGCTGGAGAGCTGGGGCCAGGGAGGCTTGCGACTGACCAAAGAGTCTCCAGGGAGGAAGCCATGGGGGCACTGCTCCATTCCAGAGCAGGGATCATTTGAGAGGGAGCCCAGAAAGGGCTGAGAGACCGTTTGAACCAGGGTACTGTGATATGCCCTTTGGACCAGGGCCAGGGCTACAGATCAAGAGACTGTACTGAGGGCACTGAGACCAGCCCAGTTGAACTAGTACCCTGGAAGGGGTCTGTTTTGTTTCACACACACAGACAGTGTGTGACTGGCTGGAGGGCTGAGTCACTGAAAACCCACCAGAGAAGTTAACTGCCAGCAGGGATCACTGCAAGCAGTGCAACGCAGGGAGAGTGCAGGTGCAGACACGCCCGACGGGTTGGCGGGCTCACATGAGGTCTGCCACCCTCCCTCATCCTTAAAAACAAAGAGCTAATGTCTGTTCTGATCTGTTACAGGACATTCCGATTTATGCCAAAGCTACGAATGGAATTCCACAGTATCTACATGGAATACGCTTG
The DNA here is from genome assembly GCF_015237465.2 of Chelonia mydas. NCBI lineage: Eukaryota > Metazoa > Chordata > Testudines > Cheloniidae > Chelonia > Chelonia mydas. Next base: position 98,834,740 of record NC_057855.1, read on the forward strand.
GATACCTTGGGACCAGCTACTCACTGGGTGTTAATCATCTGATCCTGTGTTTTATAAGCATTAAATAAATATGATGGTTAAACACGGTGCTTGAATGGTGACACGTGTTGGGCAAGTGCCTAGGATAGATATAGAGCATTTGCTTGTTTAGAATGTTGTATTTTTCTTCTAGAGCTGAGCTATGTTTTGCAAAGGGCTTTTAATCAGAAAATGGCCTTTTTTAGAATAAAATGTTGCTATTGACATCTACAATTGTTCATGAAAATTGTAGATATCAAAGTTTTATGTTTGTTTAATATATCATGCTATTTCCATTGAAAACATCATTGAAAATCTTAGTGAAATAATATGAAAGTTTTCTATAACAAATTTAGAAAAAATCGTGGAAAATATCAATGACAAATTGGCCTATATTGAGCTATTCAAAACAACTTTGGAAATTCAAAATGTTTCATTTTTCAACCAGCTCTAGTTACTGCTAAACAACCAGTGGGGCCACTGGACGATCGAGATGCTAAAGGAGCACTCAAGGGTGATAAGGCCTTTGCGGAGAAACTAAATGAATTCTTTGCATCGGTCTTCACGGCTTTAGGATGAGAGGGAGATTCTCAAACCTAAGCCATTCTTTTTAGGTGACAAATCTGAGGAATTCTCTCAGATTGAGGTGTCATTAGACGAGGTTTTGGAACAAATTGATAAACTGAACAGTAATAAGTCACCAGGACCAGATGGTATTCACCCAAGAGTTCTGAAGGAACTCAAATGTGAAATTGCAGAACTACTAACTGTAGTCTGTAACCTATCATTTAAATCAGCTTCTGTACCAGATGACTGGAGCATAGCTAATGTGACACCAATTTTTAAGAAGGGCTCCAGAGGTGATCCCAGCAATTACAGGTCTGTTAACCTGACTTCAGTACCAGGCAAACTGGTTGAAACTATAATAAAGAACAATATTGTCAGACACATAGATGAACATAATTTGTTGGGGAAGAGTCAACATTGTTTTTCTAAAGGGAATCATGCCTCACCGATCTACTAGAATTCTTTGAAGGGGTCAACAAGCATGTGGACGAGCGGGATCCAGTGGACACAGTGTACTTAGATTTTCAGAAAGCCTTTGACAAGGTCCCTCACCAGAGGCTCTTAAGCAAAGTAAGCTGTCTTGGGATAAGAGGGAAGATCCTCTCATGGATTGGTAACTGGTTAAAAGATAGGAAACAAAGGGTAGGAATAAATGGTCAATTTTCAGAATGGAGAGGGGTAAATAGTGGTGTTCCACAGGTGTCTGTGCTGGGCCCAGTCCTATCCAACATATTTATAAATGATCTGGAAAAAGGGGTAAACAGTGAGGTGACAAAATTTGCAGATGATACGAAGTTGCTCAATATAGTTAAGTCCGAGGCAGACTGCAAAGAGTTACAAAAGGATCTCTTGAAATTGGGTGACTGGGCAACCAAATGGTAGATGAAATTCAGTGTTGATAAATGCAAAGTAATGCACGTTGGAAAACATAATCCCAACTATACATATAAAATGAAGGGGTCTAAATTGTCACCACTGAAGAAAGAGATCTTGGAGTCATTGTGGATAGTTCTCTGAAAACATCTACTCAATGTGCAGCGGCAGTCAAAAAAGTGAACAGAATGTTGGGAATCATTAAGAAAGGGATAAATAATAAGACAGAAAATATCACATTGCCTCTATATAAATCCATGGTACTTCCACATCTTGAATGCTGCATGCAGATGTGGTTGCCCCATCTCAAAAAAGATATATTGGAATTGGAAAAGGTTCAGAAAAGGGCAACAAAAATTATTAGGGGTATAGAACGGCTTCTGTATGAGGAGAGATTAAGAAGACTGGAACTTTTCAGCTTGGAAAAGAGACGACTAAGGGGGGATATGATAGAGGTCTATAAAATCATGAGTGGTGTGGAGAAAGTAAATAAGGAAGTGTTATTTACTCCTTCTCATAATACAAGAACTAGGGGTCACCAAATGAAATTAATAGGCAGCAGGTTTAAAAGAAACAAAAGGAAGTATTTTTTCACACAACGCACAGTCAACCTGTGGAACTCCTTGCCAGAGGATGTTGTGAAGGCCATGACTATAACAGCGTTCAAAAAAAGAACTAGAAAAGTTAATGGAGGATAGGTCCATCAATGGCTATTAGCCAGGATTGTCAGGGATGGTGTCCCTAGCCTCTGTTTGCCAGAATCTGGGAATGGGCGACAAGGAATGGACCACTTGGTGATTACCTGTTCTGTTCATTCCCTCTAGGGCATTTGGCATTGGCCACTGTCGGAAGACAGGATACTGGGCTAGATGGACCTTTGGTCTGACCCAGTATGGCTGTTCTTATGTTCTTATGTTTTTACTCTTTCTGAATATATTTTTCTCTATGAAACATTTGCACAATATGGGGTTGGGCCTGAACGTTGTTGAAAAAAGACAGGAATAGCTAGAAATAAAGGAGGGGTGTCTCACTCTGCTTTGATCATGAAATGCAGAACATGCCTAGGCCGATGGCTTTTGGTGACCCTAATTGGGCTTACTAGCTCACCGTGGAGATCTGGTTTCACTTGCAAAATTAACCTTTAGGCTACATTTCTTTCCAAAGAAGAGCAATGTATCTGTGCACCAATAGGTCCTACTGAAATCAATGGCAAGTTTGGGAGTATAAGATTGACAAGTATTTAGGAATAGTGAGTGTGTATTAGGTATATAAGTAAAGCATGATTGTAATGCAAGGCCTACAGGTGGAGACCTGTAAGATTTCAGCTTAGCCACACTAGGTTTAAGGAAGCTTGACATAAGTGGGTGAACTAAGAATAACCCTATGCCAGTCAACTCAAAAGATTACTGGAAAGAGTGTGTCAGTAGGTGATGTGCCAGAAATAGGTTGTAATGTACCCACCTAGATTGTCTAGGCCGCAAGACCCCTGATTGTAACATCATAGGAAGTTCTGCTTTTGCTGCAGGTTACCATGGGAACATGTGTATGTAAATGTTAATAAGGAGCTAATAAGAAAAAGGGGAACTAAGGAACAACCTATTAAAAGTGGGGTGCCCTGAAATTTAAGGGGTGTAGAAGTACAGATAAGGAAAAGGAGGTTGGAAACCTCATGCATATGTATAGGGCATTAGGTGTGGTCAGAAGAAGAAGACAGAAGAGGTGCTCTGGTTGGGTTCAAGTGGGAAGACTCTGAGGTAAGACCTCACCGGGAAGACCCCCGCAGGAACCACCCTTCTCTCGCTGACCACCTGTTGAGAGATTCCCCGGGCTCTGTACTCTCTTTGGGTAGGTGAGGATGAATACGGCGTTGACTGTTGCTTGGGCTCTCTCAGGGTGTGTAGATGGGTGTGGGAGTATAACTTGTAATACAAGATTTTTTTACTTGTAACTGTGTTTGTGGTCACTGTATTCGTACTTTGCATGCTCCTAGAAGTCTGCCAATCTAAGAGATTCTTAAAGGGTAACTTTCACCCTATTGATCTAAAACTATGTCCACATAGGAGTCAAGCTCACTCCCTGGGGACACTGTAGGTTCACAAAGGGCTATCAATCAATTCAAATTTTAAAAAAGGCTACCAGGGGTTAGGGATTCCCAATATGTGCTCCTGGCAAATCTGACCAGATGTAAATCCATGCCCATATGTTAGTTTGGGTTTCCCTTTGAAAAAAATGAGCTCCCATGAGCGTTGTTCACCTGTCCCGCAGGCGACAAGCTCCCTAGCGGAGCTGCATTGGTTGTCCACCTGTTCAAGAAAAAAAATTGGGGATTGGAAAAGCTTTTGAAATTTTTGGTGAGCCAAGAAGTCAAATAAAAAATCCATCTTTGGTTCAATAAAACGTTAGGGTTCATTCTGAGCTTTATTTAAAACATAATTGTTTTGAATTGAAAAATCAAAATCTTTTATTAAAAAAGTAGGGTTTTTCCCCCAACCAAAACAATCTGGCAAATTTGACATGCACTTGCAAAATGTTTTAGTTGAACTGAATCTGCATTCTTCAGCCCCTTCCCTCCCCCCCACCCCAAAAAAAAAAAGTTCTGGTGAAATATTTCAGCCAGATCTACTTCCTATTCATTTCTTTCCTGGAGACACTGGCAGAGTTAGCAAGATTAGAATTATGTGAAAAATTCAAAATCTTTTGCTGAAATTACAAGCCCCAAAGCCACCACAGACATAGAATGAGCAGAAAATATATGATACCTTTTAGAAACTTCACACACGCTACATATCTTATTTAAAGCTCTTTTAATTACAAATGGCTTATAGCTCAGCCGTACTATATAGCCAGTCAACATGGATTGCACCATTTCATAGTCAGGCCTGCATCATTTAGAGGCATGTGGTGTGCCTTGCTGTTAAACTAAGGACATTTCCCAGGCTGGGTTTTTGGCTGTGACATTCTACCGGGGCTGCAGCATGCCTCACTGGACAAACCAGAATGTGACATGCCTTTAATTTCGGTTAGAGAGGTCACAGAATGCTGCAGCTTCCGCTCAGTGAGGTTCCCTCATATCTATCCCTCAATAGGTAAATAAAAAGGAATAATTTATTTAACCTGTATTAGTAATTTGCATGAATTATACTGGGTTTATTTATCAAACTATCAAACCACCGTAATTCCTTCATGGCCTCTGTCCCAGCTGTAAAATCTCTTGGAAGGAGAGTAACCCATTCTTTGCTTTGTACAATGTGACGGGTGTGACAAAACCAGACGGGAGCCCAGTGTGCTGCACCTGGCAAACAGAGCGCTGAGTCAGATGAAATCTGTGAAGAATTGGAAGCAGTCAGAGCTCTTACCCAGCGGATGGTCTCAAGAGCTAGCTAGGTGCTGTTTATTCTAGAAAGTGAATGCAACAGCTGGCACCCCTGCAAAGTGTGTCAACTCCCCTTGTATTTGGTGGGGGTACCCCCAAAATTGATGGTTAGAGCCAAAACTTCCATCCTTCTCTTTGGACAAAGATGCATCGGGCACATGTAGGTGTTTTAACACTACGGCTGCGGAAAGCCAGCACGTATTTGTCTGCATGGCTTTAGCAAACTCTCTTTGCCTGCTATGTCAGTGATTAATAGCTGCATACATGGCCAGAGCTAGTTACTAGATCAGGTGCCAGTGTACAAGAACATGCAGCTTTGTCCTGGGTTTTGTAGGACAATAAGCTTGCTGTCCACATCATCTCATCATAACCCACTGGCGCAGCATGGGACTGACTCCTCCCATCCCTTCGCACCCCCTCGCAACGGCTGGCCACAGCTGCAGGCCTTGGGCAAGTTTGTGTGCAAGGATTGCTCCTAGCCAGTGCAGCTATCAGCACTACTAACCCCAAAAGGGGATCGGAGAGGGCCGGGAAGGGAACCCATAGTCAATGGGACTTGCTTAAGTACTTTAAAGTTAAGCATATGCTGAAGTGTTGTCCTGCACAGGGGCCCAGTTCTGAAGCAGCAAAAGCAGAAGAGAGTCTCACGGCAGGTACCTTTTGTTCAAACACACGGGTTGTTTCATCATGCGGGAGTGCAAGTCTTAGTCTGTGGTTGAATTTTTCATGTGAGCCAATTATCCTGATTATATAGCCACGAATATTTCTCTTTCTGAAGGAGAGATTGGAATTGTCTCCACAGATTTTTTCTAAGCTACACCTTTCTCGAAGTTCAAGCAGAGCAATATTTCTTTATACAACATGTAAGTAATTTCTCTTTGACACAAGTTTATCCTAATGTAAAGGCTAATAGATAGCTCGCAGGGCACTTGTGTTTTCCAGGCTGTTGTTTTTGCTCCGAGCAAAAATTTACTCCGCTGATGAGAATATTTTGACATGTCTTCCTATGTGCGTTCAGGAACTGCAGTTTGGTGTGAATTTTCTGGGTGCACTGACCCACTTTTAAAACCTAAAATGGACATGCTCCAAATTAATATGACAATAGTGTACTTGGTAAAATAAAACAGAGATAAGGTAAATAAGCAAATGTACATTACAGAAACAGGTAGCAGAGTTTGCTAATCAGGTGCTGAATTATGTTTGTCCTCACATTTTATCCTCTCATTATTCCAAGAACTACAATTGGTTTTCTTTCTTGTAAGGTTCAGTTTGGGTTGCAGAAATTAATATTTTGACCCAGTTGAATCTGCCTCAATCCCATACTGTTTCAGCAAATTACCTTAGTTGTAAACAAACACACACAAAAATGAATGTGCCAAATCAAATAGAATTACTTTTCAAGAGAGGAAATATGCTGCTTCATTTTTCCTTTGTGTTCTTGGAAGTAATAAATGCCGCATTTAGAATTCTCTCTCATTCATATTTACAGTTCGTGGTGTTTATTGGTGTATGCTTTTCTAGGCTTATTTGTCAGTAAATAAGGGACTGTATTTTAGGAGTAAAAAATTGCTGTTTCTTGGTGTTAAAATATTACTTTCCTTAGGTTTATAACATAAATTAGCTTTTTCCAAAGTCTCATGCTCCTGCGATTGAGCTCCCAGAAAGCACAGGGGAGCTTTAAAATTTGTTACCAGAGTTCTGTACAACACAGTGTCTGTACAGGTGATATGTCTGTAGCTAGGGTTTGCTGGTTAAACTGTGCTACATAGGACTCTCCTCACAGTCTTCCACGTTGTCCAAAACCACTCTCTAACACTACAAACGTTGTTCCTGTTGGTGTCTATTTTTTTACATTACACACACGGGGAACTGGTGAAGGGATTCAAAGAGGTCTGTGACACTGGTCATATCACTGGGCATGGGAGAATTTATTACTGTTACCCATAACAACATAGCGAAGCGCTCTCTGTCTCTGTTTCATATTCGTGCTCCACTATTTGACTATAAATAAAAGTGCTCTTGCCTAATCGGAAACCTATTCCTCAGCCCTGCCATTTACCCTGGAAGTAAAACCAGCTGGGTTGGTAGGCCATGAAAACCTAGCTACACAGGAAAACAAGCAAAACCACAATGGAGTGCTGTGCTCCCCCAGGAAAGATTGTGTCACAGCCTCCTCTGTCGCACTGCCTTGCTCGGATGTTATGTTGGGGGCGCCTGTACCCTAGTATTGTCACTGAATGCGAATTGATCCTGATAATTCTTTACTCAATATCTGGAGAGGGAGAAAACAAATGTGAGCCTCTATTTATTAGAGCCTGAGTATTGCACCACTCTACTAAATGCATAATCTCTAGGAAAAATTCTCATTTTCAGAGCAATGAGCTGAAGCTAGAAGCCTGGCTATTGTATTGGCTTCGGGATGACCATGCTGTATACAGATAAGCTGCTATTGGTTGGAAGAGACACTTCTAATGGTGAATACCACTGAGAAAGTTGCTTTCTTACCTACTAGTTAATCGTTACAGAGTGTCCTGTATTACAATGCTGTAAATTGTAACCCCTGTATTACTCCGACACTATTCCGTCTGCGTTAGAAATGGCTGTGCTCAAGCCATAAGCCTCAAATCTGCATGGGACTTCCCCTAGCATAAACTCTGGGGTTCCGGATCTGGCCTGTCTGTCAGTGTTTATTTCTGGTGAGGCACAGGTCCTATATTGACATGCTGAACGGCGCTCACACAAACTGCTTGCCAGACTTTTCCATTCCGGTGAATAACCCTCTTATGATTTAAATTTGGCCTGACAGGTTGGCTGTTAATCCCATTATTTTTCACAGTGGAGAGGAGTCTACGAAGGCAAAGGGAAAAAAGAATCCCATTGGCAGCTGCAAGCTGCATGATCATGCAAACTGCACCAAGTTGGGCCTCAGCAGCGCTCCTGAAAATAACAGGAATATTCAGAAGCCGATTACTGAGTCATGAGCATGTTTCCAATGTGATTACAAGGAGAAAGACAGAGTTAGTCTTTGGTTTCCATAAGAGTTTAATGAAGGAGACGGACAGGGACAGACAAATTGAGGAGCTCACTTGGTAAATGTTCTAGCCAGAAGCTATTGTAAACATTCCTCTTGTTTAGCAAAGAGAGATACTAAATCTATACTGGTTATGCTGGCCAGGAAAAACTATTAGTGTGCTATAGGTGTACCTGGGGGTGGACTGTGTCAGGAAAATAAAGTAACAACATGCTCATGTTGGGCCATTTTGATGCATCTCCAGTAGCAGAGTCAATTAAACACGCCGTTAGAGAAACGTGGTTTTCATCTGGTGTGGTGCCAGAGCAGCAGCCCTTCCTGACAGTGGATGCGAAGAGCGGACTGATTTCCGCTCTTGTAAGTTATCAGTCCGGTTTTGTTTTTAAAGTATGGTAATCAAGCCGTTCTCCATTATCGGCAAGTCAGGTGTCTTCAGCATTCACTGCAACATATGTGGTGACCACAAAACTCCATTAGATCTTGGCACCTCTTCTCTTCATAGCAGCAGTTCTGTGTGGTAATGAAAGCAGTTCTAGAACTGTGACCCAAGATCTCTTGGGATTTCAAGGCAGGAGATGTTTGGGTTTGGGCTCCAGATTCTGTTCCTATCTCTCTAGTTTCCCTTTAAGGTATAAGTCAAAACTAGCAGGGTCTAATTTACTGGTTCTGGTTCATATTCAGCCAATATCTTGTGTGAACCATGCCCATAGAATTTCAAACCTAAGACCATACAAATGTCCTGAAAGCAGATGTTCTTGGGAAATTTCCACCATTCACACTGGCAGAACTTTTATTTTAGTCTGAAATCTCATAGAATTGCTGGAGAGATTTCAACACTGTCATACTCCAATCTGAATCTGACTCTAATTTGGTCTCACACTCCTCAACTCAAATCTTACCCTAAATGAATATGCTGCTGGATATGCATGTGATCCAGCCCTGATCTCAAACGTTCCCTATTTCAGTTTGGATCCAAATTGTCATCAGTTATTGGTTCTGGGTGGAAAAGTAAAACTTCTTAAAATATGATTAGGACTGAAATATCTACTTTGTAGATGGCAGAATTTCCAGTATGTAGACTATTTGGAATTGTATTAAACAATAACACTGAGTCATATTCTGCCGTCTGTATTCAAGCACAACTCCCATCAAACAAACAGGAGTTGTACTACCATACCTCTCCGCCCCCAGCAGTAGAGCTAGTCAGAAAGTGCTTTTTCCACAGAAAATTATAATGAAAATGACTTTTGTTTGTTTGTTACGTACACTTCTACGGAAAGTTTTGACTTTTTGTTGAAAAACCAAAATCTGAAAATATTTGTCTAATAACCAAAATTTTCAGGTTTTGGTTAGAAACTTTTCAACAAAAATGGCATTTTCTACAGGAAGCAGACACTCTGCAAAACATTTAGTCTGTCAGAACCCAATTCCTTTTGAAAACCAGTTTGGACAGAGTCACAGGGGTGGACTGAGCCCTGCGAACCTGAGTCAGCTGGCAGGGCCAGCTCCGGGTGTCTAATTTCAGTGCAGACAGACCTGTTGGGGCGGACAGAGGGCAGCTAGTCTCTACAAAGAGCAAGAGAGGAACAGTAAATGGGGAGAGGAAGCTGGAGCAGAGACAGCAGAAGAGCTGCAGTGAGCAGGAACCTCTGGCAGGAGACCCTTGATTTGAGACAGGGTTTGGGTCTGGGTACAGAGCACTGTTCCCTCTAAGCTGTGCGCGTGTGCGCGCGCACACACATCCTAAACCCTGCACACATGGCGAAACACGGCGCGCACAAAAATTTGCACAGAAGCACAGCAATTTGCACAGAAGACATTTTTTGCGCACACGGCCTGTCAAAAATTTGCACAGAAGACATTTTTTGTGCACATGGCTTGTCAAAAATTAGAGGGAACATTGGTACAGAGGGCTGAGGGCCAAGGAGAGCAGCCTCTAGGGTAGAAGAAAAGAACATTCCAGCTAGGAAGGGCTGGGCTGGACTTGCTAAAAGCAGGGAAATGAGTTGAACTTTGTAGACTTTGAGTTTTGTGTTCAACTTTGATGTTAATTAGCCCAGACCCAAAGGGAGAGTGTTCAACCAGAGAGAAGGCTGCGTGTGGAGTTTATTGAGGAGATCTGAAGAGGGGAAACTGGACCAAGGTGACACAGAGCCATGCCTGAGCATAAGGCAGTACTTGGGGGGTGACTGACTTCCTGTAAAGTTTTTCATCTTACCTTATTCATTAGATTAATCCTTAAATTTACTCAACTAACCAGTGGCTCAAAGTCGGTGCTGAAAATATTTAGGATGCTGGACGTTATGTATCCTAATCAATCACTTGACGTTAGCATAGAAAAAGTCATGCTAACTGTAAAAAAAAACTAGTTTATTGTACTAAACAAGGGAAATATTTCTTTAGACTTGTTACAGAACTGTTGACATTTAAGCCACATTTAGATTTTGCTTTTGTTTTCTATTCTGAGTAGTCTTTACGTCAGTACCTCTGTACTAGAGCCCATGCATAAATAATTCATGTATAATTTAAATAAATTCAGATTGCTTTCCAGTTGGCATAGAAGCAGCTGTTCTTTTCTATATCACTGTGTACAGTTGTAGTAGCTTCTTGTTTCAGATGTGTTTATGATTCATTCAGAACACACCAGTAAATCAAATTACAATAAATGTAACAGCCGGAAGTTTAATTAGATGATAAACAATGATAGTTCTGCATTTTGCTAAACCAAAGTATCGTATTTGTATCTGCATCTGATTCCAATATGCTTGAGAGAAAGTGACATCATAAAAATAGTTATAGATTGGCCTTATTGACTGTAATTACTCCATGGGAACCATCCTGAGCCAGCTAGACCACTGGATAACTCAGCTTTAACGTGGCGGCAGCGAAGAACTAGAAAGGTAACCGTTCAGATTCATGTTCACAGATTCCAGAGATGTTAAGACCAGAAGGGTTCATTGTGATGTGTGACCTCACAGTATCAATGGTTACTTCTGCTGCTCCATCCTGCATAGGAGAGGCCCTGGAACTTCTCTCGGCCACTCCAGCGTTCAGCCCCACAAATGGTGGATGCACAAAGACATCCAGTCTTGATTTAAAGACTCCGAGTTATGGAGCGTTTACCTTATCCCTTGGTAATCCATTTCAATGGTTCGTTACCCTCATTTTTTAAAAACCATCTCCTTTCCTGTTTGAACTTTGCTGACTTCAACTTCTGTTATTTCCATGAATACAGTTTAACCTGCTTTCCTGTTGTTGATTTTCTAGTATTTTTAACATTATAATAAATGTGGCAGAGACAGCTCATCCTTCTCCTTCTCTGTATTCACAGAGAGACACCATCCTTCCAGCAAGCACAGGTTGAGCTGTGGAGTAGTGGAAAATCAGCGTAATCCCATTGAACCCTCATGGAACCATACCCTAGAAATGTGGAAGAAGCCAAAAATCAGAACCTCTTGTAAAATCTCATGCAGTTGAGGAGCACAAGGGAGGGTGAAAAGATTTATAATGTCGTAGACTTGAGCCTGCCTAGAGCTCAGTGTGGCCAACTCTCTAATGTTGGTCTGAATGTACAAGGGGATGTGACTAGAAGAAACACAATGTCTGAGCCAAGTGTGAGGAAATACCGTACGGAAAGCTTGGTTTGAAATCTTCAACTCCTTCTGGCTGCTCTGAAGCGCTCTGGATGAGGCAACATTCTGGTTTTCGTTCACTTCAACTTTATATTTAGTGGGGCTGGTTGAAATATTTTAATGAAAAGTGTGTGTGGCGGGGGGTGAGGGGCAGGGGGAGCAGGGGAGGGCTTGTCCAAAACTTCCTTTTTCATGTTAGGGACAAGGACTGTGTTTGTTTGTAGGACACCTAGCACTGTAGGGGCCTGCTCCAGGACTGGGGCTACTGCAATACAAACAATGATTTTCAAAAATGACACATTTTGTGGAAAAACTCTTGACTTTATTTTGCTTTTAGTGACGTTTTTCAAAGTTAGTCATTGACGTTTGCATGGAAAAAGTTATCAGAACGGTTACTGAAATGTTTTGTTGATAGGAAACGTCCTTGCCTCTGTCTGACAATGACACCGCCCCTCCTTCGTGAGGCACTTTGCAATCTGTGGATGAGAAAAGTGATATAAAAACTAAGTATTGGTTTGGCTTTGTGTGGCTCTGCTGTCATCAGAATCTCCCACAAACAAATTTGCTAGCTCAAGAGGCAGAGGAGAAATGCGGAGAAAGACGAAGGTGTTCGCAAAACAGTCTTTGAGCCGTGAAGATGGACGTGATATTTCAGTTATGAAGTCATGCACCAACACTCCTCCTTCAAGTGACTTCAGAATCTATTCAGATAGTTCCTCTGTTACTCTCCATCCCATTTCCTTCCCAGGACAGAGTACTCATAACGAGAGAGGAAGTGGCACAGTTCCCAAAGGGGAAGAAGGCCCAGGAGGTTCTCTGCACTACAACCCTGGGCATATTTGGAGTTGCAGCTGTTTCCTCACAGCACCTAGGGCTTAGTGTTTCCAGGCTGCATTCTTCCCCCCTCGACATGAGGTTAGAGATTCCTCTCTCTTGAGAAGGGAATGGGAAAGAAACTCTCTGAGGGGAAGAGTGAGGAGATTCCAGTGTGTGCTTTCCCTGCAAGCTGGACCTGCTATTGTTTGTATTTGGCCAATACAGGGCACACCCTGCACTCTGGAGAAATCACACCACTTCTGTGCAGCATCGTGGGACGTGACTCACCCCTCTCTAACTTACATGGGGCACCAGTTCGCTCTCCCTGTTTCAGAGCTTTCAGGAATCCAAGGGGTAAAGTAGCTCCCATAGTTTTGCAAAAGGAAAATGAAAATTGTTTCTGAGGCAATAACACTGCGTTGGCACCAGGAAGAAGTGGGAAGAATTTAGTAGAACATGAACCAATTGCTGGAATGCCACACGAGAGAATACGCTTCAAGGTCAGCAAGTACAGTCTGGAGGAAGGAGCAACCTAGCCAGATGAAGACTCCTCGGGGATGCATGAAAACAAACAGTAATTTCAAGTGAATGCAATTTGGGATGGAAGCAGGTAACCTGAATGCTGCAATTTAGGATCAGTGGTTGGTTGGCTCTTGTTCACACTGACTTGGAAAGAGGAGTGTGCAGCAAGGTTAAAAATGTGCAGATGATGCAAAACTGAGGGTAATAATACTCAGAACAATAGGCGCATCGGCAGATAAAAGGATCAGACAACTCCGATTTGAGAAACGTGCGGTGGTAAGGACACACAGTCAAAAATGAGAGGAACATGTACTCCAAGCTCATACTGCAAAGCACACATCCCATAAGAACATAAGAATGGCCCTACTGGGTCAGACCAAAGGTCCATCTAGCCCAGTATCCTGTCTTCCGACAGTGGCCAGTGCCCGGTGCCCCAGAGGGAATGAACAGATAGTCATCAAGTGATCTATGCCCTAGCACCCATTCCCAGTTTCCGACAAACAGAGGTTAGGTTTTGTCTTGTCTAGGCGCCTGTTACCCCTCGCCTCCATCCTGATTTTTCACACTTGCTTCCTGGTCACCTTACTGCCTCCCGACCACTAGGCAGTTGCCATTTTGTGTTCTGTCCAGAAAGGGCCCATTTCGTGAGTGCCCCATGGCCACTATATACCAGCTCAGAGGTAAAGCCAGCACAGGCCCAGAGATGGCAGAGCCATCCTTCCGCTGGGCCCTACTGCAAAAGCTGCTGAAAATGGAGAAGTTGCACGGGCATTCCCTGCCAGACAAAGGCATGGAAAGGTGTTCCCATGTGCTAGCTATTCCTGGGGTCAGAATGGTCCATATTGGCAGCTGGGCACCAGCTGGGACAACCTCCGTATAAGGGGTGAATTTGTCCCTGCAGGTCTGGATTCCAGCTCCTTTGATTTACAGGGCAGAATCCTTCTGCTTCTCCTCTCCTGGAGATGGGGGAGCCTTTCCTACTTTGTTGTACTCCTCAATTTAAAATATGTCGTTTAGTCTGCACCTCTGTGCCCTTCGTGTATGGAAAAAATAACAGCTTCCCTCACTTGTGTGACACAGCCTGAGTTTAACCTTTGGGGCACAGTGCAAAGATCATCTGTTTATTCCCGATTTGCCTCAGGGCTGAGACGTATATTTCTGTTTCTTGGAGTCCATCTCATTTAGCTGACAATTGTTAACGTTTTTTGTACATGTTTTTACATATGTTCATGCATGAAAAATAGTTTACAAGTAAAGAAATGCCCAGACCCTCCTTTCCCCACCTCACTATCATCACTGCCAGATCGTTACTGGGCAAAAAATTTTGGAGACCTTAAAATCACCAGAGGTTTCAAAGCAAGTGCTGCGGAGCTGGAAGCCTTTTAATTCGGTAATGTTTGCAGATGGCATAATTAGAGAGGTGAAAAATAGAAACCTGGTTGTTCTTAAGCAGCCGTTTACTGACTGTGGAGAAGCTGCTGTCGTTATGGAGGGCTGGACGGTGCGGCTTCCATGTTGGAAGGCCAGGGGCAGCACAATGCATGGCCGGGTGCTGTGTACGTAGGGCCAGCTCTCACTGCTGTGTGATATTATCTTTCACTGAAGGGCTAATGTAATTGTTAAATAAAAGATCTCTTTGCAGCACAGTGACCAAGAACAACACAGTGGCAAGGTGGATGAAACTACAAGGGGAAAGGAGCTGCAGGGAAATGGCCAGATTAAAAAGCATAGACCGAACAAATGCATCAACAGTGAGCTCCGTGGGTCCCCCACGTGGATCAGCGTGCTAGTACTAGACCAAAACTAGCATCTCGGGCGTAACTTTCTTTACCTGTGGAAGAACACCTCTTAGGTTACTAATTGGGAGAGGGTTTTAGAAATTGTATTCCCCTTTTTGTTTCCTGGCCTTGGATTTCTGAGTTTGGATCATGTAAATGGACCAGTCTATTTCTCATCCCTTTTGTTTGCTTGTTCTCATACGCTGCAACACTTGAGTTACAGAGTCTTCAGAGACATGTTTTCTAAAAAAAACCTGTTTCCAATGGAATTTGCTTTCAAAATTAATGGAAACGTTTGTGTTGTGGTAAGCGGTTTTTAAAAGGCTTTATTGCATTCAAAGTCTTCTTTAAATAAAACTTAAATTAGCAGCTAAACTTGAACTGACAGCATTTCATTAAATCCTCCTAAATAAAAATTCAAGTAAGTGTCTTTCTCTAAGCATTCACTTAGCAGTGGGAGCCTATTATCTCGTGTGACAATGTTCTCTTTCAGTGACTTTATTTCTGGATTGAATTAAAGGTGGGTCAACTCAAATCTAGAGGATGCTGAGGAGTTAGTGAACCTCCTGAAAGCTAACAACCTGCTGAAAAGAGTGCCGCTGTTCACAAAATAATGTAAACTATTCAAATGTTCCTGTTCATTGTTAAGTATTTGTATTACAGAAATGAAATCGAGGCCTCAGTGTGCAAGGTGCTGTACATACAAATAGCGAGAGAATGTCCCTCCTCCCGAAGAGCTTACAATTTAAATAAAAAGAGGAAAGGTGTGAGAGAGGAAATATTATCATGCCTTTTTTTTTTACAGCTGGGAAACTGAGTCATAGAGAGATTAGGTGTCTTGCCCGAGATCACACAGGCGGTCTGAGTAGAGTTGGGAATTGAATCCAGATCTCCTGAGTCCCAGCCAAGTGCTTGAAGCACAAATCCTCTTTTCTCTTGTAGACCATCTTTCCTGTAGCCATCCAGCAGCTGTCCCTGCTAAAGTCTCATCGGCTGAATTGTGGTGAGTGTGGCTGCTTAGCTGGTTGGGGGTTTGTTATTCTTTCCCCTTAAAAAAAAATAGTCACATACTGAAAACAAGCTTGTGGCTAAATGTTCTGCTCCCTTGGTGGGGCTGTTGAGGGGAAAGGCTAAGGTTCAAAAGAAGCCCATGCGCTCAGCTAAATATGCCCTGCCCCACCCATGGAAACCATGAGTGGCATGATCTGCTCTGACAGCTTCCTTCCAAATGAATCCCATTGCCTGGGAACTGTTCATGCTTTCCTATTGAAAGAGAGCTTTTTCTGAAAATCCCAAAGCAATCTGAAGAATAAATTCCATTTCCTTTCCTTTCATGCATATGATCTGCAGGGTGACATTGTCAGGGCTCTACTTCCGTGTTGCTGAGGGGTGGTGTCTTTGAGCTGGGTAGATTTTTCTCCTAGGGTGACAAGTGAGTGGGGGCGGGGGTGGGTCTGGCAAGGTATCCTCTGAGCCTTTTACCACTGCTCTCAAACCCCCCACCCCTCGTCTCCTGATGTTGACCAGAGAATGATGTATGGTTTGACCCCAGCCTGCTGCCTCCGTAACACTCCCAGCCCTGGCTGGCCTGGGAACAGGGGACGCAGCTTGGGTCCTTAATGCGGATGCTGTTTGTCAGTTCAGCGCACTGCCAGGCGCTGGGCTGCGTGGCTGGCCTGCACAGCTTACAGTGAATTATCGCAGGAGGGGGCTTAATGGGAGCTGCTGCTGCTACGGCACCTAAAAAGCACCAAGAATCAGGAAAAGCACCCAGAGGAGAAGTGTGCCTTGCTGGCAAGGCCCCAAGAATGTTTGCAAGTGGATTTTGTGGGGTGCATTTTCTCCTTTAGCGACTGAGTGTGGTTATGCTGCGGCTAGTGCTGGCCATGTGAGCCTTCAGGGCGGCGTTCTCTTGCTGCCCTCCCACAGCTTGCACCCAGGCCTCGCTCGCCCCGAGGCCCCGCTTCCTTCCAGGGCAGCAGCTCTGGGACACACTTCTCAGGCTTGCTGGAGACTTCCACTTACGGAACAAGCTGTAGCCCCTCAGCCATAGCCAAACGGGAGTTTAAAGCCTCCTAAGTCCTCGTATGCTGGGGGATTAACATCTCCTGGAAACAGGGCCCTGCTACGTGTGCAGCTCATTGGGGAGCGTGAGGGGTGTTCACCCCTGAAGGGATTAAAATGGCTCCGAAGGGGCTACCAGACAGGACGGGCTGCACCTGAGTGAGGAGGGCTGGATAGACAGCCCTAACTGAAGCTGAAGCCCGGCTCGGCTTGTATAAAGCCAGGGAGAGGAGAGCAGAAACTGGCTGCCACAGAGGGAGGGAATTGACCGTTGCTGTCAGCACTGAGAGAAAGGAGTAGCAAGGAGACTCTGGAAAACAGCAGCCAGGGTGAGCCTGCATGGACCTCAGCTGCTGAATGTAGGGTCCCTAGCTGGAACCCAGAGTAGGGGAAGCAGGCCTGGGGGCTGGAAGGGGGGCAGGGGCGGTCACATATAGTGCAGTGGACTTTGAAGACTGCCTGAGGCAGTTTGGCTACAGAGAATTTTTTACCCGGAGGTGGGGAAACCTGGCCGGAGGGCCCAGCCACGAAGAGGAAGTGCTGCAGTTCGTGGAACGTAAGAGAGGCAGCGGAGCGAGAGATCGGGACAAGGGGCAGAGAAACCGCAAGAGGATGTGTCACACCAGTGGTGCGCTAATCCCCAGATGAGCCACAAGGAGGCACCACAGCGGTGCGTGGAGCAAACCCCCTGACAGGGAGAAAAAAAATAGCCCCTGGGAATCACCCACCCCCATGGAGATGATGGTCATGCACAATGGAGATGGCTACCCACAGCCCCTGAAGGTTAGAGAAAGGCCTGTGGAAGGGAATTTAACTGCAGGTCCCTGTACCATTGTGATGGGACAGAAAGGACTCCTAGGACCTCCTGTCACAGTTCTCTTGCGCTGTCCTGAAACTGAGGCATGATATGTGCACTCCAAGGATGACCATATGCAAACATATCTCTATAGGGCTCCTGGCCCTGAACTCTTTGGGTTCAGGCAGATCACAGGCTTCCCAGGGCAGCAGCACACACAGGAGTCTGCTCAACCTATGCAGGAGGCTATCTGAACTAGTGTCAGATTCAAGAACAAGGGGTTGTGGTCCTGCTTTGCCCCTGGCCCCATAGGCAGCACGTAGGACACATCTATAAGTAGACAGACCCCCTGAGGCTGATTATCTTTCTGCGTGCTGGGAGCTGGTTATGGCTCCGATTCTCTGCTCCTCGGGGCTGCTCTTTCATAGGCTCCAAGGCCACTAGGGACCAGGTGTGATCATCCAGTTGACCTCCTGTAGAGTACAGGCCATGGAACCTGCCCGAAGATTATTCCGAGAGCAGAGCTTTTAGAAAAACATCCAGTCTTGATTTAAACATTGTCAGTGATGGAGAATCCACCACGACCTTTTATGAGCAGTTCCAATAGTTAATTATTCTCATGATTAAAAATGTATACCTCATTTCCAGTCTGAATTTGTCTAGCTTCAACTTCCAGCCATTGGATCGTATTATATCTTTCTCTGATAGATTGAAGAGCCCATTATTATCCGTGTAGCTACTTACAGACTGTAATCAAGTCTGCCCCCTTAATCTTCTCATTGCTAAGATAAAAAAATAGACTCAGAGAGCCCAGTCACTATCAGATATGTTTTCTAATCCTTTAGTCATTCTCATGGCTCTTCTTTGAACAACCATCTCCAATCTATCAACATCATTCTTGAACTGTGGGCATCAGACTGGACACAGGCTTCCAGCAGTGGTCACACCAGTGCCAAATATAGAGGTAAAATAACCTCTCTATTCCTACTTGAGATTCCCTGTTTCTGCATCCCAGGATGGCATGAGGTCTTTTGGCCACACTGTCATGTTCGGCTGATTATCTACCACTCCCCCCCCCCCCCCCACATCTCCTTCAGGGTCCCTGCTTCCCAGGATACAGTCCCCTGTCCTGTAAGCATGGCCTATGTTCTTTGTTCCTCGATGTATACATTTACATTTAGCGTTGTTAAAATGCATAGTATTTGCTTGTGGCCAGTTTATCAAGAGATCCTGATCACTCTGAATCTGTCCTCTTCATTATTTACTCCCTGCCAATTTGGAAACACCCCCCCTTGATGATGATTCCCCGTTTCAACTATATTTTGAGGCCTATCAGTTAGCTATTTTTAAAATCCGTTTAAGGTGTGCCATGTTAATTTTATATTGTAGTTTTTTAATCAAAATGTTGGGCGGTACCACGTCAAATGCCTTACAGATGTCCAAGTACATTACATCAGCACAATTACTGTACCTTTATTTTAACAAATTTATAATCTCATAAAAAAAATCTAGTTAGTTTGACAGAATCTATTTTCCGGAAACCCAGGTTGATTTGCATTAATTACATTACCCGCCTTTAATTCTTTGTTCACTGTGTCTTATATGAGCCACTCCATTACCTTGCCTGGGGTCAGTGTCAGGTTGACGAGCCTATAATTACCCTGGTCATCCTATTTATTCTTTTTAAAAATTGGCACAACATTAGCTTTCGGCAAGGCTTCTGGAACTTTCCCAGGGCTCCAAGACTAATTGAATACCAACATTAATGGTCCAGACAGCTCTTTTGAAACTTATGGTTGCAAGGTATCTGGACCAGCTGATTTCAAAATGTCTAACTTTAATAGCTTCTGTTTAACGGGTATAATGAGACTGCATCATCTGTTATTCCCCCCTCCAAATACAGAACAGAAGTGCTCAGTAAATAATTCTGTCTGTTCTGTATTATTATTGACGATTCTTCCCTTTCCATCTAGTAATGGACCAATATCATTGTCAGGAATCTTTTTGTTCCTAATATATTTTAAAAGCTTTCTTATTGTCCTTACTTCTGCTGGCCATAGAACTTACTTTGTGTCCCTTGGCTTCCCTTATCAATTTTCTACAATTCCTAACTTCTGATTTATATTAATTACTATAGCTTCAAACTGCACCAGTTGGATATGTTCCTTTAGAGCCAGAGCAAGCTGAGGATTTCCAGGGTATATTATGCACACACACTTCCCTCTCTGCCTCTAACATGTCCCTGGCAGGGAGGGAAGCAATGGTGCTGGCTTTGCTCCTCCACACCAAGGTATCCGCTGCAGCAGAATGTCAGGAGGTTTCCAAATCCTTTTCTCTGCCTGAGCAGCACAAAAGGAGGGGACCAAGGCAGAGAATTTGCCTCCCTGATCTCCCTTCCATTCAAAGTAAGTTTTTTGGCACCATTCACAAAACACACAGCTAAGCCAATACTAAAAGTGCTACATACTGTGAGTCAGCTTCCAACTTCAATTAAAATACCGCACTCCTTGAGGTGTACTTTATTGCTCTGTATACATTTAAATATCACTCAACAGGGTGAAAGCTTATCCTCATTAATTATAAAGGTTTATGTTGGCAACCACTTAGTTCCTATGGTTACATCTCTAAGAAATTATAAAATAGGCACTTCAAGGCTCTGGGCAGAGGAACAAATTGGCTATTATAGAATCCATGAATGCTAATAACTCATTTACTTATAATGCTAATAAATAATTGGTCTAAAATAATCTGCTGCAGCCTTAAAATGGACAGGGTATTAAAAGGTCAGTGCTGCTCTTAACTCTCTGTCACAGCCCTAATATGAAAATAATGCTTCCTCGATATCAATTCAAAATACTTCAGATTATTCTCTTAGCAAATCTATGTTAAGCCACGTGTTTGCTCTCTAGCCCCCAGAGTTCACTTGCTCCATCATGTGCTGGCAAGTTACTGAAAAACCCAGATTTCTGTGAATCGTACGGCTGTACCAGCAGGAACACCAGGCAGTGCTGCACTGCACCAGACTGCGTTCCACTACGCCCAGGGGTCAGTGCCAGATGTTTCAGAGGATGATGCTGCAGTCACTGCTCTAGATATGTACTTAACCGGTCCCGAGGGAACAGCTTGTTCCTAATCCCTGTGTGAGGGTTTGGGGCCTCTGTAGGTACAATTTATGAGTTGTTTGATATCAGAGGGCTCCCGATAGGTACCTGTGTCAGGCTGCAGACTCCATTTTGCATGTGGGGTTTTTCACCATCTGTGTTCTGATACCTCGATGTTGGACTGAAATTCCAACAGGTCATGACACAGGGCTGTGGAGAGAGGGTCACTGGACTTAAGCACTCACCCATTGATGTGGAATCCCTCTAAACAAGAAGCTGGCTCCTCCCCAGGAGAATGGTGTAGCAGGGGAGTGGTCACCAAGCAATGCCAGTCACCTGGTAAGGATCTGGGATCGCTGGAAGAGGCTGACCTGAGAGTCAGCTAACCAAGGGGCTGAAGGGTTATCAAAGGCCTGTTGAGAAGACAAAGAGAGCCACATTGGCATGTTGGGCAGGAGAGGGAACGGGGACATCTGGGCTGTGTGTGTGGGGAGAAGGCACTATGCTTCAGAAGCCAAGCCACGCACTGCAGCAGAATGACCCTGAATGGCCCAGAGGACCCGGACCCCAGCCAAAGAATGCTCTGGAGTGGTGAAGAAATGAAGGCAGAAAAGTGCAAGTAGCATTTATTATTTTCATCTAGCTCTGTATATTTCTCATGCTGTCAAAGAAAGGGCAATAGTGTGTTAGAATCCTGTGCACTGTGCCACTACCTGCCATGTGGTCACACCTACCACATGCCCCTTAAAGAGGTAACCCAGGAGGCTTGCACCTTTGGGTGGAGTTCTGGGAGAGGGGGTGTTTAAACACTTGGGGGAGCCTGAGGGCCAGCACTGGTTCTAGGGGCTGGGCAGTGGCTGCTCACAGGTGTAGGTGCTAGATAGAAGAGCCGCACCCCAAGAGTGTGCCCAGAGGCCCTAAGACAGTTGCAGTGCCTGGACTTTGTTCAGATTCTAAGGGCTTAAATCACCCAGTGGGTGTTCAATGGCTGGTTTGGTGAGTGGCCAGGAGAGGGTGCTCACTGAGTAGGTGGCATAGAGCCAGAATCCTGCACCTACCCTTATTGTTTTTAATTCTGTCTAATGTAATGGTGAATGTTCTTATTATCACTATAAAAGTCTCATCCTTTTTAAAATACCACTGGGTCCTTGAGTATCTTGTGGCAGTGAGTTCCACAAGTATTTCATTTATTATGGAATTTTTTTTCCGTTTTATCAGTTTGCAGTGTGCTATCTTTCCATTTCATTGGCCAGCCTCCTCCTCTTGTGTTATGAGGAAAGGTGAATCGACATGCACAATTTTCCTTCTCAAGGTCATTTACTATCTGTATGCCTTTGTCATGTGTAGTAGGAAGAGAGCCTGAGACATAAGTCCTTGTATCAGAGGCCTGGTATGAGGCCTGAGCTCAAGTAGTGGTCAAAACTTTGCCAATATGAAGCACAGTCAGCTTGTGAGCAAGAGGCAGGCCCTGCTTACAGAATTTGGCAAGCACAGAGCCGACATTGCAAGAGCAAATATTCCTAAGAGGTGCTGGGCACAGAGCACTCATGCAAGCACATTACAGAAGGGTGGTACCAGAACACCTCGATGCCAGCGCGTTCCCCAAAGAGAACAGGGACACACTGACCCATCCTTAAGGATAAGGTTGGGATGACAGCATGATGGATAGAGATGTTTTGATCAAACCAACAGGCACAAGGCAATGGGTGGTACCCAGATACATCGGGGTAATACGCAACTTGTTTGTATTGATGTATAAAGATTAGGGCTGTCAAGTAATTAGAAAAATTAATTGTGATTAATCGCACGATTAAAAATATTAATTGCACTGTTAAACAATAATAGAATACCATTTATTTACGTAACCCTTCTGCCAGGCCAAGTTGATAGCAGCAAGGGCCGGGTTCAGTACACAGGGATTCCCTCTCATCAAAGCAAATGCAAAACTGGCTCGAGCCCCCACCCAGTGACCTGGGAAAATCTTACACACCCCCTGGGCGCCTCAAAGAGGCAATACTTCCCCTCTCGCAAGCACAGAGTCTCGGTGTAGCAGAGAATCTTTAATAATATGAGGTAAACGACATGAGCATTAAATTGGGGAAACACCACAACTAGTGTTCATTAACCAAACCATGAGCAAAGACCCACCCCAGCAAAATTGGGCCACATCCTTTCCCTCGGGTTCTTGAGTCCCAAAACCCAAACGTCTCTTGAGTCCAGCAATCCACAAATCACCCAAAGTTCAAAAAGTCCAGCCCCAGAGTTCAAAAGTTCATCTGCAGAGTGTTACTCCCCAGTCTGGCTAAAATGTGCCTGTGTGTGGGAGAAAGAGGTAAGGGGCACCTTACGTGTCCTGAAGCTGACTGCCCCACAGGGCTCTGTTCCGCTGTCTCACGAACGGCTCCGCTCTGCACAGCTCACCTCACCGTCTCACGAACACTCCGCCAGCCTATCCACGAAGAGCACCGCTGCACTCTGGTTCTTCCGGCTCCCCACTACTTGACACAGTGCTCAGTGATTTCAGCTCATAGTAGTGGGAGCCTTAGTGCTGGTGCACCATAAGGCCAAAGTGAATTCAGCACAGTACCTGTAGCAAGACTCTTAATAGACCCAAAATTAGCTCTGACATTCCACAGTGGAGAGAGACAGAGGTGCAATTGGTGTTTCAGGCCCTCACAAAGGGGCCCACACCACCAGGTACAAATACCTGTCTCAAGCCTCTCTCCATTCACAGAGTTTTGGAACCCATGTCCCTTGCTTAGCGAGTGCTACTTAGTTGATGGTGAGTCCCTCCATCATAACAAAAGGCCAAGTACAGTTCCAAGCACAGTTCCCATAATCAGGGTAATAACAATTTATTCTTCCCGCCCCAGTAACAGAGACACTGGGGATCCCACAACAGCCAAAGTGACCATTTGGGCAGCTATGGCCTCATTCTAAGCGGGGTGGGTGTGCCTATGCAAATGAGATCAGCCCCTGAAGTTCTTTTCCACAACTTGCCACACCTCACCACCAGATGTCAGGGTGGAGCTCATCCTGACTCTGCTTACATTTAAATATTATTGGCTGTTTTCTACATTTTCAAATATAATGATTTCAATTACAACACAGAATACAAAATGTACAGCGCTCACTTTATATTTATTTCTGATTATAAATATTTGCACTGTAAAAAACAAAAGAAAAAGTATTTTTCTATTCACCTGATACAAGTACTGTAGTGCAAGCTCTTTATCATGAAAGTTGAACTTACAAATGTAGAATTATGTGCACCCTCCCCCCCCATTCAAAAATAAAACAATGTAAAACTTTTGAGCTTGCAAGTCCTCTTAGTTCTATTTCTTGTTCAGCCAATCGCTCAGACAAACAAATTTGGTTACAATTCACAGGAGATAATGCTGCCCACTTCTTGTTTGCAATGTCACCTGAAAGTGAGAACAGGCATTCGCATGGCGCTGTTGTAGCTGGTGTCGCAAGATATTTACGTGCCAGATGCGCTAAAGATTCATATGTCCCTTCATGCTTCAACCACCCTTCCAGAGGACATGCGTCCATGCTGATGACGGATTCTGCTTGATAACAATCCAAAGCAGTGCGGACCAACGCATGTTCATTTTCATCATCGGAGCCAGATGCCGCCAGCAGAAGGTTGATTTTCTTTTTTGGTCATTTGGGGGTTCTGTAGTTTCCGCATCAGGGTGTTGCTCTTTTAAGACTTCTGAAAGTATGCTCCATACCCCATCCTCTCAGATGTGAAAGGCACTTCAGATTCTTAAACCTTGGGTCGAGTGCTGTAGCTGTCTTTAGAAATCTCACATTGGTACCTTCTTTGCATTTTGTCAAATCTGCAGGGAAAATGTTCTTAAAACAAACAACGTGTGCTGAGTCATCATCCAAGACTGCTTTAACATGAAATATATGGCAGAATGCGGGTAAAACAGAGCCAGAGACATACAATTCTCCCCCAAGGAGTTCAGTCAAAATTTAATTAATTTAGCTCCTCTGCAATGGTGGCCGAAGCATGAAGGGGCATACAAATGTTTAGTATATCTGGCACATAAATACCTTGCAATGCCAGCTACAGAAGTGTCATGCCAAGACCTGTTCTCACTTTCAGGTGACATTGTAAATAAGAAGCAGGCAGCATTACCTCCCATAAATGTAAACAAACTTGTTTGTCTGAATGATTGGCTGAACAAGAAGTAGGACTGAGTGGACTTGTAGGCTCTAAAGTTTTGCATTTTTTTTGCATGCAGTCATGTAGCAAAAAAAAAAAAATTTACGTTTGTAAGTTACACTTTCATGATAGAGATTGCACTACAGTACTTGTATGAGGTGAATTGAAAAATACAATTTCTTTATTTTTACAGTGCAAATATTTATAATAAAAATATAAAGTGAGCACTGTACACTTTGTATTATATGTTGTAATAGAAATCAATATATTTGAAAATGTAGAAAATATCCAAAAATATTTAATAAATCTCAATTGGTATTTTTTTTTGTAAATCTTGTGAGTTAACTGCGATTAATTGACACATCTTTATTAAGGTATCTCAGAGGGAGTGTCTTTGGCCAGCCAAGGGGGCGGTGGAAAATCCCACCACTGACTGAACTGCGTCCATTGTCATGGGCATACGTGTCTTAGTATCCTCGTAGAGTCTGCCAGGTGCTATTACCGTGCTTCGTCGACAATAAACCTGGCCCGGCGCCTTTGCTGAAAACCGAGTCTGTGGATTTATTGGGCAGTTGAATTGAGGTCTATCTCCGCTCCCTGCACAGAGCTGGGACAGCGCACTGAATGAACACACATACAGCCGACATCTGACCACGTCATGGTCTCTCTTATTTGTTCCTTCTCTAACCCTAACAGTCAGAGCCTTTCTCCTCTCTCCCCACACACAGATCTTACCATGTCTGCGATCGCGTTCATTTCCTGTTTCTGGATGCCTTCTGTTTCTGGCATTTCTCTTCTGAGGTGGCTTTCCACAGCAGAACACAGTATTCAAGGTGGGAGAGTCACATCCATGGACAGAGCTGTGTTTATAGTGATGACAGTGATTTCTATACCCTGACATTTTACTTGCTTTTTAGACTGCTTATGTGCATTGAGCCAAGGTTTTCACTGAGCTCTCCATCATGATGCCCAGCAGTTGCAGTTAATGTAGAGCCCAGCAATGTGTAGAGGAAGAAATAATTTAAAGCTTCCCAATTCCAGGAATAGGGTGAATCATAAAACAACAAAAGTAATTCCTCCCCAGATGGTTGGGCAATAAATCAGTAGCTATTTTTCTCACCGTAAAGATGCCGTTTTGTGTCCATACTAAATAACGTTCCCTGCTAAAGCATGAAGCTGCATAAGATTAACCATTTGTCAGTGACTTGCATAACATAAAGACTAATAAACAAATACAATTCTTAGCAGCAGTAGCTTCAGCATAAGGGAATGGAATTTATTAATCCAGGCTGTCTCAGTTCTGGGAAATATTGGACAACGCTGTATTCCGGAAACATATTCCGGATGAGCTGTTGTTGCTAGAGAGAGGATAACAAACCCCAGATCCCAACACCGAAGTCTACCTGGGTTCCAAAAGCTGATTCAGTTCTCTATTTCATGGCTCAGGTCCATCGATGGCTGTTGCTTTCTCATGACAAAAAAATAGAATTGGCCACAGGTTCATAAATATTCGCAGATCTAATATTACTTGTAAACATATTTGACTTTGTTCTCAGAGTTCTTACTCTCTCTATTTATTGCAATGACACTGATTCAACAGTAAGGTTGCAAAGTGTCAGGAAATGGAAAAGTCAAGGCTTTCCTAGGCTGTGTTGCACATACACTGTGAGGACCATCTCATGGATCTCAGTGTAAGTACTAAGGATCTAAAGTGTGGATTTGTAGGAGGCAGCTGGTTTGTTAATTTTTGTCTCGACAAACTAGCAGGTTGTGATCCTAAGAGAGAGGATATGTTCAATTAGAACTTGTATTGCCAGGGTTATCGGGTGATCCAGGCTTATTGCTAAAATGTCCTGGGCAGTTGATAACTAGGACTAAAGTGCCCCAAACTGTCTTCTAACATATTTAGGACCAGATTGTGCCTGTAGACCCAGCCCTGAAAAAGGGATGGTGCATAAGAGGCCTGGCTCCGGGGCAGCATTGTGATATGATCGGCCAGACTGGCCAGAAAACAAGAATCCTGTTTTGTGGAAAATGTCTCATTGGAATGAAACCAAGACCTTTCAAAGCTTCCTGGTGGAATAACCAATAGCTCAGTGGTCAGGCGCTCACCTGGGCTGTGAGAGACCCATGTTCCAGTCCCTGCTCTGAATCCGCCTTATACACTGGGCTATTGACTATTTTGGGGCTTCTCTTTCTCTAACTTTGAGTCACAGTTCGCCTGTTCCAGGGAGGCAGTAATGGGCTTCTAACCTCTGTGAGCAGCCTGTTAGAACACACCCCCTGCGCCGGCTCTGCTCAGCCCCACAGGGCCGGTGCAGAGGGCTCACGGGTGTTCTCACTCTTCTGCGCAAGCAGTGGCTAATTAACACACAGGTCCTGTGACTAGGGGCCCTGGCCAATTTGGGGTCCCCCTTAGGAGCACCGGAACCTGTGTAGAAGTGGTGGGCGGGGGGGGGCACCGGCATCGGGACTGGGGTGCCACCCCCTGCCTCATTCCTGGTGAGGTTCTTGCCCAAGCAAGTTATTCTGAATAGTGCTCTCCAGAAATCCAAGGCGGGGGAGAGAAGGGTGAAGTGAGAATGCTGGGATACTGGATGTCCCAAGGGAGTGGGGGGTAAAGAGAGAGGAAGCCTGTAAACTTCTGCCTCACTGGTCAAATCCAGGCCGTGTCGGTAGCGATTAATGATGGGTTTCCCAGTTCTGGGTCAAGCACAACCCCTCCTGAATTGTGCTGCTCTGAGAATAGACGAGGCCTGAGTGAAGATTCAGGGAGACACAGTTTGGTCTCTGTCCCCCTTGGGGAACACAGGGGTGGTTCCCCTTGGGGAACACCGGGTGCCCCATCACTCCCTGCACAGCTATGTACTAGGGGTCATAGGCTTTCCAGACTGAGAAGGGTCTTGCGGCTATGGCATGGCTCAGAGTGTCAGGAGACCCCGGTTCAATTCCCAATTCAGCTACAGCCCCTCTAGGTGATCTTCAACAAGGGGCTTAATTTCTCCGCGCCACATGACGGTATCCTCCTCTGTGAAATGGGGACTGTGTCCCCGTCCCTCGCAGGGGAGCTGTGGAGTGGATCGTAGCAATGTGGATCGCAGCTGAATGTGGATCGTAGCAATGCCCGTGAACAGGCTCTTTGAGAAATTCCCCCTCATCTTACCTTTGCTGGCAGGGTCTGGTGGCCTCTCCTAGTGGGCCAGGAGGCTGCTGTTGGCATTGCCATCTACCCAGGGCTGGTGCCCTAGTGTATAGCAGTGCCTGTTGGAATCGCCAGAGCTCCTTTCTCCTGGCAGGCTGCACTGCCATGGCCTCCAGACTGCCCCACAAGAAGCTGGCAGTACAGGGGTTTCAGACAGGTCTATGTCACACACAACACCGCAGGGCATTGCCGCATTGTCTCCAAGAAGGCCACTGGAGCCCACGCGTGACAACAATTCTAGACACAACTTGTTTGGAGGAAGAATGGGGATTAAAGAAGTGGCAAAACTATGAGCTGGGGGTGTACCAGAATGGCGGTGAGGTCAAAAGGACTGTTCCAGGCCAGCAGGGTTTGTGCGGTTTGTCGCACTCCAGTTCTCTGTTTATAAGAACATAGGAATGGCCAAGCTGGGTCAGACCAAAGGTCCATCTAGCCCAGTATCCTGTCTTCCGACAGTGGCCAATGCCAGGTGCCCCAGAGGGAATGAACAGAACAGGGAATCATCAAGTGATCCATCCCCTGTCACTCATTCCCAGCTTGTGGCAAACAGAGGCTAGGGACACCATCTCTGCCCATCCTGGCTAATAGCCATTGACAGACCTATCCTCCATGAACTTATCTAGTTCTTTTTTGTACCCTGTTATAGTCCTGGCTTTCACAACATCCTCTGGCAAAAGGTTGCACAGACTGACTGTGTTGTGTGGAAAAAATACTTCCTTTGTTTGTTTTAAACCTGCTGCCTATTAATTTCATTTGGTGACCCCTAGTTCTTGTATTATGAGAAGGAGTAAATAACACTTCCGTATTTACTTCCTCCACACCAGTCATGATTTTATAGACCTCTATCATATCCCCCCTTAGTCGTCTCTTTTCCAAGCTGAAAAGTCCCAGTCTTATTATATGTTAACATTGGCTAATAGGTTTATGATTTGGCCCAAATGGGATGGGACAGATTGACCCTCTGCAAAGTTTAAAATAGAAAGATTAGCAACACCGCCCAAACAGGAGCCTGTGACCTCTATTCATTGTGTCGCTTCCAGCATTAGTGGAATAAAGAATAGTATTTGCTCCACTTAAATTTAAAATGACACTAAACCATGAATCAAACTTACAGTGACATTTATCCAGTTAGCTGATGTTTGCTAGAGGTTGAAGGAACTCATAAATATAGTTGTCTTCATGTCTCAGACACATTTCTCAGTATATCTTGACAGTTCGTAAATACATTATTTTTTCTGATGCTAATTTCTATGAAGTACTTATGAAAAATGCATTTTTCAGGGGGCTGACACTTGGCAAGTATTTTGATGGCAATAAATTGAAGAAGGAACCGAGTTTCAGTTGCCATGGTTTTCTTTTCCTGCGCTTTACACTGGTATGTGAAATAATGGTGTGTTCATTCAGACACTAATCCCTTGTTTGTTCTGCTGTTTCTAGCACAATAAAAAATCACCCGATTGTATTAAACTATTCTTCCCCCCCTTTACGAAATTGCCCTGCTGCTGTTTGACTTTCAAATCCTTCTCCCCACCAGTCGCTGCCTTGCTTCTCTCACAGCCACTGGCCCCGCGCCACAGGGAGTCCCTGTGCCGGCCAGGCTGAGTGAAATGCTGCAGCATTCCCCACCCCCAATCTGCATCCATGGGATCTTGAGTCTGAACCAGGGCCAGCCCTGGAACTGGAGCCACGCAGCAGACCCTGGTGTCAGTGCAGGGCTCAGACGAGGGCCCACCCACACGGGTTGCGGGCAGTAGCTCTTCCCCGTGGTCTGTCTGCGGCACCAAAATGACTGGGCACAGCATCTCCCCAACAGCACTAATGGCTGCCCTTTAAAAGACAGGGATAAGTTTCCTGTTTGTTCCAGCTGAGGCTTTGCTGTAAGGCATGTCCAAATTGTCATAGCAACAATCACTTTATTGATGTACTTCAATCTGTTGCTTGATTGAGGCTAAAAGCAAAATGATTGATCTGGAAAAATATGGGGGCAGGTTGCACTCCATTGGTGATTTGGCTTTATATGTATTCTTTTCAGGTGCCTCGAGGCTTCTGGGCAAGGGCACCATTAAATGACCCGGGACTGATTGAGTTTGTACCCTAAGCCTAGCGTGAATCCAGGCATGGCTACTGGCCCTGATTGTGCAGTACCAATATGTTCACTATGGAACGTTTGTCCCTGGCCTGTGGCGAGTTGGGGGCTAGCAGAGCTGTTTCTGAAACAAAGCCTGTGGGCTGGCAGTGAACGTGTGGATGGCTGTGTGCGGGCAGTGCCTATCCCCAACCGCTTGCAGACGTCTACACTTCATGGGAAGGATCATGCTGTTTTGTGCCTTTCAAAGTTGCATTTTTGTCACAACATTTCTGGAATTCCTATGTAAGTGCCCTACTGTTGACTTCATGCTCATGGGGTCACAGGATCAGGGGCATGTAAACTCCAGACAGTAGTGCATAGGGACCACACACATAAGAACGGCCAGACTGGGTCAGACTAAAGGTCCATCTCGCCCAGTATCCTGTCTGTTGACAGTGGCCAATGCCAGGTGCCCCAGAGGGAATGAACAGAACAGGGAATCATAAAGTGATCCATCCCCTAGCACCCATTCCCAGATTCTGGCAAACAGAGGTTAGGGACACCATCCCTGTCCATGTTGGCTAATAGCCATTGATGGACCTATCCTCCATGAACTTTTCTAGTTCTTTTTTTGAACCCTGTTATAGTCGTGCTCTTCACAACCTCCTCTGATAAAGAATTCCACAGGTTGACTGTGCGTTGTGTGAAAAAATACTTCCTTTTGTTTCTTTTAAACCTGCTGCCTATTAATTTCATTTGGTGACCCCTAGTTCTTGTATTATGAGAAGGAGTAAATAACACTTCCTTATTTACTTTCTCCACACCAGTCATGATTTTATAGACCTCTCT
The DNA here is from genome assembly GCF_015237465.2 of Chelonia mydas. Taxonomy (NCBI): domain Eukaryota; kingdom Metazoa; phylum Chordata; order Testudines; family Cheloniidae; genus Chelonia; species Chelonia mydas. The sequence goes on from NC_057855.1 coordinate 98,865,607, forward strand.
CATATCCCCCCTTAGTCGTCTCTTTTCCAAACTGAAAAGTTCCAGTCTTCTTAATCTCTCCTCATACGGAAGCTGTTCCATACCCCGAATCATTTTTGTTGCCATTTTCTGAACCTTTTCCAACTCCAATATATCTTTTTTGAGATGGGACGACCACCTCTGCACCCAGTATTCAAGATGTGGGCGTACCATGGATTTATAGCGAGGCAATATGATATTTTCTGTCTTATTATCTATCCCTGTCTTAATGATTCCCAACATTCTGTTCACTATTTTGACTGCCGCCGCACATTGAGTGGATGTTTTCAGAGAACCACCCACAACTACTCCAAGAGCTCTTTCTTGAGTGGTAACAGCTCATTTAGACCCCACCATTTTATATGTATAGTTGGGATTCTGTTTTCCAATGTGCATTACTTTGCATTTATCAACATTAATTTTCATCTGCCATTTTGTTGCCCAGTCACCCAGTTTTGAGAGATCCTTTTGTAGCTCTTTGCAGTCTGCCTGGGACTTACCTGTCTTGAGTCATTTTGTATAATCTGTAAATTTTGCCACCTCAGTGTTTACTCCTTTACTCCAGGTCATTTGTGAATATATTGAACAGCACTGGTCCCAGTACAGACCCTTGGGGGACACCACTATTTATGTCTTTCCATTCTGAAAACAGACCATTTATTCCTACCCTTTGTTTCCTATCTTTTAACCAGTTACCGATCCATGAGAGGACCTTCCCTCTTATCCCAGGACAGTTTACTTTTCTTAAGAGGCTTTGGTGAGGGACCTTGTCAAAGGCTTTCTGAAAATCTAAGTATGCTATATCCACTGGATACCCTTGTCCACATACTTTTTGACCCCCTTAAAGAATTCCAGTAGATTGGTGAAGCAGGATTTCCCTTTACAAAAACCATGTTGACTCTTCCCCAACAAATTATGTTCATCTACATGTCTGAGAATTCTGTTCTTTACTATAGTTTCAGCCAGTTTGCCCGGTACTGAAGTCCGGCTTACCAGCCTGTAATTTCCGGGATCACCTCTGGAGCCCTTTTTAAAGACTGGCGTCCCATTAGCTCCCCTCCCGTCCCTTGGTGCACTGGAGGAGCGCCTGGCCTCGCTGTTGGGGGAAAAGGTTGGGCCAAGTGCATTGAGGCAGAAAACAAACCATCCCATGTCCTCTGTGCAGGCGCTTCTTGTGGGGGGAGCTAATTCTCAAATGCCACTTCCCACAGCAATGCCCCCTGTTCATGACCCCACTGCTTGGTCTGGGCAGGGCTCTGCAGAGTGGCTCATTCGTTGAAGTAATACTTCTAATGAAGAGGAACGTGTCTCTGGCTGTTTTGCTTCTGATACATATATATTTGTTTTGTGGAGGGTGGAGGAGTTCCTGTGGAGAAAGCCAGTCCACCCCTCTACACCTTCATTCCCTTACTTATGGATATTACCAGGAGAATATCGGCTTTTTTGGACCACGGCAAACAAACTTTCTTTCTTTTTCTTTTTTTCTTTTTTCTTTCCACTAATCAGCGGCCGTACCTTTGGAGAGGTTGGTCTCCTTACTCCTGCAGTTACCCTGATGGCAACAATTGGTCTATATACTGCAATTCAGGATTATTTCTGTCTAGCGCTGCTATCCTAGTTAAGGAATACCGAACAGGTGATCCGATAACTGTAGCAGCAGAGTGGAATGAAGCTGAAAGAGACTCCATGTGGACCCTTGTTCCACGTTAAATCCTGAGAGCTGGAAAATGCTTGCCAATCAGCGCCCCTCACCTCACAGCAGGCCAATGGACGCCAGAGACTCCCAAGTGGGGAGGAGCTGCCTGGTGTCCCTCAGCAGGTATCTCCCTAGGTAGCCGTTGGGACTATCCCCATCTAATTCCCCCATCCATTGAGGCAGATAACTTCCCAAGCCTGAAGAGAGGGCTTATTTCTATGGGAACTCAGTGTTATTTGATGGACATTCCCTGTAGGCCAGGTGGAATTTTAAGTCTCCAGGACTGCAGGTCTTCCTTCCGAGAACTGATGCTGTTTAGACTGTAAGTTTGGACAGGACCCTGGCACAACTATGGTCTGGAAGAAATGCCTGGCAATATCCTAAACCTGGCCATCTAAAACCAGAGGGCTGGGGTCTTGATCCAATTCTCAATGAAGTAGTTGGAAGGTCTTCTTTTAGGTCAAATGACTGGGTGAATAGCAACCAATTTCCGTCCTCTCCCCTTTCTGCTGCAGAGTACAGGTGGCTGTCACTTTGCTAAACTAATGTGGAATTTTTTTTCTCTTCTGTGAAGGGAAGTAAAATCTACATGAACATAGACAGCCTTAAGAAATCTGTATGTGCATAACTTTTGCTGAAAATCTGGCTGTTAATGTAACTAGCTCATCCAAGAATCATGGAACAAATGCAGCTTCGCAGAAGTTTGTTGCATTCAGGAAAAAAACACTATAGAAATGTATTGAACGGCTGACCAAGTTTGTACTGAGTTTGCCTCTCAGTTGGACTTGTGATAGTTTTCAGCTGTGCTGGGAAGACTGAAGAAACTTTTGTTTGTCCCTTGAAGGAAAAAGGGTAAATTGACTTTTAAATTTCTAGCTGGAAACAAGTCAGACAATGTCTCTTTGCTGCTGTATATAGAAAAACCTTTTTTATTAAAGGCTCTTTTTGTTTTCAATTAAAAGCTGGACAAAAAAGTTCAGAAAAAGATAGATTTCTAGGTTTTCTTCTCTATGGTTCTTTGAAAAGTGTCCCAGTTTTAACTTCTCTCATTCAAAAGGGTTTGAACAGTTTTCAGTCTGTCTGAAGCAGTTGTTAAATATTTCTTTTTGGAAAACCAGAAAAGTACCAAGTCCTGAATTACACTGACGAAAAAATCGTATTTTTTTTTGTATTGACACACTGGTAGAAATTGCTCCGTTGAACACTGAAACTAGACGGTATGGCTAACTTTCAAAGCTTTAGATTTAATTTTAGCCACACAGCAGAGAAGCATTTCTGAAATCCAGTATTTTATAACTGCTGCTATGTGCACAGGACAGACAATCAAATAATGCTACTTGTTATTTACAAAGAGCCAGATTCGGCTACCTTTACACATGCTGAGCAGGGCCTTGCTCTCTGAGCAGTCCTACTGAAATCAATGAACTACTCATCATGAGTGAGGATGGCAGAGTCTGGCCCTGAACAGGTGAGGAAATGCCCCTGTTGAGTTCATAATTTAAGGACTTGATCTTGAGAATGCCATGGGCGTTGCACTGCTCAGCACCTCTCAGGATCGGGCCCGTACACCAGATCTCCATCATCCAGCAATCAGGAAAGCCAAGGAGGCTATCTGCCTAGATCCCCACATAGCATCCCCTACTCTTGCTGGGATAATCTCAAAGCGTCACCAGGCCCCTGATCTCACCACGGCTCCAGGGGCAAGTACAGAATCCTGTTTGGATCTGGATCCGGCACCTGTTTGCTGCTGCACCTTGCTGCCTGTCCTTGGCGAACACTGTAATGTCAGATGCACTCGTCATTCCCAACACGCCCTCTGGTCATCGGCGTTAGTCGGGAGCCAAGGTACAGGTGCACATTGTTATTTACACAGCGCTAGAGCCTGCCTAGCCCGAAGCCAAGTTAGGATCGCTCGGGGACTCTGCCAAGGAGAGCTGGCTCACAGCTCCGCTGGAGGGGGCGGGCTGCTGCCCTCTGTAAAAGGGTGTCCAGTTCTGCCCCCCCCATTGCAGCAGACCATCCCCAGGAGGAATAGTGCCTATGAGGATGCTCTTGAGGCACATGGCCTCCCGGCACCCGCCCTTTTGTATCTAAAAGCTATTATCAAAAATCCAGTCTCTGTGGCAACTGCTTAACGTGCTGCTGCTCTGCCCAGGAAAACCGAGTCCGAATGTAAATATTTGTCACTCAGGTTTCCAGCCTCCACCAGGGCCTCACCTTTGTTACCGCTTTCAAAACCAACACTATCCTGTGAAAGTGACAATTAGTGTCCCTGGCCTTGTCTGTCTCGCGCTGCCCTTCCGCTCTTACGGCAGCGACGGGCGCCCCCAAACTCAGCTGCTTCTCTCAGAGTAATGCTTTCAGCATGTCTCTGACCCGGTCTGTTTAGTGCCTCTGAGGTCCATTCCTGCCACGTATGAGCACCCAGAGCTCCCACGGAAGTCAGTGCTTTGCAGGACTGGGCCATTGTTCAAGGGCCCAGTTCTACGGTTCTCTGTGCACCAAAAGTCCCCTTGAAAAATAACCCTTTTGTGCAAATCGATTGGGGAGATCATTGGGGCCCAATCCAAAACCCTCTGAAGTCCATAGGCATCTTTCTGTTGATGTCAGAGCACACTGGGTCGGGTCCTGGATACCCCAAAATGCTGTAAAGTACCAGTGGCTATTAATATTATCTGTGTTACAGCAGCTGACACCCGTGCTGTGTGATAAACATGCACGCATAGGGTTTGATTCTACATGCAGTCATAAAACTCCCATTGACTTGAATGGTGCGGGATCAGGGCCACAGTGAGACACAGTCCCTGGCCCAATGGGTCTGCGATCAAAATGTACACAATGGACAAAGGGCAGGGAAATGAGATACAAGGTAAAAGCAAAGTGATCAAAGTGATTGTACATGCATGGCAGTTAGTATATTTTCTATGTATATTTGTTGCCATCTTCTTAAATTTAGTTCAGAATTGCTCTTCCCTGTTCTAACATTCCTTTCTTTAAAAAAAAAAAAAAAAACGGCAGTAATGGGCCTTGCTTATTTGGTTTTATTTTGTAGCAACCATTTTTCATTGTACAAGTAACAAATAACATTCCAGTTCCTTCCTTCAAAACAAATTAACTTTTTCTCCACACTCAACTGCAACCCTCTCTCCCTCCCTGTTTTTCCCCAATGAGCTATTTTTTATTCAAATGTAACCTTTTTCTTAGTACAATTAATTCCCTCGGTACCATGCCATTTTCTAGGTATTGTGCTCAAACAAATTTCAAATCGCTCTGACTCAAGAATTTCAGAATAGTCTGAGCAACAATAACACAGCAACTTAACGTGCATTGAAGTAGCTGAGGTCACCACATATTTTCATGATAAAATTCTATTTTCAGCAGGCTCTCGATTGGTGGGACAATATATATTGGTATGGCCATTTCCAGCTTGCAGGACTGAATTTATTTTTAGAAACTGGGTTAAAGAAATTGGTTAGGCTGGAACAACTCTAAAATGGCTCCATTTCAAAACAGAAATTCTGACAGTGGCTCATTAGTCTACAACAATCCAGGGCCCTTCTCTATTTCCAAAACTAGGCATAAAAAACTTTCATTAACTGAGTGAGTTATTTAAAGTTAAGTCAAAATATACGTGTGGAATAAATAAACAAGAATTCTTTAAAAGTCAAATGCAGTGAACAAATTAATGAACAGATTGGCAGAATGTGTTCTTCATGGAATATTCTAAGTCTTCTGTGCATTTAGCGTGTTGGTGACTGCATTTCTCAAACTTTCTGTACATAGAAAGCTGTTTAGTTACTAATAATGGCCCTGACCCATGCAGGGTGGGCCCTCACGCTCACGTGGAGGCCAACTGAAGCCAGCGGACTATACCTGGGCACAAGTGGCCATCTTGAAGATCTGAAGGGAGGATCAGGACCTAAAACGAATAAATAAACAGTGTAAAATAAATGAAGGCACTATTGGTCTCATAGCCTTTTCTTTTCAGTCACCTCCCCCTCCTCCGTGCAGATCCCCCAAGACTTGCCGGAGATGTTGGATCTTCACGATGGAGGTTCCTGTGACTCTGTGCAGACTCCTAGGCCTGCCCTGCTCCATGGAAACATGCTGCCAGGTACTTTCCGAGCAGTCACTGTCCCTGGATCACCCTTTTATCGCTAGGGGGAGCCATAGCTTGGTGGGGGAAACCACAGGTGCTGGAACTAGGGATGCTGGGGGGGCTGCCACACCCCCGGCTTGAAGTGGTTTCCATCATATAGAGGGTTTACAATTTGGTTCAATGGCTCTCAGCACTCCCATGATACAAATTGTTCCAGTGCCCCGGGGGAAACTGCACAAAAGAATGCTGTCTCAGTCAGCAACGGATTGCGTTGGGTTGTGCAAAATTTAGCCACCATCTCAAAAAGGAGATTCCCCCATTTACTGAAAATATTTTTTAAATGAACTTACTTTCTCTTTGGCCCAGTGACTAGGTAAGAATTACTGTCTCTCACCTGGGTTCAAGTCCCTACTCTGAGGAGGAATGTGAGCTTGTCTGTCCCACATCGTGGGCCAGTGCTCTAGCCACTTCTAGCCTTTTATTTTTATTGAAAGTAAATTTAGTGATGTTGTATTACAACATCTGTGGCTTCATCTCTGCTGGCTACAGTCTCCCGTTCGACAGCGTTACCTCTGCCTGTTTTAGATCTAGAGCTCATGGTCACGCCCCCCGGGTGTGAAGGCCACATGAAGGCCAAGGGAAGTAACACAGACAGTCACAAGAACAAGGTCTAATATCTTTTATCAACTGTATTAAAGTCACCAGCAAAGTTATGAATGTCACAGCGTCTACAAATCCTAGATCAATCCATGCACCAGTTATAGCTACAGACGTACTCACATCCTCCTAGACTGTGTTCGGGTCTGATGGGTCTCTCCGGGATTGATTATCAGTAGAGGGATGATTCCTGTTGTAGTCGTCCTGTAGGAAGCTCAATTTTCCCAGTCTGGGCACCTTCTTTTTTTCATAATGCAATTTTTGGCTCGATCTACGTTCTGCACATGTACATGAAAGCGTCAACCCTCTTTTCCCTTATTGGTCCGGTGTTCCCAAGAAACTTCAGGTGTCCCATTCTCTATAGGTCGTGTCTGGTTCCTTTTATTCTCATTAGCATTCGCGCCCAATCTGTATCCTGTCTTTAAGACACGTTAGAGAGAAATGTGCTTCTAGAGCATTTTTGTGGTTTAAAATTAATCTTCTGGCAAATTTTTCACAGTTTCACCCCTTGATACATCTTTTCCCATAATGTTAGGGCATTGGGTTATTCTCTGGTCACTTACTTATGTCAAGCATGTCTTATCGCTAAGGCCTAAAATAGCTAAACTAAAATCATACCTGCCTCAGCCTACAGGTCTTGCGTTTCAGCCCTCCTTACTTAGCTACTGAATACATAATTATCCCTTCTAACTACTGATCAGTCTTATTCTTCTATAATCCTACAACTTATTCTGATTATATATGACATGACATGTTCATCAGTCATAACATCACACAATAAGTGAAGAATAAACTAAAATCATTGGCTACATACTGGGCTGTAGGGTATAAAGCCCCCTCCCCCACTCTTTTTTTCTTGTGAAAGGACTGGCCTGGCTTAGGTGCCTAACTCCAGGGGAGGGTTCAGACCTATGGATGCTGAGCAGAAATAGGCACTTCCCTCTAGCCCCACAGTTAGGGGTGGGGTTTAGGTCCCACCCCTCTCCTTGGCATTTCCAATTGGCTAGCTTGGGCAGCTCTCTTGTTGGTGTGCTGGTTCCTGGGAACCCCCTTTTTAGGTATCTGGCTCTCCCCGGGGCTTGTATAGTCAGCCTGGGGGCCTAACTTGAAGTTGTGAATCCCACGGGGTAGCAGGACACCTAAGAGATCCCCTGGTGACTCAAGTCCCGTATGCGTCCTGTGCCATGCAGCGTCCTATGTGACACCACAGTCCAACACCTATGACTCTTTTAGAATGCATAAAGAGAACCAATATATGATTTCCGGGCTGCTTCCATAGCAACATTTAACCAATGCTCTGCCCCTGCGACCCAGGCTGAAAAGCAAGGAAATAAACTAAATGAGGGCCTTCAAAACACAGTGGGGAATCAATCGGTCACTGGCAGCTAGGAACAGAATGTTCACGAAGCTTAAAAACAAAACGGTGCGTAACCAATAGTGCATCCTTCTGCGACAATTGAGAGTGAACATAAAGCATCCTGCTATGTGACTCTAATTCAGAATTTTGCATTATAGAACTAACTTTCTGTGTGAGGGAAGGCTGGCAATAGTATATAGATGGGTGTGTAAACTTGGCAGTGTCCTTTGAACTGCCCTATCCGTTATGGCAATTGCTTTTCCCTCTTTGCCCCTGCAGCAGTACCTGTTGGTTTTCTTTCTCGTACGTATTTAGTCCTGAAAACCTTCCTCAGTTCTTGCTGCTGCTCCTCTGGGAACTTGAGGTGCTACTTATTGCTGCTGGTCTTCTTTGATTCTCATTTCCCTTTCTGCATGAGCTAGGGATGGACTATGACTTTTGCTGCATGCTTATGCAGGGCTAAGGGGACCTAAGGAACCCTGTACTCGCCACCCGTCTCCCAGCTGGCTGCTCAGGGGAAGGCCAGCATTGCCAGGCCCCTCCCTGAACCCACATCCAGCATAGTGGAGCCAGCCTGGAGCGGGAAGAAATCTGTAGCAGGCAAAGGACGTGTGTAGATTCACTCGCCATATGGAGCTGGGAAAGGGAGTCTGAATTGTGACAGGTTGCTGGGGTGTAATTTGGGGTTCATAGCCAACTTACCCAAGAGGATAAAGAAATGAAATACTCAGCGTGCGGCCAGCACTATGGGACTATACTGGATTACTGTGTCCTATCACATACATGAATGCCAGGCTGAAGCAGGCATTGTTTCCCTGGCGCTGAAATCCTGCCTCTCGGATTTCTGCAAATAACCCACACCCAGCTCCTTGGCTGGGACTATGTACAGCCAAGGTGGCTGATAGTTCTGGGGCTTCCTGGCCAAACTGACGCTGGTGTATATGTAGCCTTGGCAGAACTTGTTTTTTATTTTTTTATAATGTCAATGGATAATGTCACTGTTCAGCTTTAAGCATTTTTCAGTTTTTGATTGCTTTCACAGTTGAGTGAAATGATGGATTTTCAGCTGGGTTTTTGATTTTCATGTTTAAATTCTCACAGTTGTGGTAAATTACGAAGGGGATGTCGGCCAATAATTATGATTGCCAGCATTACAACACATTTTATACACTTTAAAGTGGGATGCTAATAAGTTCTCGAGGAGCATTTTTCATACTTTGCCTCTCTGTAAATGTAGGTTATTACTGATGGAAATGTTTTTTGTTGGTTTGTGTGTACGCTGAAATCAACGTTTATCGACATTTACTGATAAAAAGCTAATCCTTCCACCTCTCTCTCTCTCTCTCTCTCTCTCTCTGTGTTTATATATATATATAAACACAGAGAGAGAGAGAGAGAGAAAGAGAGAGAGATATCAGGCATAAGACGCACCCATATCCAGTGGGCTGAATTGACTTAAGTAAATAACCTTCCTTGATCATATAAAATAATGATTAGCTCAAATGGACTAGAAAGTATACGTTAAACAATATATAGGAAAAGAAAATATACATTACTCAGTAGTAACTGGTGGTGTCTTATTTTGGATTGTTAAATCTCTATTGTACAGTTGCCATATACATTTTATGAAAAATTTGACAAGTATTTAAGAGAGGCAATAAATGGCAAGATAAGGATTGTTGTTTGCCTTGTGTAATATTTCTTTATTAAAAGAGAAAACTAAGAATAATATTAAAAACCAAAATATCAGCACTTTACATTTTATCTAGGCATTGCTTCTCTATAATAGTCCATTTTTACACAAAATTTGCTTTGCCTTTTTCTGTAAAAAGAAACTACATGCTTTATTCTACATGTCTTTCTAACTGAGAATTAGTTCAACATATTGGCCCTGATCCACAGCCTGCTGAAATCAATTGAAAGACACCCACTGATTTCAGTGGCTTTTGGGTGGGGGCCCTTGTGTTTCACAGGTTCTTCAGCAGATGAATTCAGTACCGACGCAGTGTTCTGTCAACCAGTGCTCAGCTCTTTCGCGCTCTCTCTGTCTCTCTCTGTGTGTGTATGTGTGTTGTGGGGTGAGTGGAGGCAAAGGGGAGAGACAGAAGTTGTATTTCGTACATTAGAAATGTTTAATTATTATATGGAAATTATGAATTGTAGCTGGTGGACAGTGTTACTGTACCTGAAGGTTTATCAGGATGCTGATAACTAAACTTCTCTTGGAACTTTTTAACTACAGGGTAGAATCTGCCAGCCTCTTTAAAATTTGATGTAACATGACACTTGTGTCACATTTTATCTGGCTACATTGGTTTACGTTATATTAAGTGATGCAATGTAATCAGACATAGCCTATTATTTAGTGATGTGCAAAACAGGCCTTATTTTCTTCCATTACTGGGAGGGGGGGGTCAGATATCACAAAAAAGAAAAATATTCTCTAGTATGATCTTGGCATTTTCTTATAAGTGGTAGCAAATCTAGGATTATGCAATGAAGCACACAGGCTGGAGCCAGCATTCAGATAAGTAACACTGTGCAAATGACCTTGCAGCTGAGCTTCATCTTCATAAAAGACAGCGAAGTGTGCGGCCCGTCTATTACTTTACATTGGCAGCAATCATCTCTACCCTTTCAACGTTGTTCGTGGCATTTTCTATTAGTTGCTGGTGTTTTGGGTTTTCTCATGATGCATAAAGCTAGTCCCTTCAAACAGTCATCATAGCACATCGAGGACTTTTCAGCTTAGCAAGCGTGGAAAGCCACCATTCGCGGGTAGCTGTTGTCAAAGGCAAAGTAACACACACCCGCAGCAATAAGCGTAGCTGTGGTGGAAGAGCAGTGGATCAAGCCGAGCCAGCATTTTGCTAATGGTGAATGTCCTACTCGCCATGTCAGTATTGCCTCCTTTGCTGGGACTCAGTAGGGACCTGTCGGATTTGGCTTTTGGAAAGTGTTGGTTGAATTCATCCTCAGTTTGATGCTCATCTCGGAAGCCGCGGTTCACCATGTCGGTATGGTGGTTAGTGCAGCCCACCGGCTATTGTATTGATTTAGATGGAATAGCGGGGCCCAAAGATGTTACCATAACCCTGTCATTGTCCAACATTCAATGGTGTTAAACAAGGTTTGGTGTTTGGTACACAGAGAAGGAAAAATCCTTTGGCTGACTGTGCTCTAGATGGTATTAAAGATGGCCATACCTCTCCTTTTGGGGAAAAGAGAAGTTAACAAAGATGGGCTGATGCTGTAGCTGTTTAAAGTGGCTGAACCTGTTTCCTTGAAGACAAAACAAGGCAAATGCACACAAAAGGGGACAGAAAAGAACAGCAAAGATAGGAAATGCAGCTTCTGTCTCTGGTGTTGACTGTCAGGTGCAACCTCACTGCTGAAAAACACAAGCCCAGCCCACAGTCTTATCAGCCACTCTGAGACATGGCAGGCTTGTACCAGCATTAGGCTGTGTAGGGCACTGCTTTTAGCTGCCTTTTTCTGATCACAGGCTGACAGCACTGTTATAAAATATACAGTTTTGGTCAGCTAAGCCAGACTCTCGTTGGACAGAAGGAAAAAGGAGAAAAATAGGAAAGAAACAAGTAAAGTAGGGAAGGAAAAGGACACACGGGTGGGCAGGAAGAGAGAGAGAGAGAGGGAGACAAAGTCTTGCATCCCAATTGGTGTTCAGATTTCAGCTGATGGAGATGGCGATGTTGTCTGGGTTCCTATCTCTTTGGCCTGGTCTGCTCAGGACATCTCTCAGGATTAGGGTGTGGAAGGTCTGGAGTCCCAGGAGACTTTGGGCATGGCAGCCATGATGGTGAAACTCATTCTAGTAGCCAGTTTTTTCCCCAAAGTCTCTTTAAGGACCCACAAAGGGAATGATGGGTGGAATGGCCCATCCCTTCATTATTTTGAACAACAATTGGGCCTAGTTTCTGATATACCAATTTTGGTTCACTGATTTCTGGTTCCACAGTTTTCTGATTTACCAGTCGTAATCTTAAACAGCCCTTGAGGTATATCAGGAGGCCTTTTTGTTTGGACTAATTCCACCTGTCTCCTTTTTGAACCTTTTCCCATCAACATTTATTGTTATGGTTTATTCTGACATTTTTGAATTTACACTGACTTTTTAAGAGTTGAACTCACAATTAGGGTAAATTTGTAGGCCCAGTGCTGAACCGTTTTGCATGACCAAAGCTACTGCAGAAATACTGAGTGAAATCATAGAACCATAGAAATGTAGGACTGGGAAGGAACCTCAAGAGGTCATCGTGTCCAGTCCCCTGCACAGAGGCAGGGCTAAGTATTATCTAGACCATCCATGAAAGGTGTTTGTTTCCAGGTTTTTAAGAACAGGTTAGATTCCACAACCTCCCTAGGCAATTTATTCCAGTGCTTAATCACCCTGACAGGAAGTTTTTCCTAATGTCCAACCTAACTTCCCTTGCTGCGATTAAGCACATTGCTTCTTGTCCTGTCCTTAGTGGACAAAGAGAACAATGTATCATCCTCATTTTAATAACAATCTTTTACGTCAGCAGTTCTCAAACTGTGGGTCAGGACCCCAAAATGGGTTGTGACGCCCTTTGAATGGGGTTGCCAGGGCTACCTTAGACTTGCTGAAGCCTGAGCCCCACTGCTCAGGGCTGAAGCCAAAGCCTGAGGGCTTTAGCCCTGGGTGGCAGGGCTCAGGTTGCAGGCCTCCTGTCTGGGGCTGAAGATCTTGAGCTTCAGCTTTGGCCCCCCCTGCCCGAAGCAGTGGGGCTCAGGCTTTGACCCTCCCATCTGGGGCAGTGGGGCTAAGGCAGGCTCAGGCTTCGGTCTCCCCCTCCGGGGGTCGTGTAGTAATTTTTGTTGTTAGAAGGGGGTCGCAGTACAATGAAGTTTGAGAACCCCTGTTTTATGTACTTGAAGACTTATGTCCCCACTCAGTCTTCTCTTCTCAAGACTAAACAAACTCAGTTTTTTCAATCTTTCCTTGTAGATCAGGTTTTCAGACCTTTAATCATTTTGTTGCTCTTCTCTGGACTTTCTCCTATTTGTCCACATCTTTCCCGAAGTGCGATGTCCAGAACTGGACACACTACTCCAGTTGAGGCCTTATCAGGAATTACTTTTCATGTCTTGCCTACAGCATTCCTGCCAATACATCCCAGAATAACATTCGCTTTCTTTTCCATAGTGTTACACTTTGACTTATTTTAGTTTGTGATCCACTATGACCCCCAGATCCTTTTCTTCACTACTTCTTTCCAGGCAGTCATTTCCCATTTTGTATTTGCGCAACTGATTATACCTTCCTAAGTGTAGTACTTTGCATTTATCCTTATTGAATTTCATTCTAATTATTTCACACCATTTCTCCAGTTTGTCAAGATCATTTTTAATTCTAATGCTGTCCTCCAAAGTGCCTGCAACCCGTCCCGCCTTAATATCATCTACAAACTTTATAAGTGTACTCTCTATGCCACTATCCAAATTGTTTGTGAAGATGTTGAACAGAACTGGACCCTGGACAGATCCCTGTTGGACCCCACTCGATATATCCTTCCAGCTTGACTGTGAACCATTCATAACTACTCTCTGAGTGCGGTTTTCCAACCAGTTGTGCACCCACCTTATAGTAGGTTCATCTAAGCTATATTTCCCTAGTTTATTTATGAGGAGGTCTGGGGTATCATGGGTAGTTCTCATTTACATTAATCTGTATTGTTGTCATAGGAATTCTCCTGAACATGTTCATCTGCTAAACATCTGGCTTACTTTCATAAATACTAAATTATGCTTTCCTGGTCTAATTATGGGTATCTGATCAATGGGAGCTTTTCATAATTGATTTTATGAATCATCAAGTAAGGAATATTATTTTCTGACTTCTGTGGGCTTTTCGTGTACAGACAGCTTCATGAGTCGAGCTCCAAATGTGTCATTACATTTAATCCAATGACAAGAGAAAGACATAGATCTAATTATCTCCCGACAAGACAAATGTACAATTCACAGTGCTGAGGTCTGATCTTGCAACCTTTGTTTACTTAATCAAATCTTAGTTAAGAAAGTAGTCTCATGGATGTACTGAGGATAAGTGTGCAAGTAATATTTTCTCCCATGAGTAAAGATTTGCAGGATCAGGTCATTGTTACCAAGGGCCCAATCCTACTCCCACTAATGTCAATGGAGACATACCTACTGACTTCAAAAGCAGTCTGATCAGCGCCAAGTGTATGTTACATTCCGAAAGATGCTACGGAGTGCCTCAGTTCCCATTGACTTATCACTGCAATACTGTAGCCATGTTCTGACCCAGTGAGCCAGCAGTGACAATAAACAGTAATAAAACTGACAATAAAAAGACCATATCGCAATACCGTACAATTAGCTTTGGATAAAAGTTTTTAGCTACTGGCATGTCTTTATATACATAACAAATTATGAAATCTTATTTAAACTAAGCCTCTTGCATTTCTATTTCCAATTAGAAATGCTGGAGGATTTTTCTTTCAAAGTTCATTAAATAATCTACATAATGACTCTAGATCAATAGTAATGAATAAAAGCCATAAGAAAAGCCACCCACCATTCCATGCTATGTGTACTGTAGTTGTAATGTAGTTGGGGCCACAGTTTGGTCATCGGTGGGCCCCCCCCCCCACTTTTAGGGAGCTTCCATTGCCCCTATCTAAAACAGAAGTAAGAAACAGAACAAAACAGCAAGGATCTGTTACGAACAGTTGGGTTGGATTTTAGTGATATGTAAAGACTTTTGTAACTTGTAAAATCATACTATAAATACTACTAGCTGACATGCGTATCTTTGAAGCACATCTTCTGTGTAAGGTGAACGTGCTGCGAGATAAAAATTGCTCCCTGGAAGGCAGGGGCATGTATGTCTCCTTGTTGTCTTTGTGCTGCTTTGTCTTTAGGGAATACATTTGGCTACGTTCAATTATTTGGTCTCTTGAACATTTTTAAGGATGTACCGGGAGTGTAGTGAAACAATTGGCTCCACATTTTAGTTATCTGTATTTGACAGTGTATCTGTCATTATTTTTGTCAACTTACAAGTATAGTTACAAGAGCTGTTATGATGACATTTAATTAGTCAGAAGTGAAGGAACTGCACCAGTTTTAGTGTAAGAGTCATTGCTCAAACTGCTTAACATTTCAAGAGAAGTTTCATTATCCTCAGGACTCTGCGGTTTTTAACAGACTTTTATTTTCTCCAGAGGCAGATTTTCATCCCTAATGTCCTTACAGTTCTGCCCAACTCAACAGTTTGTGATGTCTTGCTCAGGTCATTCAGAAGTCTGAGTCACTCTGTTACCAGCTCCTTGACACACCAGCTTGTCTGCCTTGCCAGCAAACTCCTCAGGACTCTACCAGTCTGAACCTTGCCTGGCAGTTGTTAATCAGTGAGCCCCAGTTCTCGAGTTCCCCAGTGGTGGCTTTCTGCAGTGTCCAGTCCCTCTCACTGGATAGTCACAGAAGTTATTAAGTTTGCTGCCTCCAAAGAGGCAGAGCTCTCCTGTTGACTTAATTACTTCAGCCCCACTAGTGGTGGTAGCTATGTCAATGGGAGAAGCTCTCCTGACGACATAGCACCAGCACATAGGCCGGTGTAATTTACGTTGCTTGGGAGGTGGCTTATACACACCCCTGAGTGACATAACTTATACAGATGTATGCTGTGGGGTATACACAGCCTACATCTTTGTCTAGACAGGTTTCTCACCTATAGTCAATTCCTAAGTTTTCAGGCCAAGAGGACCCACTTTTCATGAACTCAAAGGGCTCTGCTCACGCATTGTCCCCTGGCCTAGATAATGAACACCAAAATGGCTGCCTGCCTTTGCTCGTATCTCCCAAAGTCTATTGTCTCTGTTTCAAGAACCAGGAAGGCTTCCTCGGGGTGCAGGCTCCGCCTCCGGTCATCATCATTACATAGTCTTCCCTCCCACACACACTTGTTTAGCTTGATGGCTTTGTTTACCTTATATGTAGATGTACTTTTTATTGTCCTCTGAGGTGTTACTGGGTTCAATGTACATGGGAGACACAGGAAAACAAGTGAAACAACATTTGTGTTTCTAGAACTGTTTTTCTTATGTACTGCTTACAAAACGCCTTTTAAGAATATGCTTCCAGCACACATTTATAATTCCTTATACACTGCCCGTACATACATCATGCACTAATATTAATACTAATGACCAGTGAGACACTGGACCTTACGTGATACCTTTTAGATTCAGGTTATGACAACAGTGTGTTGGGGCATTGAGTGTGTTATGGCATGGTGTGCCCTGTGCCAGATGGCACTATGGGCTCCTTGGGTCTCACAGTCCTGCACAAATACCTACCTAAATCCTGCAATATTACCACCGTGAGCTGTTTGGTGCATTAATAAATGTTTGAGCAGTTTGGCGTGTTACATTTTCTAATCACTGAGAAATTATCACCTTTTCAAGATGGCTGCATAAGCAAAAAAGATCACATATTTATGAAGGGGTCGGTTTTAGCATGTGGCTTAAGGCAACATTTTGAAATTGTAAGCAGTGAGCTTTGCTGGGAAAGAAAGCAAGAAAAGTATAATGGTTTAAATGCTCAATTAAGTTTATTTAGCTACTTTTTGCTAAGTATGGCACAACTGTTCTGACCAGACATGCCATGTCTTAAGATTGGATATTTACAGATGTGTATGCCCCCCTCCCCACACCTGTGTCCTTG
This sequence comes from Chelonia mydas, assembly GCF_015237465.2. Taxonomy (NCBI): domain Eukaryota; kingdom Metazoa; phylum Chordata; order Testudines; family Cheloniidae; genus Chelonia; species Chelonia mydas. The sequence goes on from NC_057855.1 coordinate 98,882,167, forward strand.
GGAGACTAGCAATCAGCAAAGCAGCTAATGAAGTCAAATCTGCCGAGCCACTTTGTCAAAGGTCAGGGTCTAGTTTTATGATGGTGAAATGAGCTCTTTTAAAGAAAGTGGCAGAGTACTTCTCGCAAACACCATTTCCCATTAGGGTTAATTTACATGGCTGGTCAATTTCCATTTTTGGGTGCTTCAGAGATAAACAAAGCAAAAAAGCAAAGCAGAACCCAGTTGGAGCCTGCTCCCATCGACATTAATTTCTTGTTTATATATTTATGAAATCAGTTGCAATAAGTGCACATTTATAAGTGTGAACTTTTCAGTTCCAAGTATTAGATTCACTGGGGGAAAAATCTATCTAAATTAAACCCACAAGGCAAGGAAAAGTTGCCAGCCTCTGACTCAGCCTATAACACAGTGATTGCCATTAAGAGTCAGAATTTAACAGCAGTTACTCCTGGAGCTGTTGCAGTTATTCCCTATTCTAAGTAAAATAAAACTGCAGAATTTCAAAAGACACTGAGTGATAATTGTGGGCAAATGTTGCTTTTTCAATGGCCCTCCCTCTGCCTACATATTGCAGCTGAAAGGACATATACTGTGCAATCACACGCTCTTCTGAAACCCTTGCAAAGCCTCTGCACAGTAACTGAAGTACTCATGAGGAACTTTCCCTGTAATACAATGGAACCTGAACTATTAGCCTTTCATTGTACTCAACATTGTTATTGATGTGGATAAAAGAACTGTAATAAAAACCTTGGGAACCACAGGGACAGCCCATTGTCAGGTGTGATTGACCCTCAGGGATCCTCAGGAGCCCTGGTTACACAGTCCTCCTTTAACATTTGGACTTGGAATCCATCGGCCTCCATCCTTAGCACCAGCATAAAGCCTCTGAACAGAACTGTTGTCTTCATTCTGCTTCAAGACAGTGACTGGGCTCCCCTGGGATGAAGAAATAAAGAGAAATGAAGAGTGGAGCAGTTGAAACAAACCAATATGCTTTAAGTTTTAATTGAATTTGAGAGAACATACCTCAAATCAACATAAATCACATGAGCGAGAAAATTCCATCTCATCAGGGACAAGATGGGCATTAGAACTGATATTTAGGAAAAGACCAGAGTCACTCCCTGGGTTGCACCAGAGCTGCAGAGAGTGCTGAGAGACACATGGGGGTCCTGCACCCCCCCTCAGGAGTCTTGCAAACTCAGTTCTCCCCCTGGTTGCCAAAAGCATCTTGTACTTCCTTGTGACAAATACCCCAGCCTATCTCCTTCCCAGGTTCCAAACAGAAAGTGTTCTCACCTCATCCTTCCTGGAATTACAACTTCTTCCTGAAAATAATCTCACTGCCCCCCTTAGATACTGATTGCAACTTTCAGCATTATTACGGCTTGTCACTTGCCCTTTGTCTGCTCAGTCATCTCAGTGTAGCTGGTCTTGAGAATAGAGGTTGAAGCTGCCATCTCAGGTTTGAACCTGGACCTGGATGTGTGTTTTTGAACCTTGCGTTTTGGTTCAGGCCAGCTCTGATTGTTGATCTTGGAATATGAATGCACATAGGTTGATTGCATGAAATGCATGCACATGCGTGTGTTTATGTGTGTTTGGGGTCATTCCTGAGGGTGCATTTGAATGCACTTAGGTTGAATTTTTCCAAGCTAAGTGATTTAGACACATCTGCACTGCTAAGAGCTTTCAGATGCATGTTCATCTTATAATTAAAGATGGCCCAAACCTTTCAACTCAGATCTAGTTCTAGATTCCAATTTGGGGCTGCTGCTCCAAAATATCTTTTTAATGAGTTGAGTCCAAATACCATGAAATCTGTGGAAATTTAATTTTGATTTTGTGAGTGTTTTGCCTGAAATGTTTGTTTTAAGATCCATCACTGCTTATGCCTGGAATAACCTGGATAATTATAATGTAAGCTATGTGTCTACATCCCTCAGACTGCTTTGAAAAGCCTGTCTTGTATATCATGCACTTGTTTGAGAAGTTATTGACTTATTTGCTCACAATTGTGATGTTTTACAAATCTTTCCCCATCATTTTCCTTTGTGTACTGAACTTGTCACTATGAGCAATTTTCCCTTCACCCTGTTGGTAGAAAACTGGGAACTTCTTTCCTCACTGCTTCTCACTTCATCTCTATGTATGGTCATTGAGGTGCTGATTCTTGACTACTAACATGGAGAAACCAAGAGGCTTCATATAGAAGTCAGGCATCCAGCCATGATTTGGCCAACAGAGTTATTCCCAGCATGTAGAGCAGTGCCAGTTGCAAGGGATAAGATGCACTAATTCTTCACTCTAATTAAGGATTTCCTAACTTTTATCCCAACACTCTGCCTTTGTAGGGAGATGAGTAAGAGGAGTGTCCTGCAGTTTGGTTTTTGTCAGCACTATCAAAAAGATTGTTCTATCATCCCAAAATAGCTTGTTTTGTTTTGTTTTAGCACCATGGCTCTTTACATAGGAATATGAACAATAATTCCCCTGCAACTGAATCTTGCAGTTATCTGACTGTTTTTGCTCACCAGAAATGATGGCCTATTAATCAGAAAGCATAACTTGATTCTCAGAGGCTTAAATTGATCACAAGTACTGTAAGTATCAGAAATATACTTTTACTAGTGAACTGAATAAATACGCAAAGGCAATCACAAAGGGCAAGAATAAAAGAAATAGTAACTAGGCAGTTCATTAGGTATTTTATGTCTGGTATTTTGTTTCCATTATTCTCTCTCTAGTAGGTAGACACAACAGAATGGGTATGGAGAGTCAGATGGTGAATGGATGTAACTGGGAACAGACTTTGGCCAACAGTATAAAAGAAAGATCCAATGGCGCCCTGTTAAAAGCATACTGGTTAAGCAGAGGCAAGTGATGATATTTGGTGGCTTATGTGAAATGAATGTTTTGGTCTTTAGCTGTGTAGGAAGGTGATATGCGGGGGGGGTATTCAGCTATTGTGACCTGCACTGGATGTGCCATGTTTGTCTTTCTTCCACAGGACAGAAGCAACTTTGTCTGTACAAAGTGCAAGATAGTATCCATATTGGAAGAGAAGATTGAAGGTCTGGAGCAACAGATATCGATCCTGCGTTGCATATGAGAATCTGAGGATTTCCTGGACAAAAGTCAGGATATGCTTCTACGGGCACAAAGCTCTAAAGATTTAGAGCAGGTTGCACAGCGGAGCCAAGAGGCCAGTGAAGAAGATTGGCAACATGTGACCTCCAGAAGAAGAAGGGGGAATGTCCGGGTACCAGCAACGCAGACACAGGTTAGTAACCATTTTCATGTTCTCTCCACAGGTACCATTGCGGAGAGTGGACCAGATGATACGTCTGGGGGGAGAAAGCAGAAGGAGACTCCGCTGGTTGGAAGGCATGAGATGCGATGTCCTGAGGTTGGGGGTTCCACGACCACCACTCCCAAGAGACGAAGGCGGGTGCTGGTGTCAGAGAGAAGGCTTTGGATTCTTTGACCGTGGGATGGTGTTCCAAGAAGGAGGAGTGCTGGGCAGAGACGGACTCCACCTAACGAAGAGAGGGAAGAGCATCTTTGTGAGCAGGCTGGCTAACCTAGTGAGGAGGGCTTTAAACTAGGTTCACTGGGGGAAGGAGACCAAAGCCCTGAGGTAAGTGGGCAAGCAGGCTACCGGGAGGAAGCACAGGCAGGAACGTCTGTGAGGGGAGGGCTCCTACCTCATACTGAGAACGAGGGGCGATCAGCAGGTTATCTCAAGTGCCTATATACAAATGCACAAAGCCTTGGAAACAAGCAGGGAGAATTCCTGGTCCTGGTGAAGGCAAGGAATTATGACGTGATTGGAATAACAGAGACTTGGTGGGATAACTCACATGACTGGAGTACTTTCATGGATGGATATAAACTGTTCAGGAAGGACAGGCAGGGCAGAAAAGGTGGGGGAGTAGCACTGTATGTAAGGGAGCAGTATGACTGCTCAGAGCTCCAGTATGAAACTGCAGAAAAACCTGAAAGTCTATGGATTAAGTTTAGAAGTGTGAGCAACAAGGGTGATGTAGTGGTGGGAGTCTGCTATAGACCACCGGACCAGGGGGATGAGGTGGATGAGGCTTTCTTCCGGCAACTCGCAGAAGCTACTAGATCGCACGCCCTGGTTCTCATGGGCAATTTTAATCATCCTGATATCTGCTGGGAGAGCAATACAGCGGTGCACAGACAATCCAGGAAGTTTTTGGAAAATGTAGGGGACAATTTCCTGGTGCAAGTGCTGGAGGAGCCAACTAGGGGGAGAGCTTTTCTTGACCTGCTGCTCACAAACCAGGAAGAATTAGTAGGGGAAGCAAAAGTGGATGGGAACCTGGGAGGCAGTGACTATGAGTTGGTCGAGTTCAGGATCCTGACACAGGGAAGAAAGGTTAGCAGCAGAATACGGACCCTGGACTTCAGGAAAGCAGACTTTGACTCCCTCAGGGAACTGATGGGTAGGATCCCCTGGGGGAATAACATGAGGGGGAAAGGAGTCCAGGAGAGCTGGCTGTATTTCAAAGAATCCTTATTGAGGTTACAGGGACAAACCATCCCGATGTGTCGAAAGAATAGTAAATATGGCAGGCGACCAGCTTGGCTTAACAGTGAAATCCTTGCAGATCTTATACATAAAAAAGAAGCTTACAAGAAGTGGAAGATTGGACAAATGACCAGGGAAGAGTATAAAAATGTTGCTCGGGCATGTAGGAATGAAATCAGGAGGGCCAAATCGCACCTGGAGCTGCAGCTAGCAAGAGATGTTAAGAGTAACAAGAAGGGTTTCTTCAGGTATGTTAGCAACAAGAAGAAAGCCAAGGAAAGTGTGGGCCCCTTACTGAATGAGGGAGGCAACCTAGTGACAGAGGATGTGGAAAAAGCTAATGTACTCAGTGCTTTTTTTGCCTCTGTCTTCACGAACAAGGTCAGCTCCCAGACTGCTGTGCTGGGCAACACAGCATGGGGATTAGGTGGCCAGCCCTCTGTGGAGAAAGAAGTGGTTAGGGACTATTTAGAAAAGTTGGACGTGCACCAGTCCATGGGGCCGGATGCGTTGCATCCGAGAGTGCTAAAGGAGTTGGCGGCTGTGATTGCAGAGCCATTGGCCATTATCTTTGAAAACTCATGGCGATCGGGGAAAGTCCCGGACGACTGGAAAAAGGCTAATATAGTCCCCATCTTTAAAAAAGGGAAGAAGGAGGATCCTGGGAACTACAGGCCAGTCAGCCTCACCTCAGTCCCCGGAAAAATCATGGAGCAGGTCCTCAAGGAATCAATCCTGAAGCACTTACACGAGAGGAAAGTGATCAGGAACAGTCAGCATGGATTCACCGAGGGAAGGACATGCCTGACTAATCTAATCGCCTTCTATGATGAGATTACTGGTTCTGTGGATGAAGGGAAAGCAGTGGATGTATTGTTTCTTGACTTTAGCAAAGCTTTTGACACGGTCTCCCACAGTATTCTTGTCAGCAAGTTAAAGAAGTATGGGCTGGATGAATGCACTATAAGGTGGGTAGAAAGTTGGCTAGATTGTCGGGCTCAACGGGTAGTGATCAATGGCTCCATGTCGAGATGGCAGCTTGTATCAAGTGGAGTGCCCCAAGGGTTGGTTCTGGGGCCGGTTTTGTTCAATATCTTCATAAATGATCTGGAGGATGGTGTGGATTGCACTCTCAGCAAATTTGCGGATGATACTAAACTAGGAGGAGTGGTAGATACAGTGGCAGGTAGGGATAGGATACAGAGGGACCTAGACAAATTGGAGGATTGGGCCAAAAGAAATCTGATGAGGTTCAACAAGGATAAGTGCAGGGTCCTGCACTTAGGACGGAAGAACCCAATGCACCGCTACAGACTGGGGACCGAATGGCTCGGCAGCAGTTCTGCGGAAAAGGACCTAGGGGTGACAGTGGACGAGAAGCTGGATATGAGTCAGCAGTGTGCCCTTGTTGCCAAGAAGGCCAGTGGCATTTTGGGATGTATAAATAGGGGCATAGCCAGCAGATCGAGGGACGTGATCGTTCCCCTCTATTCGACATTGGTGAGGCCTCATCTGGAGTACTGTGTCCAGTTTTGGGCCCCACACTACAAGAAGGATGTGGAAAAATTGGAGAGAGTCCAGTGAAGGGCAACAAAAATGATTAGGGGTCTGGAACACATGACTTATGAGGAGAGGCTGAGGGAACTGGGATTTGTTTAGTTTAGTCTGCAGAAGAGAAGAATGAGGGGGGATTTGATAGCTGTTTTCAATTACCTGAGAGGTGGTTCCAGAGAGGATGGTTCTAGACTATTCTCAGTGGTAGAAGATGACAGGACAAGGAGTAATGGTCTCAAGTTGCAGTGGGGGAGGTTTAGGTTGGATATTAGGAAAAACTTTTTCACTAGGAGGGTGGTGAAACACTGGAATGCGTTACCTAGGGAGGTGGTAGAATCTCCTTCCTTGGAAGTTTTTAAGGTCAGGCTTGACAAAGCCCTGGCTGGGATGATTTAATTGGGGATTGGTCCTGCTTTGAGCAGGGGGTGGGACTAGATGACCTCCTGAGGTCCCTTCCAACCCTGATATTCTCTGATTCTATGATTCCTAGTTGGCAAACTTGTCCCTATTGCCTTATAGTGAGAGACTCAAAGGGTATGTCTGCACTGCAAAGAAAAGCCATGGCACCGAATCTCAGAGACCAGGTTAATTGACTCAGGCTCCTGGGACTAAAAATAGCAGTGTAGATGTTCCCGCTCAGGCTGGAGCCCAGGGTCTGAAACCCGGCTGGTGGGGGGTCTTGGAGCCTGGGCTCCAGCCCAACTGGGAATGTCTACACTGCAGCCCAACCCCCATGAGCCCGAATCAATTGACATGGGCACTTTGACTTGGCACTCAGGGGTTTTCTTTGCAGCATAGACATAGCCAAGGAGCTCAGCCTGTTTAGCTTATCAAAGAGAAGGTTAATGGGTGACTTGATCACAGACTATAAGTACCCACATGGGGAACAAAAATTTGGTATTAACAAAGGGCTCTTCAGTCTAGCACACAAAGGTAAATCAAGATCCAATGGCTAGAAGTTGAAGCTAGAGAAGTTCAGACTCGAACTGAGATGTACATTTTTAACAGTGAGGGTAATTAACACATTGGAACAACTTACCAAAGACTGTGGTGGATTCTCCATCACGGAAAATTTTAAAATCAATTTAGGGTGTCTTTCAAAGTCTGTTCTAGTTCATACAGGAATTAATCCAGGGAAGTTCCCTGGCCTGTGTTATATAGGAGGTCAGACTAGATGATTCCAATGGTCCCTTCTGCTCTTAAAATCTATGAATCAAAATGCTACCACCACAAACATGAGGAAAATTAATGAAGAACACCTTTTCCTTGGGTGTTTGTTCATCTCCTCTGACACAGCTGTTAGTATTAGTAAGTCTCATGCGCTAATAACTTTTGTAATTGTTTCACATGAAGGGATGACGGACCAGCATTCCACCAACATGATCCAATTCCTGACATTGCTGTGTCCAAGCAGGAAGGCAGGAATGCACATCTCAAGTATTTGCAGGGGGGATTCAGAAAGAGTCTTAGGTGATTATGAAACTGGGAGGGAAAGCAGGCACCCGCTGGAGCATAGTGTTAAATACAGCATGACCTGGAAAAGCTAGAGAGAAGGGCTGAGAACAAAGGGCAGGGAATCAACATGGGGAGTGATGAAACACACACAAGTCTAACATGAGGGGATACCACTGACCAAGTACATATTCCACTGCTGCTGCTCCTGAAAAATTGACTGCGTGTGCAAACAGATGCTCCAGCCAGAGTCACATTCACCGTTGGCATAAGCTATACTGACTTCATGTGTCTCTAGAAAGCATTAATGTTGGGGGGTATTCAGAAATGTGGGGGGATTGATTCCTCTTTGGATAGCACTACTAAGACTATAACGGTAGTGTTAAATCTGAAAACAACAAGGAAAAGGCAACAAAAATGCTACAAGGCCTAGAAGCACTGTGTGGGCTCTGAGCGGAGGTGAAAAGAACTGAATGCATATAGCACCTTCTCAAGAATATAAGACTAAAGGGAGACATCCCTTTCTGAAAGTACTTACCAGAAGACAGAATAGATTCTTCTCTGTAGTAATGAGGATTAGGTGTAGTCTAAAGCCAAGAAATATAGGGTAATTTTAAAAAAATTAAGGTGTCTGTTTAGTTGGACAATTAAAACAGACTCGTCCATTTCACTTTTGTTTATCATCACTTGGTGATTAGTTGATGAGGATGATTTATTACTGCTGTCCCTAGGAACCTCATGGGAGGACCAAGGCCCAATTGTGCGAGGTGCAGTACAAATAAGTAGCAAAAAAAAACAGTGCTTGGTTACAATCTGCTGATTCTCACTGAAGGGTAGGAAGCTGCTCCAGAGAATATTACTTGGTTAAAAACGAGAGGCACAATCCTGCAACCTTCACCTGCTTCCCTGTGATTGCTAGTAAGAAAAAGAATGAGTAACTTGAGCAAAGTTTGCAGGATTGTGCCATAACCGTTTTCAATCACGTTTTTCAGAGAATCATTTTGGCCTAAATTAACCTGACAACATCCTTTTAACATAGTGAGAACATTTAGACAATTAAACCATCTGCCAAGGTCAATTGTAAGATTTCTGTAGGTGGCAATAATGATAATCCTGTGTTGGCCGTGCTTTGGGAATAAGAAATCAACGAGACAGGGGACTGAAATGACCCTCAAAAAATCTCCAGCTCCAGTGATTCAGTCACATAATATATGTATGGGAAAACCCATTTCATTTAGCATTGTATATGCATTAAAAAACTACTAAAAGCCCAGAGAAGAACCTGCCCAAATGAGTTTTCTGATGTTACTTTTATTTGCTTACCATAATAAATTTCAGCCATTTTTTCTCCTTTCTCTTCCATGTATTACATGAAAGTATTTTTAAAACAAATTTCACATTAAGCCTGAGCGTTTTTTGCTGGTCATTTTTCATCAGTTAATTAGACAGAGATTAAAATATAAATATGTAATTAAGTAACTGTGAGAACCATTAAAGCCAAGTTTGCAAGTGGTTCATCTGAAAGTTGATGGGTGCCTGGAGTAGCAACAAGGAAAAAAAAAAACCCTTTCGTTGAGATGCATTTGCGTTTCCCTTTTTTCTTCTGCACAAAGAAGAACCTTTTTGATCCTGAACTTTTGTAAAGTGAATCTCAGTCAGGTTATATATAAAGATCGCTGTCAGAAAGCACTTGGTTTTGACAAGCCTGACACAGTCCCCTGTTGCTTGCAACATGACGGTGGTTGGCACAGAAATGAACAGGGTGGGGATAATGAATAAAGCATATTTTAGTGACATGAATCATAATTAATACAAAGGTGGGGCTGGCAACGTCTGTACTGATTACAGACACACTGGGAAGTTGTAGTCATGGACATGATTAGCTGTGTCTTGCTAAATGTGTGGGCATCACTAATGAGCTGGAGTCTTCAGAATGCAAACGTCTGTCTGCCCCACTGAAGCCAATGGGAGCTGCAGTCAGCTCTGCCGGTTTGAAATGCAGAAATTTATTAAGATGTGTAAATATGGACTTTGCAGCCTAACTTTAGGCAACCATTTGTGAAATTCTTGGAAACCCCCGTTTTCCTCTGGTGTAAGATGAGGCCAGGACAATGCACTATGTGACCCACAGCAAGTGTTCAAGTGTCTCAGCACACTGGGTTGTTCCCTAGTCGTACTTTATGACTTCACATTCTCTGCCCTGGAGCTCAGCAGGATACAACAGGGAGGGCGCATCAGGCATTTTTTAAACCAAGCCCTGGATGCTGGGTTCAGGCAACAGCTATGGGCAGTGATTCATTTTACCTTCATTTTATTTAAAGTGGGGGTTTGTTTGGTTGTTTTCCAGTGTTGGCAAAGATTTTCTTGTCCATTCCCTGTCCTTGTCTGTTCCTTGTTCTGTCACTGTTCAGAGTTAAAAGAACAGGAGGACTTGTGGCACCTTAGAGACGAACCAATGTATTTGAGCATAAGCTTTCGTGAGCTACAGCTCACTTCATTGGCTGCATGCAGTGCATACCCTAAGCTGTAGCTCATGAAAGCTTATGCTCAAATAAATTGGTTCGTCTCTAAGGTGCCACGAGTCCTCCTGTTCTTTTTGCGAATACAGACTAACACGGCTGCTCCTCTGAAACCTGTTCAGAGTTAGGAGTTTCTTTTCTTGGCCCTGTTAAAAATGAAAGGCTTTGTGTCCACCCTTAGACTGCTTTATGGACATACACTGTGCCCCATCTGTGGGTGCACAGAGCCGATCTCAAAGCAGCTCTGCCAGAGGAACACTGTCAAGTGAAACAATCTTACCAATAAGTATGTTTGGCTCAGGTGCTGTGCTGATGACTGACAGGCTGCCGGGAAACAGATCGTCACACTCGGTAATGTGTACACATCAAATACATACGTGTTTTCATGAATGTTAACTGAATTCACTTTTCCTTTGGTCATCGCTGGAGGCTGTAACCATGACAGCAGTCAGAAAGTTAATGACATTTATTGGGCAAGGAGAATGCTGAACAAACATGTAAGTATGATTTCTGACCCATTTTGCTTCCTAGAGTATAATCTCCAAGTAATAAAACACTGAGTAAAGACAGAAGGAAAGTCGTATTACGTGGTGGCTGCCTTTTCTAATCACATAACGACTGAGATAATGAAAATAATGTTTCGTTTGGAATTATTCCCAAAGTGAAACTCCCTGCTAACCTTTGTTGCACAATAACCAGGCTCTGGGTTATCAAGAAAGATATATTTTTTTCAGACAAAATTGTTTTAATAATATGAAGCAAATCCTAATAGGTTTCAAATCAGTGACTCCTTCGTTTTGGCCTGAATTCTCATTTACACTAAAGCCCTTTAGGCCACTAAAAGTAAATCACTTTAAGTCCCTTTACATTGCCAGAGTGAGGCCTTTATGTGCAGCCCATCCACTTGTCTCGCTCACTCACCCGTCCACTTTTCTCACATGAGCAGTCCTATTGCAACCAGTGGGATTCCTTGTGTGAGTAACTGCTCCACAGTGGGACTAAGGGGTTCACAGCAGGGCCGTGGTTTATATGTATTGCCTACCCCCGGCATCTTTATCTTTTAAATAAAGCAGAATATGTTGTTCTTTAGACTGTGAGTGCAAACACTGGACTCGGGGCTATACATGGGAAAACCAAAGGCATGTACCCTGCCTGCTATGTACCTGTCAAAGGAAAATAAACCTGAAATCAACGGCCAGGGCATAGTTCATCTATACTTCCTGGCATATTTCAAGCACATGAGCACAAAAGACTGCATTACTGGTGGTTTTGTGCCTTGAACAATGCAAATGTCCATGTACGTTGGAGTGGATATTTGCATCCTTGGCAATTACCAAGTTTATAACTATACCACCAGGCTATACACTTAAAACATCCCAGGTAATAAAGAGTAACGGACTGTAATTCCTGGCCAGCTTCATGTGATTGAATATTCCTGGGCTTCATCAAATGTGCAACTGAAACTTTTACATCATCATCAATAATACTAATGTGTAGTGCGTCCTGTATTGCCTTTCCTCCCAGGATAGCGAACCTTGATTATACATCTTCCAGAACACCCCCTTGCGACTGGCATTTTTAAAAGTCAGAACTTGGTCTCCAGTCCTGCAGGTGTAGTTCTGAAGGGTAGTTACTTGCAGGTGCAAATTCCAGCAGGTGGACAGTTAATGATCAGGCAGCTATTGTAAGGTATATGTCCAAATGCTCTCAGCTGCATCCATAATTGAGTGTGGGTGCAAATCTGGAGGCATTAAATTGCATCCACAAAATTGGAAAAAAAAGCAGTCCAGGGTTCTTGGGCTAGACCCCTGGCCATACTAAGTTCTCTTTGCTCTGCTGCCATGGTTCAAAGGGCATTTAAAGCTGCCCAAAAGGGGCAACTGGGAATTACCTTGTTGTAAAGGAACCCTCTGGTGATGTAAGGACAGCATAGCCCTCTTTACACTGTCTGCTCTTTTCAGAATTCAGGGGCTGGACAAAGCATGTCCAGAATGGACATAGGGAACCACGACAGTGGCTGCAAGTTACAGTAGTTTTATGGGTGTTTTGTCTTGCACCGGGGGCTAGTTTGGACCCATCCAGTCCTAGGATAAGAGCTGCAGAAAGGTGGCTTCGAGCTGCCTTTGCTTCCCACTTCATCAGTTGCACTGAACTCTGGATGTAGCCCTGTATTTATACACAATTGTCTTATTTTTAATACAAAAGGAACTAAAAGAAAGCTTGAGCTTGGAATGCTCCTCCATGGCCTGTTTCCTTTTCTACATCATGGTCTAATGCTTTGACCATGAAACACTCGGTGACAAGAAGGAGAAGATCAGGAAAATGGCTCGAAAGGCAGTGGAGGCCTGGAAATAACAGAGAATTGAGAAAACCATTCCAGGACCATTATGGAAGTATAAAATATCAGAGCATGCTAGTAGCATGCGTACAAAATGGATACTGCTAATGCCTCACTATTGACTTTTTGTCTAGAGGCGTCAAACTCCTATGGAAGGATAATCAATCCATTTTCCATGGTCCACAATTCACTGTATTCGCCTATGAAAAAATTGCCTTCACTGCAATATTCGGACATGCTGGCCTGGCTTGTCTCTCGCTTACAGTGGTATTAGCGAAGTGTAACTTGGAATTACTCTTGCTTTATACCAGCCAAAGACTTTATTTGCTTACGGCACCGTAGAACGTTTCCTGTTAAACCCAGTAATTTCTATTGACGTGATGGCTAGGCCCTTGTGCACAAAAAAAAAAAAGAAAAAAAAGAAAATGGAATCCAACTACAAGCTTTCCTCTTGCTGAACATAGGACTAGCTGCTCACGATTCCAACAGGAATTGCTGCAAGTTTGTGTCCAATGGACCCTAATAGAAAAAACTTCATATTTATTAGACTCGTATCATTGCTGTGATTTCTCCCATCCCGGATCCCAGCTAGGTATATGATAGAAGCTCGGTTGGTGTATATAATACTTTTAAAAGATTGGATGACAGAGAAGTCAGACAAAGAAGCAAAGTTTCCACTTATCACTTGTAGCTATAGTACACCAACTCCCCCATAGCTAATACAATTAGTATTATAAACTCCGTGACACAAACAACATGTGCTTTTGGGGGCTGATTGCAATGTTTTTGAGAGTTCAGACATGGGAGGAGCAGAGGTTCAATTCTTTGCAATGAAAAAAATCAGATAATACACTCATACCATCTAACCTCCATGCAAACTGCATAGATGTTCTTTTACTTATTGTTTGAGAAGTTTTACAAACTGCACACAAAAAATAGCAGTGAAAACAGAAAATATTGTTTTAATCAATGGGCATAGGACACAGGCTTTAATCATGCTGGCCTGATCCTGAACTGATGTTACAGAACACTGTAGCATATGGTTAATGCCTTATGGAAAAACAAGTAATACTGTCAGCTACTGAAATAACATAAGCAACTGTCTGCCATCACAGACCAGCAGGAGTGCTGAAATAGACAGAAAAGACAGAATTCTCGAACGGCCCTACATGGGGGGGGACCCTTTGACAGGTACTAGGAGCCTAGCAGTCATTATTTGTCTTAATCCTTCTCTTATATTGTGAAGCTTCTAAGGAAAGCTGCGCGTACCAAACACCCTTCCTGTTCTAGGACACCATTTGCACTTGACATTTGCTGAAAGTGCTACATCTAACAGTCCTTTATTTCTCTAATGAAAGGCTTTAATTAGGGCTTTGATATTTGCATTTTTTCAAGCTCAGAAGATTCTTAGGACTTCAGGTAAATGTAAAGCTGCTCTGAGACCTGCACTATAGTTATAAAATCCTCCCCAACGCCTTTCATGGCTCACCTTTATACAAATAAAAACAACCTATTGAACCCAGAGCCCTGTTAGTGTGTTCCCAGTGTTCATCACAGGCTGGTCTATTGTACACTGAGTAAAAACTTCCAGGCAAGTCACACCACTTTGTGTGTGTTTGATTTTGCCCAAGAGATTGGAGCAGACATTCACTTAAATATTCACAAAGAAATGTCAGTTCACGGATGAGGGGCACACGGGGGTTGTGTGGAGGTGGGTTCAGCATAAATCATTCACGGCTGTGAGGCGCCACTCAGTATTCTGGTCACATCCTTGCAACAAAATTTGTTTATGAATTAGGTTCATATTGCTTCTCTCGTAGTAACCTATTAATGGAACTAGCAGTTCCACAGTTCATGATTCTGAGAATTAGTGTGGAACTTACATTAACTAGAGCCAAGGGAGGGGAGTGTTCCTGGCCTCGCAGGTGCTGATAAAGTTTGTCTTCAGAAGACGAACAGCTTTACTGAGATTGTGGATCAGATCCTAACTTGCTACTAAGATTGTTTTTCATTGTTTCCATGGCACAAAGCAGCCTTGAAGCTGTCTTCATTTGTTGCCAGGGGATGTCCCTGTTGTAATGGCCTTGGGCAATGGGGCATATTGGAGTTATTGGCTAGAGCGCTGCTGGGTGCTGATCCCTGGCTGATAAAATGTCTCTCTGCAAACTGCTGCAGTTGGCCACAATTTAGAGCAAACTTGAGGCTGCTCAAAATTACACCCGGGATGAAACCAGCTCCCTGCCAGCCCCCAGATCAGGGAGGGTGCATTGCTACGTATTCTCCATCTCCTTAGCTGCCATCACCATATCTGAATACCAGGCCCACAGTTTTGAAAGAGAAACCCTGTAGACAACAACAGAGAACAGCTACTGGTCTGAAGGATTGAGCTATGTTCTCATCTGCCATCATGTTGTTCCATCACTACTAAATCACAAGCATATCCAAGTAAAGCTCTGGGGGTAGCAAAGGGGCTGTCATAAATATAAAGGGAAGGGTAAACACCTTTAAAATCCCTCCTGGCCAGAGGAAAAACCCTTTCACCTGTAAAGGGTTAAGAAGCTAAGATAACCTCGCTGGCACCTGACCAAAATGACCAATGAGGAGACAAAATACTTTCAAAAGCTGGAGGGGGGAGAAACAAAGGCTGTCTCTGTCTGGGTGATGCTTTTGCCGGGAACAGAACAGGAATGGAGTCTTAGAACTTAGTAAGTAATCTAGCTAGAGATGCGTTAGATTCTGATTCCTTTAAATGGCTGAGAAAATAAGCTGTGCTGGATGGAATGTAGATTCCTGTTTTTGTGTCTTTTTGTAACTTAAGGTTTTGCCTAGAGGGATTCTCTATGTTTGGAATCTGATTACCCTGTAAGGTCTTTACCATCCTGATTTTACAGAGGTGATTCTTTTTACTTTTTCTTCTATTAAAATTCTTCTTCTAAGAACCTGATTGCTTTTTCATTGTTCTTAAGATCCCAGGATTTGGGTCTGTGTTCACCTACGCAAATTGGTGAGGATTTTTATCAAGTCTTCCCCAGGAAAGGGGGTGTAGGGTTTGGGAGGATTTTGGGGGGAAAGATGTTTCCAAACGGGCTCTTTCTCGGTCATATATCTGTTAGACGTTTGGTGGTGGCAGCGATAAAGTACAAGGGCAAAAGGTAAAATAGTTTGTACCTTGGGGAAATTTTTAACCTAAGCTGGTAAAAATAAGCTTAGGGGGTTTTCATGCAGGTCCCCACATCTGTACCCTAGCGTTCACAGTGGGGAAGGAACCTTGACAGGGGTGTTTCACACTAGCATTGTTGGACAAACCTCAAAAGGGTCAGAGCTCAGATACTTTTTAGATAAGCACCTAACATTCCAAGGTTGAGCTAAATTATCTGAACCCTTAACCTATGACATTGGCCTACAAGCTCTCATGCGGCCATTGCCCCAGGCACTGCTACTTTTGGGTGCAGACAGAAACTTCAAAAAGTTGTCCTTGGCTTTTTTAACAAGATGTCACATAAAGCAGCCAGACACCAACAGCAATAAGCCATGCTGGAGTACGCATCCCAGAGAACGGGGCCAGTTCCCAGGTCACCAAAGGCATGGTGTCAGAGCTGCAGTCTGCTAATGCACATCTTGCTGGGGGTTCTTTCCTAGGCAGTGTGAGAACTAGTGATGGGCTCACCCTGCGAAGTTCAGACCTGGCTGCAGGCCTGGCGCCAAACAATGTTCAGGCAGCAGGTTCAAGTCAGGCTAAGCCCATCTTTGGCTGCTTCTACTTCATCTACAGTCCAAGGGGGTGGAAGCTCTCCTACAGCCGAGCAGAGATGTAACTTCGTTCAGTTAATCGGTGTCTATTACTTGGAAGTCAGTGGGGCTTCCATTTAATGCACTGGGTGATACCCCTTTGAAGACCAAGGGCCAGATACTGTGGTCCTTCTTGACTTTAAGAAACCCATTGATGCTAATGGGAGTTTTGCTTGGGCCTGGCCCTGCATCAGCTCACAAGTAGAAAGGAGTTTGCTGGTCTAATTCTCATGGCCACTGGGTGGGGGCAGGGGGAAGGGGTTTGAGAGCACGTAGCCATGGCCTACCTTTGGGCCAGCCTCTCAAAGGCATTTACATGCCTCGTGGGATTGACAAACCTGCCTAAGTACGTTAGGCACCTGGAGGCCCTTGACGTCACTGAGAGGCAGGTGTCTAACCTGCTCAGGTAAGCTGTAGATCCCTCTCGGTGCCTCACTGTGTCTTTGGGTGGCTAAATAGATTTGAAAATCTTGCCCTCTGCTCCTATTGCAGTCAGTGGTACAATTCCCATCCAGTTCACCGGGAGCAGAGTTAGACCACCACCAAGAGCTTCTGAATCCCCACTGTTTATCTTCCCCCGAAACCAGGACCCAGTTCAGCAAAAAAGCCCTAACGAGCACAGCCCTGGTCACTCCTTCCCACTCTGGTGCCATCTGCAGCACCCAGATCGTTAAAAGACCACATGTACACAATCATTTCCAACATCCCACACAATTTAAATGTTCTGAGCAGGGGGCATGGGAACAGCCCCTCCGATAAACCTAAATTAGAAGGATCACTTGGAAAAGGACAGTGAATCTGATGACTTGAACATACAGGGCCAAATCCCTCCTTGGTGCATCTCTGTTGCCCTCAGCACAGCGAAACCTAGGGCAGAATTGTCCCTTTCCCTTGAATTTAAAATATTCAGAACCCTCTAGAACAAAGGTAGGCAAACTTTGGTCCGCGGGCTGCATCCGGCCCATGGGACTGTCCTGCCTGGCCCCTGAGCTCCTGGCCGGGGAGGCTAGCCCCCAGCCCCTACCCCACTGTTCCCCCTGCCCCGTAGTTACGCCGCTGTCCAGGCAGCGGGGCTGCAAGCTCCTGCCACTCTGAGCGGCATGGTAAGGGGGCGGGGAGCGGGGGTTGGATAAGGGGCAGGGGGTTCCAGGGGGGCAGTCAGGGGACAGGCAGCAGGGGGTGGTTGGATGGGGCGGAGGTTCTGGGGTGGGTGGTTGGGGTCAGGGAACAGGTGCGGTTGGATAGGGCGTGGGAGTCTGGGGGGCCTATCAGGAGGTGGGGGTGTGGATAAGGGTTGGGGCAGTCTGGGGACAGGGAGCAGGGGGGGGTAAATAGGGGGTGGGGTCCCGGGGGGCCTGTCAGGGGGCGGGGGTGTGGATAGAGGTTGGGGGGGCAGTCAGGAGACAGGGAGCGGGGGGGTTGGATAGGTGTGGGAGACCGGGGGGGTCTGTCAGGGGGCGGGGGTGTGGATAGGGTTCAGGGCAGTCAGGGGACAGGGAGCTGGGGGGGGGGTTAGATGGGGGTGGGATCCTGGGGGGGTGGTTGGGGCAGGGGGTGCTGGGAGGGGGTGGTCAGGGGACAAGGAGCGGGGGGCGGGTTGGATAGGGGTTGGTTCTGAGGGGGGCAGTCAGGGAGTGGGAAGTGGGTGGGGGTGGATAGGGGGCAGGGGGAAGGCTGTTTGGAGAGGCATAGCTTTCCCTACCTGGCCCTCCATATAGTTTTACACCCCGATATGGCCCTCGGGCCAATAACTTTACCCACCCCTGCTCTAAAGAGTTGACCGAGGTGCTGTTAAACTCTCAGCAGTTCAGAGGTTTGTCTCAACTGCTTGGGTTTGGAAACTTTAAAAAAGAAAGCTCTTTCTCCCTTTTCAGATTTCAGTCACTTGCCAGTTGTTTTCAGATTCAAATTTCTGAGACTGGAGCCTCTCCCTCAGCATTTTGATGCCGCTAACTCCTGGTCAAAACTAATAAGTAGAAAAACAACAAGGGAAAAAAGAAGTGAGCTGAACTTCACCTGAGTCTCCCAAACCAGGTTTGATTCGTTGATTGCTTTGGGGACGAAGAGGTGTGATTGTTTTTATTTTATCCAAATTGCTTTTCCCATCTCAAATATTTATACCACAGAACAATGTTAGGGGATTTGATCTGATTCATTTTATTTGCCATTTTAGAATAAGTCCTTTATTATTGCAAGGTCACCCCTTGTCTCAGATACAGGAGCAGTACCACAAACTTAGCACCACCGAGAGCTCTCTGACCTCACCTCCTTCAGTGTTAACAAAACTGCCGGGAACGATTAAATAGCAGGCAGATAATGCAGGTGGACCGTAACCTTCCCCTCTGGCCTCTGACAGAATAGTTTCAATCTGAGGTGTATCGCTTGTGAGATGCTGTAGCTAAAGGTATGTAAATCAGGGTGCAATGCCAGGGAAGCTGGGTTTTCAAGTTTTAAAGACTCTGTTATTAAGAACTACATCTGCATAATGGTGGTATCCTTCCTCAAGAGTAGGGTGACCAGATGTCCCGATTTTATAGGGACAGTCCCGATTTTTGGGTCTTTTTCTTATATAGGCTCCTATTACCCCCCACCCCCTGTCCTGATTTTTCACACTTGCTGTCTGGTCACCCTACTCAAGAGTGCTTGGAGGGCAAGTTGCTCACCTAACGTGACTGCATTTTGGTGAAAGTGGACGAGTGTGTGTTTGTGAAATGTCAGTGGCACCCATTTCAGAGTCTCGCAGAAGGGAAGGTGCCAGCTGGGCTGTGCAGTGCTCTAGCTCTGAATTGTCCTGGAGTCTGTGTCAAAGGGCAGGTCACTAAGCAGCTGCCTATCTCAGCGGAGGAACGGCTGATGGGAGACACCTCCATCAGTTAGATTTTTTATTTGTAAATATCCTGCCTCTATGACTGAAGATCCCACGAATAATGAACAAAAAAATGGAATGGCTCGTTTGGGACTTGATTAATAAAGAATTAAAAGAAAGTAATATAATTAATAGCAATCACCATGGTTTATGGAAAAAAGATCTTGTCTAACTAATTTGATAACTTTTTTATGAGATTACAAGAGTTGTTGGCAAAGGTAATTGTGTTGATGTGTTATACTTCGACTTCTATAAGGCATTTGACCTGGTACTGCACAAAACTTTGATTAAGAAACTAGATCTACTGGGCTGGTAAGCTGGGCACAAGCAAACAATATATGTTTCAGCATGGCCAAATATCAAGGGACAAAGAACAAAGACTGTAGGGCATCTTAGAGGATGAGGGAAGCTATCTTCGGAAGCAGTGACTATGAAAAAGACTTGGATGTCCAGGTGGATAATCAGCAGAACACGAGCTCCCAGTCGCATATGGGGCCAAAAGGGCTAATGTTATCCTTGGATGTATAAACAGGGAGATCGTGAGTAGGAGTAGGGAGGCTATAGTACCTCTGTTTCTCCTCCTTTTTGTCTGTTACTGCCTCCACCATTGCTGGCTGTAGTAACACTGGGGCGATAGGCTCCAAGCTACGTGTGACTTCAAGCATAGTGACAGGCTGCTGTTAAAGCGTTCTGCAGGAGGGATTCTCCTTTCAAGGCTGGCTTGCTCTACATTTTCTTTGCTTTTTGCAGCTTCTTTAAATAGCGTCTTAGCAAATTGTAACTGCCAATTCAGCTTTGCCCTTTGACGGGCTGTGGTGTGGTGCTGATGTGATCTGACTGAATTCCTAATCCCAGGTAACTTTCCCAAGCTCTCTGCAAGTCAACTGGGGTCTGTTGTCTGAAACCACACAGTTTGGGATATTGTGGCTGCTGAAAGGCTTCATTTCTTCATCTGTGCTGGTGACTGTGGTAGTGTCTGACAGTTCAGCTAGTTCCCAGAAGTCTACGATCATGAGGTAGTTTGCTGTGAAAAGATCTAGTCCTACTTTGCCCCATGGTCTCTTGGGGATCCTGTGTGTTTTCACTGTCTCCTTTTGCTGTTTAGTCTGCATTTTCCATGTGTATTACCAGCTTACCAGGTCTCTGATAGCCTTGGTCATGTTTTGCCAGTGTACAGGCTCTCTAGCATTCTGGAGACAGACTTCTATTCCAGAATGGCTCCAAGGTATGCTTGACAGAATTTCTGTTCT
The DNA here is from genome assembly GCF_015237465.2 of Chelonia mydas. Lineage (NCBI taxonomy): Eukaryota > Metazoa > Chordata > Testudines > Cheloniidae > Chelonia > Chelonia mydas. Next base: position 98,902,499 of record NC_057855.1, read on the forward strand.
CAGTCATCTGGGTTTTATGATTCAACTAGCTATATATATATATATGATGTACACTCATCTCATCTCAATAGTTCCTGTATTCTTGGGTGGCAGGTGGGACTTCTTCCCTGCTGTCTGGCCTTTCTGATAAAATGATGAATGTGAACACCTGATAATGTTTGCATGGTTTATTCTCAAATATTTTCAAGCCCCTGCCTTAAAACTGGCACATTCCTGGTGTGGTTGATGCTTTCTATGTCCTTCTGCGTTTTCTGCATTGCTACCAAGTTGAGGCGCTCTTATTCGTGTTCAGTTTCTCTATTTTCACAGGGCCAGAAGCCAGCTGTGCACGTTTAAGTAACTTTATCGAATTGTTCGTCTAAAGTTGTAGCACCGCATTTTCAGTAGTATACACCGAACGCATTTTGGGGCACGAGTAGTGGCTTTTTGAAAATGCTCTTTAGTGGTTTATGGTCCCTTTCTACCCGGGTGGTTTCCCATCCTTGAATATACCAGTCAAGCTTTTCACACATGAACACTGTTGCCAGGCATTCCTCGTCAATTTGGATCTATACTTGTTCCATTGGCGATAGAGATCTTGATGTGAAAGTTATCGTCTATCTTTTCCCCAAGCCCCATCTCACTATATGGTTGCCTCTTTGTTCCCACTGTAGTTTTTCAGGCTGGGATAGCTGGTCACCAGCTTCTTGATACATGCAATGACGGCTGCATCATTTGAGGGAACAATGTCCCTACTGCATCTTTGTCCAGTAGTCTCCTCAGGGGCTCACACACACTTGACAGGCTTGGAAGAAATTGTGTCAGATAGTTTATAAATTCTAATGGTCTCTGAACTGATTTAATCTGTGGCCGTCCGCTGAATTGCTCTTCCTCTTCTGGGGACAGGTTGTTACCCTGGGCAGCAGGGCAGCATGTGTTCCACGTATGGTGCTGCAGTCACTTGCAATTTCATTTTGGTTTCATTTAATTTTAGATTTACTGTCCTAGCTCTTGCTAGCAGACAGATGAGGTTGTGGTTGGGATCTGCCACAGCTTCCACCCTGCTCACTCATTTCATTTCCTTCTCTTGGATATGGCTGAGGGGGTCTTTGTAGCCTGGTACATTCACTGCTTATTTGGCAGTCAGTTTCCAGTTTGTGTGCAGATGCTCTGTCTTGGCATGGGGTGGTAGGCTGAGCTTTGCAAACCATTAATTTTTATGTTTTGCTCCACATTCATGTCATATACAGGCAAAAAGTTCATCCTCCAAGTCTCAAAGTGGTGCATTTTTTCTTTGCTTTTCTTGTCTGCAAGCTTTGACATACTGGCTTCTTGTGCCACAATTATTGCCGATATCCCGATACGCACAGCGTTTTCCATTGTCATGGTTTGCTCCACAGAACCCACAGATCTTCCTCTGTATTTTATCTCCTCTGCTTTGTATTTTTGTGTTTTACTTCTACACAAATGTTGTTGTAATTTTCCTTATATTTTCATGCTTTCTCTGTGCTACTTGGTGAATTATCTCTGTATCCCAGTTATACTCTGCATTTAGCTGTGAACTCGTTTATTAGCTTTTCATATGTCTATAGCTCTTGGTATAGTTGGTGTGGGCTCCCTGTGAATTCTCATTTGCACTCCTGCATCTCTTGTTCCTAGAACTAATTTATCACAAATTAGTTAATCTTTTAATATTTGATAATCACACGAGCCAGCCATTTTGTGCAGTCTGGCAGCATACTGATTTATGATTTTGCCAGATCTTTAATGACATTTATTGAAAAGACCCCTTTTTATACAACAGTTTTTGTGGGATGAAAATGCTTTTGGAGCGTTTTCTAGGCTCTTACATGGGTCCTGCAGTCTGCTGCTGACATAGCCAGATGCAATTGGAGCATGTGGCAGGCTTTGCCCATTACAAGTAATAGCATCATTGCTTTCATTTTGTTTTTCTATTTCCAGTCCCATTGTAATTTCATAGTTTTCCCATTGTGATCTAGAGACTGTCCAGTTGCTAAACATGTTTGCTTGCATGTCCATCTGCTCAGGGACAGAAATCACATTGTTGTTTGCACTTGGTTTTTAGTTTGCCTGTGTTTGCAAGCGTCCTAATCTCTGTCTCACTTCTGACACCATAGACCATGTTCGAGCAGGAGAAGAGACAGAGCAACATGCAGGCCTTGTTCCTTCCTCTACATGGCTCTCATCCAGCACTGCCTGCAAGTCGAGTTCTCTGAGTACTTATACATAAGTGTACTCTAGCATCCTCTATTGGGAAACTATTGTAACAGGAAAAACAATAAGAAAAGGAGGACTTGTGGCACCTTAGAAACCAACAAATTTATTGGAGCATAAGCTTTCGTGAGTTACCGCTCACTTCATCGGATGCAATGCTAAAACAATGCTACCCTGTGGGACATCGGAGAAGCAGAGATGACTTTAAACTCCATTGAAACAGCAGCTCATAGGAAGAGGTTTGAAAAATCAATACTATACTCCAGGAAGATCATAAAGAGAAGTCTTTCAAAATGGGTTGCATAAAAGCAGCCCCTTCGATCTGTGCCACTGTCCAATAGGGCTAGAGAGGCTGTTTCCCTGCTTGGGTGACAGATAAACCATATACCAGAGAGATGTAACTGAGCCTCAGGTGAAGTGTTTGGGTACGATAGGGCTAAGGGAACAGTCTAGTATGGAGGAAAAAGGGAATAGAAACAGGATACAGAATGTTGTACCTTGAACATGGACCCCAACCATGCGCTTGTCAAACCACTTAACCACATCCCAGCATTCAATCAGAACTCCAGATCCTCGCCCAAACTTAATGGGGCCTGGAAGATCCAGACACTGCCTCCTTAGATTGTCTCTGCACAGAATGTGATGGCTTCTCATATGCTATCCATCTCCCACCGGTCATGGGAAATCTGGTGGGGACTCAAAGGTAGAAAACAGAGATCTAGTTCTGGCAGAAGAAATGATTCTGTCATGTAAAAACATTGGTCTGACAACCAGACTCTCTTTCTCCCTTCTGAAATATGCAAGGGTGGTTCACCAATGTAAAATTATATTACCTGCTTTTAAAAATAGATCTGTTCTATTAATGTACGGATCATCTGCAGCATCGCTCACCCGCAACAGCAGGTGCTTTTATTAGGGTGGTTTGACAGGTGATTGCATTCGGGTCAAATTCTGCTCACTGAGAATTGTGAGCAATGACACGTGCATTGTTCACATGTGCTTAGCATTGGACTGATTTTGCTCCCATTGACATCGGTAGTAAAATTCCCATTGATTTCCATGGGAACAGGTAGGCCAATCTTGGGTGCTTTTGAAAATTCCACCTAAAAGCTTCTATAGTTTCTTTTTTGCACTACTGTTTTTACAGGGCTGGTCAAATAATGACAGTTTTTCAGGAATAGCGAATCTGACAATGTATACAAGGGCAAAATTCAGGAGGAAAATTGGTGACAAAGAATTATTTGAGCAGTGTTGGGGTTGTAATGTAAGAAAGGCGCTCATTTGTTGTAGCAACCAGCAAGGAACTCAGAGGGAGGAGCACAGGTTGCAGGAGGGAAGAGTATGGAGAGGCACCAGGAAGCCAGTCTGTGTGCATATGGCTGGAATGCTGGCTGCAGTTGCAGCCCCTCTGTAAATAGCTCTCTGAATAAAGAGCCAGTTTAGTTTTACAAACATGGACGCCTCTCGTGTTATTACCCAACGCACAGTATGCAAAACACTCATCATGGGGCTGATTCAAAGGCATTTAAGTCCATTAAAAGACTCCCATTGACTTTAGGCACTTTTGGATCAGGCCCTAGCAGGATTTCTCAGGCCTTTTACAGTTCTAGCAACAAGCCGCCATGGGATGGGGAAACTCTTAACAGTGCAAAAAATGTATTTGTACTTCTTTATCTCCAGTGGCCAACTTCAGCTCAAATACTGACAGCATAAATGACCTCCTTGATTCTGTCTGTGATATTCACTGCTATGGAAGTATTATGTTGTTGGGTAACATCATAAACTGGCTAAGCCACGTATTATTAAGAAAGAAATTTGATCTTGATTGCATTGGGTTTATCTGTCTGACTCATAAAACATCTAGAATCAGTGCCAAAATCCACAACAATACTTGGAAATTTTGTAATAACCGAATTATTATATCATGTGGAGATGTATTCAATTATGCAAGTGTTCTGCAAGATACACGGAAATCGGCCATGGATTAGAGTTCATAAGGCTCATAAAAAGAGTTATGTGAGAACATTAGCCTTGAAATATTTTATAACCAAGCCATCCATTCATCGTCTTGAAATAACGCTTGGCTGGTATAGCAGTGCCAGGATGCGTGTCATTATTTTTGGGGTGAAACCTTTAAAATGGTCTAATAAATGTATGTCTCTAAAAAAATTCTCAGATCACTGCAGCTGTGAGGCCTCATTCTGTTTTAAGAACTGTTTGGATTCCATGCTATGAAAATTGCATGCATTTTTTTACTGTTTCTGGTGAAATTCACTCTAACGGTGAACGGTGAATCCCTCCCCTGCCAGCTCTTGACAGCATCAACCGCTGCCTTCCTGGAGACCAACTGCTAGGTAGGGGTGGGTATTGGTGCTTTGGCCCTGTCAGACTGCAGCTCTGGAGTCTCCACTGACCCACAGACACTGCAGTGCCCAGCCAGGCCCCTCACCTGAGCTCCTGCACAAGGGGCAACTCAGAGATGCCACCTCTTCCCATCCGGGCCAAGCCTGTCCCTGAGACTGGAAGCACTTCCGCTGCCCCGCAGCGAGGAGTCAGGCCTCTTGGCCCAGCCCTGTGATGGGGGATGGGAGAAGGTGCTTTAGGGCCACACCATGTGGTTGCTGGGGCTGCACAGAGGAGATGTAAGCGGCACGGTTCTGTCCTGCGCAGTAGACACAAGATTGCTGCGTACTCATGCATAGACACCATTCACAGAGCTCCATAAACCACAGAAGAATGTCATTGCAAATCCTGGGCCACGTCATACATGGAGTCCAGCCATTCGGTATCGGGGCACCGCAGAGTGGAGAAGGCCTGGCTCTCAGGCCAACAATACCATTGCTCTGCTTGTGGATCTTCCGTTGGAGATGGGGCCGAGCCCTGGGCTCCAATATATTGATTTACCCCAGGGACTGTTCCCCACCTTTCCTGCCCTGCCTCTTCTCTCCCTTTGGGTCTGCCTGGCTTATTAAAAGCAGGAAAAGTAACCAGGGAAAGTCATAGGTTCTGATTTTGTTTTGCAGAAACATTCAGTTTCAAGTTCAAGATGCTTCATGTTTTGTTTTTGAGTCTCTCTCTCTCTCTCCCTCTCCTGTATCCTGGCTAATAAACCTGCAAACGTGACATGAATTTTCCTGATGTGTTTGCCATAGGACTAAGCAAGTCAAAGTCTCTGGACTTAGCCCTCCATGGTCACGATGTGTCTGTGGTGCTTCCAAAACTGTTCTACTGAGGTGGGAGCCCCTGGTGCCGCGCCCTGGGTGTACATGGCTGCAGAGGGCAGCAGGGAACCTGGGCAGCGTTCGTGGGCATGATTGAGGTGCGTGTCCCAGGAACATGCTGTGTGTGTTGAGCCGCTGTCCCCTGAATCCTCTTGCTATGTCCCATGCCGCTTGTGCCATGGGTTACAGGGAACACATGCAGAGGGGCTGCCTGCAGCTAGGTGGTGCCTTCCCTGCCCCGTAGACCATCCCAGCATTTGCACCTACTTAACACACTGTACTTGTTTCATAGCACACAGCCAGGAGGCATTTATGGCCCTTTCCTAGTGCTAGGCATAACTTTCTGTTCTATACGCACTACAGGACGGTACAGCCTGGTTTGATGCAGCAAGCACCTCAACGTGCATGAGGGAAGATGTTGTCTCCCATGCGTCATCTGCCCTGTGCTAGGAAATTGTGATCCCAATTCACAAGTATTTCTTCAGAGTTGCTTTTATTCTGTTGGCAATGCTGAGTGAGATGTGGCATCCAGGGCCCCATGTGCTAATGTCTCATGTACTTTATACACAGGGGGTTTAAAAGGTGGGGCACTGGCATGTTTTGCAGGCTCGCTTTAGTCGTGATGATGGCATTTTGTATACATGTATGTTTCTGTGTGGAAAAGGAGCTTGGTTTTATTTATACTATGGCTTCGGCAGTGTCAAAGTAGATTATCCTGCCAAGGAAGTGATCTGACATTCTTGTCTACATGGTTTTACGGAGCTTTGCTGTGTATCATCATCCAGCATAAATTTCAGCTGTGGAAACTAGAAGTTTAATGGTGGAAGTGCAAATCCGATTTTCCTGTTGGCCACTCTGAGCACTGGAAGTGTGTGCTGCTTGCTGACTGTTTACAGGACAAGATTCAGCACCAGTGATAAGGGCTATGAAAATCTACTTCTATCCAGGACAATGTTACCAACTATCTACATGTCCGTTTCTTTTGTGGAGCTGCTGAATGCTGTCGCAGAAGAATTTTTCTTGCAGTGAAAGAGACCTTCCTGTTCACGGATCAGCATGCTCAGTGGCTTCTCTGAAGAAAAAGACAGGCTGATGGCATCACACCTGCCTCTATCAGCATCATCGGATGCCATCTAGCAAACGGTGTAATTCAGACCAGGGGCTGCTCAGGAACAGGGGAGGTTGCAATGGGTTTCCCCATGCTGGCATCTCTGTACAGGACCAGTTTGCAATTGCAGTCCTAGGGTTTCCTGAGGGCAAGGACTGCATGAATAATAGCACCAACCACAGCACTAGCATCCCAAAAAGGGGCAGAGTGAGGGTGAAATCCTGGCCTTTCCCATTCGCACACCAGCTAACAGAGCTGGGCTGATAGCATAGGGCCTGCTGGCTGGTCTTTCCCCAGTGGTTGTGAGGGCATTACACCTAGGTCAGGCTCGGTGTTGTCTCCAGAAGCTTCTGTTGAGGCGATGCATCTCCACCCACCCCAACCACAGGCAGGCTGTAGCTTGATGACTGTCTTAAAATTTCAATCTGGGTCACTGAAGCTGCAGTATGCTGGGTTTTGTAATCAGTTCTTGAACGCCTCAGCCTATTTTGGAAGTCTGTACGGTTTAGTTTTAAATAAGAAGACATCATGGATTCCAGTCACTGCCCGTACACTGCTCATTGTTTCATGGTATATTCCATCACTTAATATCACACAAGGGATTTGTGTTAGTGCAAGAATTTCACTAGCAGTAGCAACCTATGAGGGCCATTACCGCTAGCTACAGTAGCTGTAAAAGCAAACGAGGCTAGCCCTCCTTTGGTACCAAGTAATGACTTTGAAAGCCTGTCTTGCCGCCCATAATTCTCCTCCAGATGTCAGGTGTTAGTGAAATGTGCCAGGGTTTCCGAGTAGTAATCACGTCAATCTGAGAACAGGACAAGCTGCCATATTTCACTGTACTAATGAAAAGTATGATGACATCAAGACAGGCTTCCTTGCAACCCTAATCATCTCACACCACTGCGGCATAAAGCTATTCAAGAATAATGTTCTTGGTAGAGTATACAAAAGCAATAAACAGCTTCCGAAGGTGATTAAAGACCACAACAATGGTTTGTCGTGCTAGGTGAGTATGCCGGAGTTTGCTGCTGTTGCCCCACAAATACTTCCTTGGTGTAAATGGGGGGGGGGGGTAAACTCAGGTTGTATGACCCTGAACTTATTCACTGTAGCTTGAAAGTTTGACTCAAAAGTCATGTGGGGGGAAAAGGAGCAGACAGAACAGAATCTAATGAAAAAGAGACCTGGCTTAGACATGGATATAAGCAACCGACTTGTATGAGCCTAGGTTCTGCAGGGAGCCAGGCCGCCTAGCCTTAATATCTACAATTCTCTTGCCACTAGCTACAATAAATATTGTTTAAATTGAATCACTCTGGAGTGGAAAAAAATACCCAGAGGGTGATCAGGGAAATCATCAAGCATTGAAACTAGTTTTTACAAGCCCCTAAAAAGTAGTTCATGAGATTTGCACAACCTCAAACTCCATTCCCAGCAGTAAGTCTTGAAACAGAATTTAAAAGGAGCACAAACAACAGTAAATGCAAGGAATAGACACAGCATTACGAGTCTGAAGCAAAATCAAGACGAATGTGAAAGTGAAGAGCTGAAAGGAGAATCTGGAGAGGAAAAGCAAAAGCAAGGAGATTGGAGAGAATTTGAGACCGAGAAGTGGGCTGGTGAGCCTGATGTATTGGATTTTGCGCAGCCTTTTCAAGGGTCATTAAATGTTTCTATTGCTTTATTTGAAGCCGTGGTTTTCAAGGGAACTGTGACCTGAAAAAGTATTTCTAACTAGACATGGGAGCCTGTGCTGGGCCAACAAGAAAGATTCCAGTAGGGGATGGCAGGGGAATAACAGGCTTGAAAAATGCATTAGCTCATCACTTGCATTTTTCCACAGTCTATCAAAACTCAAATCTCTAAGGTGTCTATGTTGTGTGCAGCTACGGTGTGTCACTGGTACGAATGAGCTGCACTTCAAAATGCCGAGGAATCTGCTGTCAGTGACCACTTGGTGTTCAGTTCAGACTCAGCCTCTTACGCAGGAGAAACACACGGTGCGCTAGACGGAGATTTGCTATGCCCAATTTTAAAAAAGGTGCTTTCATGGAAAGCAAAGGTAGTTTTTCGTGGGCTTTTGAATGAGAAGAGTGAAGGGGTAAGTGGAGTCTCACCAATTTGCACCAGCCGAGGCTCCGGCTGAGCGAGGCACAGTTCCCAGGTAGAGTCTGACTGTGACCAAACGAATTCTCCCATCTGCACAAAGAAGATAAGGAGACAGGACACAGGAAAAATCCATGATGTCGGGGAGGAAGAGGATGATTCTGCTTCTCTGGACTGACATAGAAAAATGTAAGGCCAGGCCCATGGAGCAGCAGGGTAATGTAACGTGGGCTGGGGAGATAACAATAGAGCAATGAATGTGAGGAAGGGCAGCAGCGAGGTCATGGGGCGGGCGGGCGGGGGGAGTCTCGGGATGAGAAGAGAATCTGACATTTCCAAAAGGGGAGGGATATCCTGAACACCTAGAGCACTGTAGCCTTGGCCTGCACGTTCCCTGGCTGCCCCTCGCAGGGACCCTGACTGGCAGCTGGCCTTCAGTCTCTGACATTTGGAAATGCTAACATTCACACTGAATATTGTTGAATATCCAAGAAGATTTTTTGTGAGGCGGGGGGGGAGGGGGAAGCAAACCTGTGCAACAGAGGAAGGAGCCTACTGGCTTAGAGAGACTGCAGCTCAGCTAATATTTGGGCTTATTTCTTACCCAAACACACACATTTCAACCCTCCCACTACAACTAGCCCTTCTACACGGTACTGCTTCCTGCGCCCATGCAATCTGTGTATCACAAATGGTGCTAACGCTTAATACAATAAAGGTTTGAAATCCTAGAACATATGGCGTCTTCCTTTTATTCCACAGCGTACACATTCATCTCCTTCACGCCCCCCCAGTTGAATACATCATTTTGCTTTCTATTGATCTAGAATTATGTTTCCCTGCTTGGGAGTTTTAAATCTTTCATTCAACTAGGCTGAAACATCTAAATCTTATTCCGCTGCAAAGGGGCATTTAATTGTTTACAAAAGGTGTTTTGTTGTTACATCAGATCCTCCCTAACTATCAGTTTCTAGCTCTGCACCTGTATGCCTAGCAATTGCATGGGGATGGCAGTAAGAAAGAATCCATAATATCCTCTGGCTGTTATATTCATCAGGGGTCAGGATGAATACCAGCTCCATGACTGAAATGCATTCTGTCAGTGCGTAGATTTGTTGGCCACAGGGAAAAGCTTGCCAACCTGTTTGAGATTTTTGGAAGGAAAAATTAGTCAAGCTTCAGTGCACGCAGATAGGCGCTGGCTGAACCGTTGAATTCTGACGGATGCAGGAAAACGCCAAGATACACAAAGAGGGCTCGTTTCTTTTCTTTTGAAAGTGCATAGCAGCACAAATCATGAAGTAAGACCAATGGGAAACTCTGCAAACTTGTCAAGTCAGTTGGAATAGCCCCAGACACATTCTGACTCGCTGCTCGCATCCGAAAGGCAAGGCTGCAATGCCGTGCTAGCTTAATAAAATCCACAATGGTTCATACTCAAAATACTAAATCATTAAATTTTACATAGTCCATTGTATTGTGAAACCTGGATGGTTTCCAGGTGCAAGTGATTTGAAAGTAAAAATGGGTCTGTTCAATAAAATGAAATGACTTGAAGAAGTCTGAGTTTATTGCTCTATAAGTCTTAATTGGCTTTGCAAGTATCAGAGGTGACCTTGGCCTTCTCAGCTTAGCTATTATGGCTGTGTGCTGGGTTATTACAAGATAATGACAGTGCTGTGTTAATCATAGTGCTTTCAGCAGTGCAGAAAAAAAGGGACTCAGAAGAAATCAGCACTAGCCGTGGAGAGGAGGAGACATTCACTAGAATAGCTGTCTCTGCTTCTGAAAGGAAATGGAGAAATGCTCCAGTGAGATGCAAAGATCAAAACCTTCCATGGGGGCCGGACACCCCAGGCCCCCATGCGAGCCCCACACGGTCATTATTAAGAATGCACTTACTGCTGCCCTTTCTGCTTTGGATGTCTCCCTTTGTCAGGTGGGCCTGGCAACATCACTTGGGATATTCACATTTTCTCTCCTCCACAAAGCCTTTCTGTCTCACAGTGGGGATGCAGTAAGGCCTGGCAGGCTGGTCCCTCTGCTGCAGCTTCCCATTCCCTTGGCTCTTTACACTCTCAGCCCCACTTTTCCTATTTAGTTTCTGGCATATACCCCAAATAACCTTTTCTAAGCCACCAGTTTGCATCCTTTGCCCCCTGCGCCTCTCCCATCTCCTGCTTCTCTGTCACTGCATCCCTCGCACTTAGCAGCTGAGTACTGAGCCAGACTCTCATATTATATCTCAAACAGTCTGCTCCGGACTCGACAAGCTGGCGGGAGGCTCATTCTCTTCCGCCATCCTGCTCCGTTAGAGCCTCCATCTCTTAGCCATCCCACCCACTCTTGCTGCATGTTGTTAATGCTCTCAGGATTATGAACTGGGGAACCTTTTGGGAAAGGAGGAGCCTGTACAGGACGGATGGGCTCCACCTACACCAAAACAGAACCAGATCGCTGGCATATAAAATTCAAAAGGTCTTGGAGGAGTTTTTAAACTAAGGGCTGCGGAAAGCCTCCTTGGCCCTTATGATGATCTCTACAGAGGGGACGGACTGGAGGATGTCCATCCCAACCCATGGCCAAAGAGCCAGTGTGTGATGATCACCATTCTGGCCAAGATGAGGCAATAAATGATCCAGGGACCTCCAGAGGGCAGGCATGAGCCTCTACAGAGTTACCATCCTATTTGGACAGCTGAAGATGCTGATAGGTGTCCAATGGACTTTCCAAAAGCACGTAAGCAGCTTAAGTATCTAACTCCCATTGAGTCCCACAGATGTAATCCCATCCAAACTGCGCACTCACCTTGTCCGGTAAACATTTCTGCATGGACGCAACAGGCCTCTTCTATGTAGCTCTGCTTCCCCTGCACTATTGAACCAGATTCTGCCCTCATTTACACTGGTGTAAATCCAGAGTAACTCCAGTCACATGACTTCCATTGAGGTACTTTGACCGTGGGAGGAAAGAGGTCTTTGACAGCCACCTCCCTTCCTCCTCACCTCCCTGACAACCCACAACCTTCCCTACATAGTGTTATCTTCTTGGAAGCGAAGGCAAATGGCCTGCTAGCCTGCCTTGGTGTCTTTGGCAGATGGCAGGCCCAGTTCCCTGCCTAGTGCCTTTGGGAATTTATCTCCTCCTAACAGGACTGACAAAACAAGTTAAAAAAAAACCAAAAACCCTTTGCTGGCCCGCCTGAATGGAATGTGCGGAAGCATTGTGCTATTCCAACCATGTCACGTGGCACAATACAAATGACTTTCACTGGCTTTAAGGCAACACTAGCATTGCTATGAAATTTGCTAAGCTCTGGGAGCACAGAACCACAGAGAAAGGAATGAAGATTTTTTTTTTTTTGCTTGAACTTTCATGTCTTCATCGCTAGGTATAAATCTCCAGTGGGAACACTGGTAACTAAAAGCAGCCCATGGTGATTTGGGTCAATGCCAGAACATTATCTTGTGATAACTAGTGTCACTTCCCTATCGTGCATTTATTGCTTTATCAGGGTAAACATTATAGGCCGCCTCAAGTGCCTGTATGTTTTTCACTTCCTATTAACCTGTGGAGTGGACGGCAGAGGCCTCTGTTTGTCTTTTAACTGCAGGCCTGTGACGTGTACGTCTCTGAAGTATGAGAGAATCATTTCTCAGGTTCATCTCATCACAGGCTGTAACTGTCCATGAGCAAAGAGGGATGCTGGGAGCAAAACCCAGGCACCGGTGACATTTATCTCAATTTAGCCTGGCCAGGAAAAGTAGTGAAGGATGGCATGCTGAAAGCAAAGCGTACTGCTTGAATGAATTTACAACGAGTAATAAAATACAGCAGGGGAGAGAATTTACTGCAGTGGGATGCGATAAGGTAGGTGTCCCTAATTATTATTATTATTGCTATTAAGTGAGTACAAAGGTAATTATCATCTTCTTTGTGAATTACAATTACATTTAAAAACCAACTGGCCGCGGTCATGTGACACGGAACAAAGCCCATTTTCAATTTCTTTCACATGAAACTATTTATGACATATGGCATGTCCAAGGGTTGGGCTTGAAAGCCGCTTTGAAGAGGAACTATACCCCTCGAGATATGCTCATAGCCAAGACAGGGGTGCAAACAAATCGCTCCATCGTTGGCAATCCTATGGCAACAGCACAGATTTGTGAGGGCATAAGACAGCGTCAGCCATTCCATCCTGCCCCTGACACACACCCTGCCAGCCCAACCCACAGCGCCCCTGGACCTGGTGCAGGTTCCCTGTTCTCTCTGCAACTCTCCCCAGGAGGCCAGGCAGCTACTCTGAGACCCCTTTCTGACAGCACATGGTGCAAGCTACAGAGGCGCCCCTGGGTCACTGTGAATTGAGTCCATAGTATGGACACGACATCAGACCGTGTGGGCTGGGACACCGTGGGGACAAGACAGCATCCAACTTAGGGCTAGTCTACACTGGCTTGTGTGGTTGCGGAAGAGCGTTGGGAGAGCTCTTTTCCAGGGCTCTAAAAAACCCACCTCCAGGAGGGGCGTAGTTCCCAGCTCTGGTGCACCGTCTACACTGGCGCTTTACAGCGCTGAAACTTGCAGCGCTCGGGGGGGGGCGGGGGGTTCACACCCCCTGAGTGAGAAAGTTGCAGCGCTGTAAAGTGCCAGTGTAGACAAGCCCTTATTTACCCACTGGCTTCTGCCATGGCTACCAAGCCGCCAGTGCAACTGACCTTACTGCAGATTGTCTGAGTCCGGCTCTTTGGAATTCAGTATAACTGCAGTTCACCGCTCAGCATCTTCCATCTGAGGCTGTCAAAGCTCGTCACATGAAAGGGAGTGGGTGGGGACACTGGCTAGGGCCTGGGGGGAATGGGAGGTATATTTGACTTGGCGGGTTAGGGAACCCTAGGGTCAAGAGGAGGGACTGAAGGGCCGAAATCCATATGCTGTTTATGTAACAACCTGATATATAGACTGTGTCAGCTCTTTTAACTGGCCCAAAGTCCAGAGTTTGGTCCAGAGGCCAGAGCCCGGCAAATAGTGAGCAGTATTAGCTAAGGAACAGAACAAACAAAAGACAACCTTGCTTATTGCTCAGATAAGCTTGGTCAGCAAAATGCCAGATGGAAAATTATAATTGGTGGCTTTATCTAAAAGTTGCAAACAGACCTAAGGAATGAAAGGGGCCCTGTTTCTTCTGCAGAAGAGGTGCCTTCCTACACATCAACCTTGAGTTTATGGAAGAGGTTCAAACATGCCAGTATGAGATATCACATCCTCCCTCTAACAGATGCACACCCCTCCTCCCAATTGCTTGTTTTAGAAACACAAATGAACAACTAAAAGCAAGCGTTGTTGCCATGTACTTTTCATGTGTCTCTTTGCTTTAACCCCTAGGTATGTGGACAATCAAAGGGGGTACTTCATTCCTATGGACCTCAAATCAGAATTCAACAGATATATTTTATACTAACACACTTTAGACATTTTTCAGAGTAACAGCCGTGTTAGTCTGTATTCGCAAAAAGAAAAGGAGGACTTGTGGCACCTTAGAGACTAACCAATTTATTTAGACATTTATTAGACATTTACTTTAGACATTGTTTAAAGAAAAACACCTGTGTACTAATTGTATCTTACTTGTTAACCTGAAACCATGGGCGGAGACATTATGTAACCTTTGACTATTGGCTACTGTGCTTATTTTGTCTTGCTGCTGGACCTATCCAGGGGTTTGGGACTGCCTACCCTGTCATTTCCCTCCGCCCATGGAAAATCCATATAATCCACTGGGATCAATCGTTTGGCAGTGTCTCTGAGCCTAATAAACAAGGTGACACTTTGCCAGCACTGTGCATAATAAACCCACCTGCTTGATTCTATACGGTGTCCATATTCTGTTCCTTCAATCTATCCAGCATTGCCTCATCAGAAAACAATAGTTTTTTTTAGCATAAATGAAAAAGGGAATAATTTTGCATCATCAGTGATGGCCTTTAGGTTCTTCCTATGCTTTTTTCTTTGTTTTTTTAGCTTTGGAACTTTGACTCTTACACCAATAAGAACACACCAGCTATAGGACAGCAATAAACCCCTTGGTGTTTTGTTGTTTTTCTTTACAGAGCCCATAGCTGTAAGATAGCTGCTGTTCTCACATGCTTTCCAAGGCAGATTGTTATTTTTCTCTATCGATTTAGAAGTGTTGGAGTTCTCTGTGGCTTTGTTTAGAAGGGTTAATTTAACAATCTGAAGTCAAAACACCCAGTGGAAATACAAAATCAAGCTCATGTTAATGAGCCCAAGCCCGTTACAAGTTACGTCAGTGGTTGATAATCTGCAGGGGCGAGTAGGCTTCCCCCCACCCCCCAGTGAGAGCATTGGAGGTAGCGATATCTGCTTCTCACTCAAAACGTGTAGTTTATTTATCCCCAAAGGGCTCACTCAGGAGACTAATATGTTGTTTACCAGTTATTAAATTAAATCCTGTCCTTGAAATGGACAATGAGCCAAATTCCTTCCTGGTGGAATTCCAGTGAAGTCAAGGAAGACGCACCTGGGACCAGCCTTTCAGTCTGCACAGCCTGCTCGCTTCTCCTGTGCGGTCCAAGGAATTCTTCGCCTCAGCACCCAGCCTGACTGACTGAGCAGGAGTAGGAATTATTTCCCCCAGGCCCCAGAGCAGACGCAGAGCACCTGCACATGGCTTGACCTCCCGAGGGCTAGCACCACCCCACCTTCCTTCAGAGGCCCTCCAGCCCTGCCCCTGCCCCAGCCTGCCTTCCCCTTTCCTCCTGCAGCAGAACTGCATGACTTCCACTGCCCAGGGACAGCCAGAGAGGAAAGCGCAGGATTGGCCCTCCGAGAAGGAACAGAAAGTGAGACATGCCCTGGGGGCCTGGTTCTCCAGAGTGCTGCATCTCAAGCAGCCATTTATGCCATGCAAAGGGAGTGCACAATGCACCAGCTCTCATGTGAGTCTGGAACATTTGAACTTGGCTCTACCGGATTCGTTTCAAACCAGAATCTTTCCAGCCCAGGGCCTGAGCTCTGCATCCTCACTAGTGAGAAGACCCTATCTGTGGACCGGACGCTTCTCGCCTCACACAAGCAAAACTCCCTTGATTTCAATGGGCCCATTGCCTGATGGCTGCAACAATGGGCTCAGCAATACAGAAATGTCTCTAAAGCAGTGTTCATTTAGTGCAGTTGGTTTTAAAAACCTACTGCTACAGTGTTAACAGTAGCGGCTTTTGGTCCCTATCGGAGCCTGAGCAGAGATCAGTGCCAGGAAATTAATTGCACAGAATGCAAGAGCCAAAATCTGAGCCAATCCTTTGAGCCCTTCCAGTGACAGGACTGAATCTCTACTAAGCTGATCTAAAAGAAAACATATCATCTGAGGGAAGAGTTCTCCCTATTTATTACGTGCCATTATATGCAGCTCTAACGAGCATACATGCATGCATTTTAAATAGGTATTTTCAAACATTGGGTATGCTAATTAGAGTTCATTTCTGAATGTGGTTTTCAGGGCTATTAACTATATAAACCACAGCTGAATTATGGCTAGGCTACCAATGATAGCTAGAGCGATATATCTCCCGTTCCACCTCAAGGTCTAGCTCTTGTGAATATTTTATATTTGTGTGGGTTTGCAGCACGGCTGGTCTGACATAATGGTGCTCTCGCTGCCACCAGAGTAGATCCAGAGTGACTGCATTAGAATCAATGAAGTCACTGGAGAAAATGAAAGCAGAAATTGGCTCCAAGAGTCTTTTCAGGAGAGGAGAGGGGGAACTGGGAAAGGGAGAGCATAGAGCACATCAAAGTGTGGGGTAAGAAGAGAAATGAAGACAGGGTCTGTCCCTGAGAGAAGGACGGGGAGAGAAAGGAGGCCACTTGGGGTCTGAGGAAGGGGGAATCAAGAAACCCTTCTGGGACCATTCAATTTTATTCCATCTCTTGACCCTTAACAGTTGTCTAGCCTCGGAATTACTTCCATCCCCAAAGTGGGAGATCCAGCAGGAGGGTGAACGTCTTAAAAGAAACTATTCGGTGACCTAGTCAGAAGAAACCTTGAAGTGGGTGATGCAGCAATAGAAACAGCTGCTCAAACCCTAGTGGTGAAAACTCTGCCCCGGGAAGCATCCTGGTACCCCACCACAGGCTAATGGAGTATCAGGAAGAGTTCCTTAGCAAATAACTGTCCAGCTTTCCTACGGAGGTGAGTTACAGTGAAAGGCCCCATGTTTATTCCAGTCCAAGAGCAGCTAAAGATCCCTTATATTGCCTCAGGCCTTTGCTACTACACCAAACTGAAGAGTTTTTGTAGAAATCAAAATGATGGCCCTGATTAATGGGTTTGACTGAGCTGCCCTCAGTGCAGGCCCCCAGGAGATGGTCAGTGTCTACACAGGGAGAAAATACCTGATAGAGGAGGGCTCTGTAATAGACCAGACAAAGGTGGAACAGGATCCAGTGGCTGGAAGTGGACGCTAGACAAATTCAAATTGGAAATCAAGCCCGTTTTTAGCAGCGAGGGTGATCAGGCACTGGAACGACTGACCCAGGGATGTGGTGGACTCCTCATCCCTCAAAGCCTTTAAATGAAGATTATGGCTTTCTAAAAGATCTTGTCTGGCGCAACCAGAATTTATGGGCTTAAGGCAGAAATTACTGGGTAAAAGCATATGTCCTTGATTAGGCAGGAGGTCAAATGTGATGATCACAATGGTCCCTTCTGCCTTTAAACTCCGTGAAATGTTGAAACAGCAGCCTCCCGATTGCGGTCAGCAACATGTATTTCCCCAAATGCCTAAGAAGCCATTTTGGAATAGCCAGAGCGTAGAGAAGTGCTAGATACATCCCCTTTCCCACAGAATTACTTAACTCACAGTATAGGGCCTAAGCATGGTAGGAGTCTGAGGCCCACGTGTGGTCTAATGAGCATTTCTGCTCCCATGCCAAATGGTGTGAGTTTAGTATGGAGTCAGCATCACACCCCAGATTTTCAGCCTTAATTCAGTTCCCTTAACTCTGGGAGCACTCCCGGCATGTATCAGATCCTTAATGTAATTCTACTTTCAACTTCTGTGGATCTCTCTCTCTGTGCAGTTTTTAAAGTTAAAATAAAGTATTTTTTAAAGAAGCACATTTGCTTACTATTAACAATGGCTGCTTTCCAGACATTGGAGGCTGCAAAGTGCAGCTCCAGAATTTTAAAATCAGATAAGGCTAAATTCTGCCATGAGTTAAACATTCACAATTCACATATAACCAACAGCAGGACACGGAACCTCAGTCTCAGCCTACATGTATGACTCAGTCTCAGCAATGGGAGTTAGGGGCTCATATCAAGAGAGAGTAGAACCATGCATCAAGTTCATTCCTGATGTAACTCCACTGAGTCAAGAACAATGGTGCTGGGAGCGCCAGCTGTGGGTTTATCTTCTGCACAAACCCTATCTTGTGCAGTTAAAAGATGGGACACAAAGAGTAGGTATAAGTGGTCGGTTTTCAGAATGGAAAGTGGTAAATAGTCGCGTCCCCCAGGGGTCTGTGCTGGGATCAGCACTGTTCAACGTATTCATACATGATCTGGGAAAAGGGGTAAATAGTGAGGTGGCAAATTTCAGACAATACAAAATTACTCAAGATAATTAAGTACAAAGCAGACTGCGAAGAGCTACAGAGGGATCTCATAAAGCTGGGTGACTGGGCAACAAAATGGCAGATGAAATTCAATGTTAATAAATGCAAAGTAATGCACATAGGAAAACATCATCCCAACTATGATACAAAATGGTAGGGTCTAAATTAGCTGTTACCACTCAAGAAAGATCTTGGAGTCATTGTGGATAGTTCTCTGAAAACATCCACTCAGTGTTCACTGGCAGTCAAAAAAGCTAACGAATGTTAGGAACCATTAGGAAAGGGATAGATGATCAGACAGTAAATACCATCATGCCACTATATAAATCCATGATACAACATATCTTGAATGCTGCGTACAGTTCTGGTCTAATACATCTCAAAAAAGATATATTAGAAATGGAAAAGTGTAACGGGATGGTTACCCGCTCCTGCCTGGAAGGGCTTAAAACAGCCCTGAGAGAGGGCTGGGGCAAGGGAAAAGCTGGGCTGATTGGAGGAGCAGCCGCAGCTGGGGCCACACCCCAAACAGACCCAGCTGGCCCTATAAAGGGTAGGGAAGAACCAGTTCAGCCTCAGGGGTTTGTTTTACTTTCCATTGTCCCAATCCAGATGCCACCGAAGTCCATGACAAAATTTCCATTGATTTCATTGGGACTAGCATTTGGACCAATATGTGTCAATAGGGTTTCAAAATCATAACATAGACTGAAAACAGGGAACTTCCTGGCTAGGCTTAAGCGTTCCCGCTGCTCCTGCGCACTCACCCTACGTTCTAAGCACTGCTCTTCTGGCTTAACTCTCCCCCTCAACGAGGAAGCATCTTTACTAGATTATTTTAGAAGAAAATGTAATTGCTGATCATTCATTTAACAACAAAAGGAGTAATTTGCACGTTATCTTTGAAGATGATGAAATTGAGCTATGCGTTTTTGAATCAGAGAGAGGACAGGAATACCATGGAAACCTGTCCTTGGCGTAAGCAACAATATCACAGAGATGTAGTTTACCTGAGTGTTAAAAAGTCCATTATTCAAACTGCCTGCAGTGCTGACAGAGAACAAAAGGCCAGTCCGTGGACTGATAACGTGGTTTGCTTCAGTTTCAACATCCGCTGTATAAAGATCTCTAACACTGACATCCTGAACTGCATTGAAAGTGGAAAAGCAGGATGTGGTCTCCATAAATCACCCCATACTTCAGAAATACCAATCCTCTCAAAGCTGTTCCCAGTGGAGCGTTTACTTATTTAAAAAAAAAAATATTGATAACTTACTACTTCTTTTCCACACAGTGCTGCTCACCGGCAACAACACGAGCTGTAATGCCAGGCACTTACCATAATGATCCCAGGAAGAAGGTATCGCTTCCTTCTAGATGGTGTGGGATGGAGATTTTGTTCCTGGCGAGGTTCAAAGAAACTAGAATGTCTGGCTTGTTGCCTGCCAGCCACAGTAGTGACAGGACACACCACAGTACAGCTGAATTCATCTCTAGCTGGACTCCTTCTATTCCAGCTGAGCGCTGCGGGCCAGAGACAACTCTTACAGAAGTCAATAGACTGATTCCAATTGACGTCAGTAGGACCTGGGTCCAGGCCTGTAGGATTACAACTCCAGTGCTCGGGCATGCACACAACGCAGGCTGCAGGCCCCAGCAGCAGAGGGTTTTCCTGGAACAGTTCCGAGGTGGACACACCACATGGCCCATGCTCTGCCAAGTGTCAGAAGCTGCCAGGGAGAGGCCTTCCAGGGGACAGAGCCAGGCCAGCTGTGAAGTGTGCTGACCCAGGCAGTGGCTGGTGGGCTCCTATGAAGTAAAGATGCCTGCCCTCCCCAGTGCAACCGCTCATGCTCGTGCCGCGGGGTGGAGTGAAAGTGTGTGTTCCACCCTTGGAGCCCAGTCTTGTGAGGTGCTGAGCACATCCTAGGGGGCAGTGATCACCCTCCAATTACCAGTAGGAAGAGCGGGCGCTGAAGGGGTCGCTGGCCCACAGTGCTCAGCACGGTGCAGGATCAGGTGCTAGAACGTTCAAGCATCTTCCTCATGGGGCGGGGCCTGACCCTGCTGCCACTGATGTCCAAGGATGCAGGATGCGGCGCGCTCGGAGTCCCATCCTCAGCTGCTGTGAAGCAGTGAAGCGCCTCACTGTGCCTCAGCGGGTCACAGCTGAGAATACCAGATTCAGGACACACCGATGAGAAATAGGGCAGACTCCCCCCACGCTGGTGGTTATGCTATCATTAGATATACGAAGCCAGTAACAAAAGTAAAAATCTGTCTCACCACACTGGCCAACGAGAAGTCAAAAATGCAGTCCTCTTAGGCATTCCAGCCCTGGTATCTCCACCCAGACACTAGACTTTGAGGAGCGGTTATTTAAAACCAGTATCATCAAAGGGCCCTACTAATCCCAAGAGATCAGCCACACAGCCAGGCCAATATATAACTCAGAGCTTACCCAATAATCACGCTGTTGCCAATCCTTTAGTATCTAATATCTAAAGGTTTATTTATAAGAGAAAAGAAAAAGGAGAGAGTTAAAATGGTCAAAGCAATCACATACATGCAATCGTTGGAAAGTTCTTGGTCAGGTTGGCAGCAGTGATGTTACAGGCTGCTGGCTTGTGACGTCTCTGGTAACTTCCAAAAGACTGGAAGGTCTTCAGTCCATAGTCAATATGCTCCTTTTAGTGTAAGTCCAGAGATCAGAGCAGGAAAGAGGCAAAATGGAGATGCTTCCAGGGTCTTTATGCCTTCGCCCATGTGGAGGGGATGCGCTCAGTCTCAGTTTGTGGAAAATTACAGACACAAGATGGAGTCCAGGGTCACATGAGCAAGTCACATGCCCTTGCATGCTTTGATGACTCATAGGAGTAGCCATTACCCATATTCTGGCTAAAGTGTCCAAAGAATGTCTCCCTGGTGGGGACAACCATCTTCCATAGCCATTGTGAGTGTTAAGCATTCTTTGTTGGGCCATCAACTTGAATAGCTCATTCACAATGTGCTGGCTAGACCGGATGTAAACACCCTATGTTACTCCAGGAGCAAACACATTTGAAATTGAATAGTCAATATTCATAACTTTAGATACAAAGGTGATACATGCATACAAACAGGATGGATTGTAACTTTTCCATTGATCCCTTACAGGACAACATACTTTGTACAAGATTTGTTGCAGTTGTCTAACCATGGCGATATTACTGATATGAATGGTCATGTTCCAATCATACAGCCTCACAAAGCTCCATTCAAGTCAAGCCCACTGCTGAAGCCAGCAGAGCCACATGGACTGGCATCAGCTGAGGATCTGGCTCTTTGGCTCTTCAATAAAAGTACAAAGTATGCAATCAACCCTTTCCACTCCAGGGGCCTGGGTACCCCTTTGGGGCCCGGCCTGCAGTAAGGGGCAATTCGGATCCACACCACCCCCTGCAAAGAGTTGGAAGGCGTTTGGTGTGGAAGAGGCAGAATGCCTCCTGGAGCTCCTGGGCACACAGTGGCAGGATGCCCACAGCTCACATGCCTCTGGGAGGGTTAGGTTATCACCCCTGCATGGGTAGAGCCATTGGGACCATGATTCTGTTTCCTCCCCACCTGCCCTGGGGTTCCATGTGCCCAGGGAAGTAGAGATGGGGTCATCTGCACACAGGGACTGGAATTACACCTGGCCCTTCTGGGAGCCACAAAAAGGGGAAGGATCCCCTTCACGCCTCTGTAAAGGTCATGCCATAGCATGTAGGAGGATGTTAGACACAGAGATGAGCACTGCACTGAATAACAGGCAAAAATGGATGGGGTGGAGGGAGGAACAAAACAAACTCAGAGATGTCTTTTGGGACTTTTAAACTAGGAAACAGAATTGCTGTCCCATGCTTAACCTTCACTTAGAGGTCTGACTAGCAGCTATAGGAATATCAGGCTTTGTATACATTATATATTTTAATGAGGTCAGTTTATTTTACATGGGATTTGTACTTTAATTGGAGTGACGGGCATTAAGAGGACACATGAATTAATGGCATTATTTATAATCCATCTCATTTTTACACACAGCTTGACATTTCATACAGTTGCTAATTCTTTTAACCAATTTTCTTTGTTGGAAATAAAACCATAGTGCTTCATCTGTGATTAGTTAGAACTTCATCTGTGTCTGTTTGTTTTAATTTTAAAAGGTCCTTTAAAAGAAAGGCTCCATGCTTGCATGGCACGACTCACTTGAATTAATCTTGAATACAAAAATGTTCATGTTGAATCTGATGAATGAACAAATTACATGCTTGTTTCATCTGCCTCGTCTTACTTTTGATCTCTAATATTAGATTGTTATAATTGTGTTTGAGCTCCTTGTGCGTACATTATTGTTTATGTTGCTATAGAAAATGTGAAATTTAATGTGTTTGCTCATAGGCTTAAAAGGACGTTTTCCCTCTTTTCTTATCTCTTTGATGTGTTAATCAAAACCGTGTTATAACAAATGTTTAGGTATTATTTTTAAATGGAATGTAACAGGTCGCTCTCTCCTTTAAAAGCAACTGCAATGCTGTATTATGCTTGTCTCCCATATACTTTTCATTTGAAGGCTACCTTGAATTGAAAATAAATTGTAGGCAAGGGCCACAGTGATTGCAGAATCTTTAAAGGTCCAAAATCTGAGCTCTCATTCAAAACATTTGAAAACTTTTGTAGAATTCTGTGTTTCATCCATCAGAGGGTGAAAACAGAAACACACTAGATTACAGTGTATAAATGACTTTTTTTTTTTTTAGTTCTATGTCAGAATTTAAAGCCAGAAAGAACCACCAGACCATCTAGTTTGACCAACACCACCACTGCCAACACCACCTAGCAGCTGCTCACTGAACCCAAAATTGATATTAGACCAAAGTGTGTCAGCCCACAGGAGACTAGACTATGATGTGCTACCAGCAGAGAACAGGAGGACCGAGGGGCACCAATGCCCTGAGCCCCTGCAATGGCAGGGAAAGGGTTAAGTAAAATATGCCCAGATAATCCTGGCAAGTGACCCACACCCACAGGCTACAGAGGAAGACAAAACCCCGCAAGAGTCCCTGACAGTCAGACCTAGGGGAAAATTCCTTCCCAAGCCCAACCAGTTAGACCTGGAGCATGTGAGCAAGAACCAGCCAGCCAAGCACCTGAGACAGAGAACGCTCAGTGCCACATCAGAGCCTAGAGACATCATTCCTGCCCGTCCTGGCTAATAGCCATTGATGGACCTATCCTCCATGAACTTATCTAGTTCTTTTTTGAACCCTGTTCTAGTCTTGGCCTTCACAACATCCTCTGGCAAGGAGTTCCACAGGTTGACTGTGCGTTATGTGAAGAAATACTTCCTTTTGTTTCTTTTAAACCTGCTGCCTATTAATTTTAGTGGCTGACTCCTGGTTCTTGTGTTATGAGAAGGGGTAAACAACACTTTTTCCACACCAATCATGATTTTATAGACCTCTATCAAAGCCCCCACTGAGCTGTCTCTTTTCCAAAATGAACAGTTCCAGTATTTTTAATCTCTCCTCAGATGGAAACTGTTCCATGCCCCTAATCATTTTTATTGCCCTTCTCCGTACTTTTCCCAGTTCTAATATATCTTAGCAGAGCCGTATACAATGGCATTCATTCTTCTCTCTCTGTACTGGAAATGTCTGGACTGATACATCCTAGGATCACATTTGCCTTTTTAGCAGCCACATCGTCATCATCATCCCGTCATCAACCAACACACCCAGGTCTCTCTCCTCCTCCACTTCCAACCAATGACTCCTCAGCTGGTAGCAGATATTCTTACCATTAGATCCTAAGTTCATGACCTTGCACTTTCTGCTATTGAATTTCATCCCATTTCTGTCACGCCAGGCTTCAAGATCATCCAGAGCTTCCTGTCTAATAATCCGATCCTCTCCTGTATTGATGGTGTCTCCCAACTTTGTACCATCGGCAAATTTCATTAGCGCTTTCCTCTGTTTTGTGCCAAGGGGATTAATAAAAATATTGAATAAGACTGGTTCCTTGAGGAATTCCACTAGTAACCTCCCTCCAGCCAGACAGTTCACCTTTCAGCACAACCTGTTGCCTTCTTCCTTTTAGCCAGTTCCTTATCCACCTTACAGTTCTTGTACTGATCCCCACCTTCTCTAACTTAACTAATAATTTCCCATGTAGTAACATGTCAAATGCTTTACTGAGTCCAAGAATATTAGATCTACTGCACTTCCCTTATCTAAAAAACAAGTGATTTTCTCAAAGAAGGAAATCAGGTTAGTCTGGTACGATCTACCTCTGGTAAACCCATGTTGCATCACATCCCCTTTTCCATATACCTCCATGAATTTAATTATTCTTTCCTTCACAATTGGTTCCAAAGTCATTCATGCTACTGAGGTCAGACTAACAGGTCTGTAATTGCCTGGATCACTTTTGTCCCTTTCTTAAATATAGGTACAACATTAGCTATTCTCCAGTCATATGGTATGACCCCCAGATAGATGGATTTATTAAAATCCCTTGCTACCAGAATAGCATTCTCAAATGCCAGTTCTTTCAGTATTCTGGGATGGAAATTATCTGGTCCCCATGATTTGAGTACATTAAGATATTTGAGTTTTTCTTCCTCCTCAGATGTGGTAATTTCCATTTCTATACACTCATTTCCATGAGCCGTCCTGCCTTCACACCCATGTTCCATATTATCGTTCTCATTGAAAACAGAGGCAAAATATTCATTTAGTTTTGCGGCTATACCTAGATTATGTTTAATCTCCTCCCTAGCCACAGTGCAGAGCAGCCCAACCTCATCCTTCCATATCTCTTATTTATATAAACTAAAGTTCCTCTTATTTATTTTCATTTCCTTAGCAAGAGCAAGTTCAGTTTGGCTTTTAGTAATTCTCACTTTATTCCTACATCTTCAAACCTGCAGGATGTAGCTTTATTTACTGTTCAGTCCTCTTTCCATTTGCTATAAGCTAGCTGCTTATCAGTCTAGCATTGCATCACCTCTTGTTGGGTCAGTGATGATTTGATGAAGAAAACTCGCATCTATGACATCCAGGAATAATTGGGCCTTACCACTGTTAGTAGCCTTTATTCTCCAGTTAAATCTCCAATTATGACACAATTCCCAATAATATTTATCTCTCCAATAATATTAAAGAGATCTCTATCCAAATGCAAATTCAACCCTGTGAGGTTCTATAGCAGTGAAGATACACTCACTCAAGCAGGAGTTTGCTTATACCAGGATGCAGCTACCCCAGGTACTGATCATCTGAGTTAACTCTGCAGTGAAGACATTCCCAGAGATTCATGATAGGCGTGTCTCATTTTATACATCATCCCCTTCAAAAAAGATGGTGCAGGCCAAATTTGGACCTCAGTTACCTGTATGTGCATTTTCACAAGTGTCCCTGAGCATATCATTTGTAGGCAACATCTCAGTTTGCAGCTTGGAAAAAACAATAATTTCTTTCTTCTTTGAGCTAATTTGATCTGGAAGAAATGCTACCCAGTAACTCCGGAACCCCGGAGTGCCGTTATTACAGAGTCACTTTCAGAACAGAACCACGCTTTAATAAAAAGGAACATTGGGCAGATTCCCTTGGAGCATTCTTACGGGACTGGAAAGCTGGCATGGTGGGAACATTACAGTAGGCTGGAGTAGGAGAAATAGCTTTTCCAGCTCTTGGTAGATTGGAGAATGGTGGAAGGAAATCTCCTTGGGCCTGTTCTCCCTTTCCAGCCACATTAAACACAGAGCACCAGATTCACTCCATTATTTAGGTGCCTATCTGCAACTTCAGGTAGCTAAATAACTTTGCAAATCTGGCTCAGGGGCCATTGCAATAGCTGGCATGCTGTGGTGCCCTGGCCATCTCCATAGCCCCCTTGCCCTTTACTGGACAGGGAAACTCACTACTCTAGAGGGCCACTGTCTTTACAACCCCTGTATGCCATCACATTGCAACAGAGAATCAGGCCCCGTCTTTATTTCTCACTCCAGTGACCCAGTTGTCCAAACAGGCCTACAGGACAAATAGGGGTATCAGGGTGTGATGTTTTTCATGTAGAAAACAAGCAGATAAAACACCTTACTTGGCTATTTAGAAACAAAGAAATCTACCTCTGAGGCCCTATTTCATATAAGGAAAGAGAACAAACACACAAGATAATGCCTCTTTGTGGATGCCTTTGCTATTGTCATCCAGCAGGAGGGGTGTCTTCCTTTTTCTTTGGTGCTTCCTTTTCTGTGGTGCTGCTATTTACAGAGAGCCAAGTCCTCTGGTAGTTGGGGTTATTGACCACCGTTGAAGTTTCTTCAGCCGCTCCCCAGGAGTCATAAAAACGGTATGTAAAGACTTGTGCATGTCTAGAGAGTGGCATAGTCATGTTTGAAATGCACCCACATATTGACAAGAATTATCCTGCAACTTTTACTCCTGCAGTGGTGTTCAAACATTTTATCCTGTCAATTTAATACAAGAAGATCTTGGAGTCATTCCAGGACAGCGTTGGATACCCTTATGCTTGTTTTGTGCCTTATGTGGCCAGTTGTCTCATTGATTTCAATGGGATTATTTCAAAGAGTAAGGTACTTCTCAGCGCGGGCAAGTGTTTCTGAATCTGCACCTAATTGATTGGGGGAAGAAAGTAATGACCACGTCCAGATATGCAAAGAACAGAGCTGTGTGCAGATGAAAGCTTCCCTTCATCAGTGAGCAAAGAGTTCCCTGCTACTGAGAAAATAAACAAGGGGAATCAATTAACTCAGAATATAAGTGCAAATGATGTGGCTGTGAGATGCTGCAATTGGTTTAGCGGTGCTAATGGAAATGAATTGATTACAAAAGATAATAACGCTAATAAAGAGCCTTCTCCAGAGGGATCAAGGGGGTGGCAAGTGCCATAAACATAACACCCCTTCCCACTCATTAATTTATTTTTCTACTTGAATGAAGGCCACATCAGCAATTTGCTTGCCCAAGAAATGATAAGGTGTAGTGGAAAAGGAGCTCAGAGTGGGCCGGATACCTAGAAAGAAGCCCAAAGCAGTGGTGTTCCAGAGGAGCCGCGTCTAGTTTAGGGGAAAGATGAAAAGCACTTTGAACTCCTAGAGCTCACACCATTTTGAAAGACTGTGGGAACAACCATCAATTATTTCAAACTAAGTACCAGAGACTCACCCTGCCATGTAGGTTTGTGTTCATTTGTTTTTACTGGATAGGCACACAGTCGCCCACACTTAGCCTTCGATCTGTCATTGTAAACCAGAGGGACGCATGACATACGTGATATTCTCATCATATTCACAATAAGCAGAGGTTAAAAAAGATGGATGCCAAGAGGAAGCCTTCCATCAGCTGCCTGGAACACCTCACTACAAAGCCTTATAGTGAAATCTGCTGGCACTGGTTGGTTAAGCCTCAGTAGCCTTTCTTTCTTTTACAGCCTCCTCTTTGAGGAGCCTGTCGGCTAACTCGGGCGCAGCAGAAAAAGGGGTCGTTATCCAGCACTTGATCCATGTATGCTCCACCGCCATGAAACCATCAGGTAGTCTATGGTAAGTAGGTGCTAGGGTAAGGGGCTTTAACAACATACTGGGGTGTGATGCTAAAATGTTATGACTTGTTTCAGGTTAATAAATTAAAAGGGGCCGCCACCAAAGCTTCATTCAAAAAACCAGGAATGGCTGGCGTTTCTCTGCATGGTTATAAAGGGTTTAGGTCCAGGTGGGACTTTCCATACCTTCTATACTTTCACTTCCCTTAATAATTCTTCACTGTGAGATAATCTTTCACATCAACTCAACAACAAAAGAAGCTCCAGAATATGAACTGATTGCACTTCACTCTAGCCAAAAATAAGTGTTTACTGCTTTACTGAAGGTAAGCCATTTAGACACATTTATCGCTCCTCTTCCTCCTTCCTGGAAAAATCATGGAGCAGGTCCTCAAGGAAGCCATTTTGAAGGTGATCAGGAACAGTCAACATGAATTCACCAAGGGCAAGTCATGCCTGACCAACCTGATTGTCTTCTATGACGAGAAAACTAGCTCTGTGGGTATGGGGAAAGCAGTGGACGTGATCTACCTTGACTTTAGCAAAGCTTTTGATTCGGTCTCCCACAGTATTCTTGCCAGCAAGTTAAAGAAGTATGGGCTGGATGAATGGATTAGAAGGTGGATAGAAAGCTGGCTAGATTGTTGGGCTCAACAGGTAGTGATGAATGGCTCCATGTCTAGTTGGCAGCCGGTATCAAGCAGAGTGCCCCAGGGGTCTGTCCTGGGGCCAGTTTTGTTCAACATCTTCATTATTGATCTGGATTGTGGGATGGATTGCACTCTCAGCAGTTTGCAGATGACACTAAGCTGTGGGGCGGGGGTAGATACACTGGAGTGTAGGGATAGGATACAGAGGGACCTAGACAAATTGGAGGATTGGGCCAAAACAAATCTGATGAGGTTCGACAAGGACAAGTGCAGAGTCCTGCACTTAGGAAGGAAGGATCCCATGCACCGCTACAGACTAGGGACCGAATGGCTAAGCAGCAGTTCTGCAGAAAAGGACCTGGGGATTACAGTGGACGAGAACTGGATATGAGTCAACAGTGTGCCCTTGTTGGCAACAAGGCTAAAAGCATATTGGGCTGCATTAGTAGGAGCATTGCCAGCAGATGGAGGAAGGGATCATTCCCCTCTATTTGACATTGGTGAGGCCACATCTGGAGTATTGTGTCCAGTTTGGGGGCCCCCACTACAGAAAGTAGGTGAACAAATGGGGAAGAGTCCAGCGGAGGGCGACAGAAATGTTTAGAGGGCTGGGGCACATGACTTATGAGGAGAGGCTGAGGGAACTGGGCTTATTTAGCCTGCAGAAGAGAAGAGTGAGGGGGGATTTGACAGCTGCTTTCAACTACCTGAAAGGGGGTTCCAAAGAGGATGGAGCTCGGCTGTTCTCAGTGGTAGTAGATGACAGAACAAGGAACAATGGTCTCAAGTTGCAGTGAGGAAGGTCTAGGTTGGATATTAGGAAACACTATTTCACTAGGAGGGTGGTGGAATGGGTTACTGGGGGAGGTGGTGGTGGAATCTCCATCCTTAGGGGTTTTTAAGACCCAGCTTGACAAAGCCCTGGCTGGGATGATTTAGTTGTGGTTGGTCCTGCTTTGAGCAGGGTGTTGGACTACATGACCTCCTGAGGTCTCTTCCAACCCTAATCTTCTATGATTCTCATCCAGACGGACCATGTTATCTTCCTGAAAATGGCTCAGTCTCTGTGTGTCTGTCTTCATGACTACGAAACAGCCTTGGGTATAGTTAAGGAGGTGCTGAGGCCATAATATTTGCTGCCACCATAAGGAAAACCCAAAGGGTTTTTCCCCATGGGTATTTCTGCAGAACACCTTGTTCTTGCTCACAGTTCATGAAAGGGAAGGGAATTAGCAGGTAAAGAACTGAAATGTTTGCTACATGAAGATACCTGCTGGCAGCTGATGCACCCCCAGGAATGCTGATCATGTCCAAAGTACCGTCACGGCCAGAGGTGAAGCCTTTAAATGTGTCCCTGTGCTCAGAGCTACCTGGTTGTTTTAAAAGCATTCACCATCTTAAATAACTGGAATCACAACCCCTTTCTTCCAGGGAAATGTTTGCACTGGATACAATGTCTCGCAATTCATGCACAATCTTCACTGGTTTCCTCCTTGGCATTTCCTCTGTGATATATAAACAGTTACAGTTAAATACATGTCAAAGAGATTAGTTCTTTGTGCCTACCTTATAGCCCTCCAAACAACAGACTTATTATCCTGCTCCAAGCAGTGATTACCAGTTGAGAAGCTAATTAGCATGCTGCTATCTCCAAGAGCACAGAGATATACTTGGGGAGAGCCTAATTTTACATGACATAAAGGGCCTGGTTGTTAATAATTAAACCCCATATAACTGCATTCCAATAATGTGAAGGGTCTGATGTCAGTGTAGAGCCCAGGAAATGCATGGTTAATGCTGAAAACACCTACTCTACTGTTATACAAACACTGAGGAACAAATACTCAGTTGGGGTGAAGGGGTGAAACACCCCTGACTTCAGTGGAGCTTAACCTGTTTACACCCTCAGACAACTGGGTCAAATTACATCTTGATTTTACATTCTGTGCAATCTGAACACCTCCTTTGGGGTAATAGTTCACTCCAAAGATTATAAACAGGTTGTCTCCAAGCTCAGGCCTGAGCCTTGGAAGATGTAGATTTGCTTCATGGCTCTGTGAGGTTCTGGGGGGAATTACTCTGGAAAGTGACTCTGCAACATAACAGCCCCTCATGACTGAGAGGAGCTGTTCCTAGAGCATTTTCAGATCCCATCAGCTGACTGCAGTAACCAAGGTAAGAGGTGATCCCATGCAGAGTCAGCTCAGCAAAGGACTGTGCTAGAATCTTTTCCTTCTTGTGCACAGTCAACATCACTGTTTGCTAGGTTCCAACTGGCCACACCTGTGAAGAGGAGGATACCGGACATGGATGTTTTAAAAATTCCATCATATAAACTAAGAGCCCAGCCCCTGCTTTGCCTGATTTGCTCAGAACCTCCACCCCTCCTCTTGTTGTGTTAGCCTGTCTTTCCCCTGCCCTGTGCCTGACCCACCTGTTGGGCTCATCCCCTCGCATATCGTTTCTTCTAGGCTGCACATTCTGTGGGGCAAGGGGTGCCATTTGCTAGATGTTTGTACTGCACATGGCACAATGGGGCCTTGCCTTTCTTGGCCTCTAGGTGTTACTGCAATAAATCTGTTAAATAGTAATTAGCAGTTTCAGGATTAACTGCCCCATTTGGTCCCCCTTTCCAGTCTTCCTTCTGGGCACCTGCTTAAGGTTCCTGTTTCTCACCTCTCTTGGTTGGAGACCTGCATCTCTCTCTCTCTTCTGATTAGCCAGCACAGCTCCCTGCCTTACACTGTGATATCCCCAGCAAGCCAGACTCCCTAAAGGCAAGCCCCTGTGCTTAGCTTTCTCCCCCCAAGGGCTCTCAGCAGGGCATTGTAAGAGGCTACAAGTTACCACCCAGCTCTTTCTAAGCAAACACCTTTATTTGGAAGGTCAAGGCATTACAGAGAAAACATATAACAAACAACAGCAGTTCCCATACACATGCTAAAAGCTTACCAGAGATCACCCAGCAGCCCCATGGGGCCCTTGTAGGCCAAAGTCTTTCCAACACTTCTGCAGGAGTTGGGGATCTTGGACAGAAGGTTCCTGTGGCTTTTAAAGCTACATCATTCCCCAACAACAGAGATAATGGACTGTCTGCCAACACGACAGCCAACACTCCCGACCCTTCCTGGGTCTGTGTAGGAAATCTGGGCTGTAGGCAGAGCGAAGGCTTTCACACCTGGAATTTTAACCCACATTTCACACCCTGGCAGAATCTGATGGGGTTTCACCACATGGGGCTTAATGATCAGATTAGCAGAGAGGACCATAAAGATTATGGGCCATGTAAAGAAGCTTTGTTGCTAGAGTTGAAACTGACCCCTGAAACATAGAATCATAGACTTTAAGGTCAGAAGGGACCATTATGATCGTCTAGTCTGACTTCCTGCACAACGCAGGCCACCGAATCTCACCCACCCACTCCTGTAACAAACCCCTAACCTATGTCTGAGCTATTGAAGTCCTCAACTTGTGGTTTAAAGACTTTGAGGTGCAGAGAATCCTCCAGCAAGTGACCCGTGCCTCACGCTGCAGAGGAAGGCAAAAAAACCCCAGGGCCTCTGCCAATCTGCCCTGGAGGAAAATTCCTTCCCGAACCCAAATATGGCGATCAGTTAAACCCTGAGCATGTGGGCAAGACTCACCAGCCAGACACCCAGGAAAGAATTCTCTGTAGTAACTCAGATCCCACCCCATCTAACATCCCGTCACAGGCCATTGGGCATATCTACCGCTAATAGCCAAAGGTCAATTAATTGCCAGAATTAGGCTATCCCATCATATCATCCCCTCCATAAACTTACCAAGCTTAGTCTTGAAGCCAGATATGTCTTTTGCCCCCCCCCACTGCTTCCCTTGGAAGGCTGTTCCAGAACTTCACTCCTCTGATGGTTAGAAACCTTCATCTAATTTCAAGTCTAAACTTCCTGATGGCCAGTTTATATCCATTTGTTCTTGTGTCCACATTGGTACTGAGCTTAAATAATTCCTCTCCCTCCCTTGTATTTATCCCTCTGATATATTTATAGAGAGCAATCATATCTCCCCTCAGCCTTCTTTGGGTTAGGCTAAACAAGCCAAGCTCCTTGAGTCTCCTTTCATAAGACAGGTTTTCCATTCCTGGGATCATCCTAGTAGCCCTTCTCTGTACCTGTTCCAGTTTAAGAAGGATGAATTCAAACATGGGAGACCAGAACTGCACACACTATTCCAGGTGAGGTCTCACCAGTGCCTTGTATAACGGTACTAACACCTCCTTATCTCGACTGGAAATACCTCACCTGATGCATCCCAAGACCGCATTAGCTTTTTTCACATCCATATCACATTGGCGGCTCATAGTCATCCTGTGATCAACTAATACTCCGAGATCCTTCTCCTCCTCTGTTCCTTCCAAGTGATACGTCCCCAGCTTATAACAAAAATTCTTGTTATTAATCTCTAAATGCATGACTTTGCACTTTTCACTATTAAATTTCATCCTATTACTCCAGTTTACAAGGTCATCCAGATCTTCCTGTACGATATCCCGGTCCTTCTCTGTATTGGCAATACCTCCCAGCTGTGTGTCATCCGCAAACTTTATTAGCACACTCCCGCTTTTTGTGCCAAGGTTAGTAATAAAAAGATTAAATAAGATTGTTCCCAAAACTGAGAAAGCACATCGGAGAAAGTTTTGGGGAGTTCAGAAAAAAGGGTTATGTGCTATGCAGAGGTGTCAGCCCAAATTAGGGGTTACATAAGAAAATGGGGTACTGGGTGGGAGGTTAAAACAGTTGATATCGCCTATGAATTAACAGGCATAGAACAATTCCATTAATTTTGCCACCTTGACCTAAACTCACGGGCTAATAGATAAAGTTCCTAGAGATATAACTATAGCTGGAGAATTGGCAGCATTACTTGGCTAATTGGCCTGGGTTTGACAGAAAGCCCAACGGGGTGGAATGACATCAGAGGACAGCTTTTGGACCTAAGGCAAGACCCTCACCCAGCAGGGAGGGAAACTGCCTCTGAGAAGTCCTGGGACACATGGGAAAATCCAATGTTCTGTATGTGATCAGCTGGGTCACTTTGCCCTGGATTGCCCACTGAGGGCCAGTGCAGCGCTGGAAAGAGCAGCTGCACCCCAACCTCCCAGAGTTACTCTCTGGAAGGAGGGAAATCACCCAATCAGTCCATCGATGGCATATAATGGTCACACAAAGCCATTCACACTCCTGCTCCCCCCTGCATCCACGTGTCATGTTGCACCTTCCTGGGTGCAGATCCATCGATCCCCCATGAGCACATTTATTAACTGTGATCAAGTTACCCCTGACTCTTCTCTTTCATAAACTAAACAGATTGAGCTCCTTGAGTCTATCGCTATATTTTTCAATCCTTTAATAATTCTTGTGGCTCTTCTCTGAACCCTCTCCCATTTATCAACATCCTTCTTGAAATGTTAATACCAGAACTGGACACAGTGTTCCAGCAGTGCCAAATACTGGGGTAATCAAAAATGTTTTTAAATCACCCCTGAAATATTTTGTTTCCTGAATACCTATTTTTCACGGCAAAAAACACGGTTTTTGGTAAATGATAAATTTATATAATGGATTTCAAAAACAATTTCAATGAAATGTTGGTAAAATGTATTGCGAAAAAGTTCAAGTCGTATGGGTCTATTTTGAACCCTGAAAAACTGGAACAATTTCCCTTTTTGTACCAGGTCTGATACTAACACATAAATTAGAAGATGGGATTGTTCAAAGTCATTAAAGTCTGTAAAAGAGTTGTTTTCACCCCAGCAAATTCTCGGCACCTTTTAGGATTGTTTCCTAATTGCTGGATGTTTGACCTTTGGAAACTTCACACTTTTTTAAAACTAACGGGTATGAAATAGCAAAGCAGATCTGTTAGCTAAAAATTGGAAATGGCTGAATTTGTTAGCTCTGTGTTTTGGTGCTAGCTGTGATACACAGTCAATATCATTATAGTTAAAGTTGTCATCTAAAAATAAAAATAACAACTGAGGATCTGCCCAGATAGACTCTTCATTTCCAAGGTTCTTGATAATCTAAACATGCAGGTTCAAAACATCATGCTCAGCATCTCACATCCATCTTGCTTGCACCCCTACAGTTAACTCAGAAAAAGCACCAGGAATAAGATGTGTACAGTTATTTTGCTTATTAAGTATAATGATATACATTGAGCAAAACCAATTAGCAATTCCTGTTTACTCAGTTCTGTCTGAAGTTTTCTTGGGCTTAATCCTTGAAGTTTTGTTGTGTCTTGCAGTAATTCTGGCTAAGAAGGCTGGGATGGGGTGAACTTCAGTGATAATTATCACTCTGTGTCTATGTTCATAAGCATATTTAACCTAACTGAGAATCTACTATTAATGGAAAACAATTAGCAGGCTGTGTGGGAAGGTAGTTGTGTAAAATATTATGTGCAGGATAGAACATGACCTATTTTTCCATTGATGATGATGGAGTGTCCCGCTGAGTTTGACAGATGAGCTACTGTCACTTATTGTGGGTCCTAATCTAAGACCAAAGACCAATTTAGGACCTCAGTGCGGTCTGCAAGTGCCACAGGTGAAGAAAATTGCAGATGAATGTGCGGTGCTGTCAGCTTTTCACCTTGCATGTCTCTCCTCAATTGCAGCACTCCGCAAGCTCTTGAAGTCTTCCAGTCCAAGGTTACAGAGCTGCCACCATCTCATCTTGTCATAAGCTCCCAGGTGTTAAGGTTGACATCGTGAGATTGGCCTTAAGAATGTCTTTAGAATGTTTTCTTGCTCTGCCCCTAAAACGAGTTCCACTCTGCAATTCTCCGTAGAAGACGGCCTTCAGTATTCCATGGCCAGACATGTGAACCACATAACCCCATCACCTCAGCTCTGCTCTCACTGTAAAAGTTTCAATGCCTGTGATGTTGTAGCACTCAGTGACCTCAGTGTTTGGAACTAAACCTTGCCCCATAATTCCCATTATCTGCTGTAGCCATTGTAAGCAGAATTGGTCCAACTGTTTTATGCACCATCAATAAGTGGTCCACGTGTCGCAGCCATGGAGAGGAGGGGTGATGGTAAACATCAATTTTTGTATGCGACCTGACACCATGTTCATTCCAGAGATGACTCTGAAGCTTTCCGAAGACATTGCTGGCTGCCCCAGTGGGCTTCAAAATGTCATCGGCAATCAGTGCATCTCATGAAACGACACTGCCTTGAGTGGTGCATCGTCAATGGACACAATTGGAGAAGCCGCAGTACTTCCCGGTTGAGGCTGGACCATGACTTCTGGCTGATCGTAAAGCCAGGAAGTTTTGCTGCACATGCAAAGCAGTCTATGAGCAACTGAGAGTCCCTGAGGTAACGGGCTAATAAAGCGCAATCATCAGCGAACAGTAATTAATGACTAATTGTCTTAATAACTTTTGTCTTTGAACTTGATGTGATGCAGATTCATGAAACCTCCACCTATACAGTACTGCATATCAGTGCTCTAGCTGTCTCTGAAGGCATCTATTAGAACAGCTGCAAACTTTATGCTAAGTATGTCAGAGCAAGAACACAGCCTGGTTTTACTTCACTGGTGACAACAAAGGGAGCTGAGAAGCAGCCTTGGTGGACACAAACCTGCATTCCTGCATGAAAAGACTGAATAATGTTGACAAACTTACTGGGGCAACCAAGCCTGTGGATCAATAAAAACTACATCTAGGTCTTGATTCTGCTCATGACATTTCTCTCTGAATCTGCTGGAGTGCAAATATCATGTCTCAAGTCCCATGCCCAGGATGGAAGCCACACTGGCTTTCAGGCAGTATCTTTTCTGCAAGTGGATCAATTAGCCACTTTAGCATGACTCAGGTGAGTAGCTTTCCTGCAGTGGCAAGGAGCGAGATGCCACAATGGTTATCGCAGGAAGCGCAATTGCCTTGCCTTTTGCAAAGGTGCGATAATTTTGGCTTTAAGTTCCCGTGGCACAGCCTCCTGTTCCCAAAACCTTTCAGCAGAGGCCAGATCATCACACGGTGGTATTGACAGGGTGCAAGGGCAATGCCGAACCTTATTGTTTCCACTGAGAGCCCCACAACCAGCTTGGGAGGCTCATGGTACTGTGACCTCCCCTAGAGCCCCTCGCCCCGAGTAAGACTCTTCCTTTTAAAGCACCACGGCAGCAATGCTACTGTCACAAAGCAATCTGGGTGGGAGTTACAACAGCACCCGGCATTGGCCTGTCTCTGCTCCCATTGGAGACGATGACAACAGCCCCTCCCCACCACCCATTAACTCCAATGGGAGCATAGGTCGGCCAATGGGGAGTGCTTTGGGGCATAATTCTCCTTTGATTCACACCAAGACCGTAAATAACCTCACTGGGGCTGCAGGAGGTGACTTCCAGGCAGAGTCTTGCCCTGTGCTTATAATTTTGTTTAGAGCAAATGATTTTTGACACACAAATATTTGTATGTTGTCAGGTTATCCAAGTAACGAGCTCCTCTTAGCGAGGACCAGAAAGTGATCTACAGACAGCATTGTCTAAGTACAGGAAGCCCTCGGGCCCATGCAACCTCACTGGATTAACAAATTGCCTCCCTACAGGCAGATGGAGACTAAATGAGGCCTGGGCCCACCAGAATCTCTGCCCCCACCAACAAAGCTTTCTACTTGCTTATGAGGGGAGGGCCACAGCAGCACCTTCCTGGGGCCTCCCAGGTGACCAGGAGAAGATTTGATGCCTCTCAGCTGTCTTTGTGACTCTGGGCTGAATTCACTGACCAGCGCTCAGCTCGCCCTGCCTATTCTCAACCAGAAGGAGCCCAGGGCCAAGCAGATCTCTCGGCAAACGTCGGGCAGGTGAGAGCTGCTATTTCCACACCTCCCATGCAGGATCCTTGGTCTCCTCGTCAGGGGCCTCCTGCAAACCCGGGCACCTGAGTATGGTGTTCCAAGCATCTTGCCTTAAACCAGGGCTGTCCTGCACAAATGAAGGCCTGATTCTGATATCCCTTTGGCTTCACACCACTGTTCTGGGCTTTCTTTGGGTGTGGGTCTATTCTAATATTATGCCAGTCTGGACTCTGGCCAAGGGGCCATTCCAGCCGCCAGGGATCACTTGGGCATAAGAGGACATGGCAATGCCCCCTTTGCCGTGGGATGTAACCTCCACTAGCTCACCTGAGGATTTCCCATGCTTCAAGAGTGTTGGATGTGCCAGCTGTACCGGCGGGGGGGAGGTGGGGGGGGGTTGCAGTGCCAAAGCTGTCATGGGGCTGAAAATCTGACTGACTGTGGCACTGGAATGACTCCTGATTACATCAGCACAAGAGAGATCAAAAGGAGGCCCTATTGGTGTCAGCCATTTTGGATTCCCTTTGCATCTGGAGGGACTGGCTGCGGTCTCTTTTGTGACTTTCACACCTTTGGTTTCAGAGTAGCAGCCGTGTTAGTCTGTATCCGCAAAAAGAAAAGGAGGACTTGTTGCACCTTAGAGACTAACCAATTTATTTGAGCATCCGATGAAGTGAGCTGTAGCTCACAAAAGCTTATGCTCAAATAAATTGGTTAGTCTCTAAGGTGCCACAAGTCCTCCTGTTCTTTAAACCTTTGGTTTTGCTGAAAACGCCTGTTTGAGGGTAACCGCCTACGGGGAAGGGAACTCAGTAAGCTGGCTGGGGTTTGTGGTGTCACCATTTCGGTTTGTGCTGTCTCTCTGCGTAAGGACAAACATGAGCATGAAACAGCACACGCAGTGTGAAAATAGAAAAGGAGGACTTGTGGCACCTTAGAGACTAACCA
Source organism: Chelonia mydas (assembly GCF_015237465.2). Classification (NCBI taxonomy): domain Eukaryota; kingdom Metazoa; phylum Chordata; order Testudines; family Cheloniidae; genus Chelonia; species Chelonia mydas. The sequence goes on from NC_057855.1 coordinate 98,940,827, forward strand.
ATTTATTTGAGCATAAGCTTTCGTGAGCTACGGCTCACTTCATCGGATGCATTCAGTGGAAAATACAGTGAGGAGATTTATATACACACAGAACATGAAAAAAATGGGTGTTTTTATACTACAAAAGGTTTTCTCTCCCCCCACCCCACTCTCCTGCTGGTAATAGCTTATCTAAAGTGATCACTCTCCTTACAATGTGTATGATAATCAAGGTGGGCCATTTCCAGCACAAATCCAGGGTTTAACAAGTGTGAAAATAGCTTTAATAATTCATCCTACAAAGAGGGAAGATGAAAGATTTATTCTGGGCTAAATGGAGCTATTAGCAGAACAACTCATTCTTCCATTTTACCATTTCGAACATACGATTTACTAGTGAGAAAGTTTTCTCTCTGAAAACACCGAGCAGTGACGCCATTCTACTTGCCTGGAAACTTCCCGGGCCCCAGATTCCAGGCACTTGCAGCTGCTGCTCCCTCATAGCTCATGGCCCTTGCAGCTTCTGGGCCACGTTGAAATGGGGGCGTCTCTCCTTAAATTCACTTTTAGTCTGGAACATGGAGCAATTAAGCAAACGCAAAGCTCCATTTCCATACCTAGCACAGTACCAGCTGCCCCATCAGCCACGTCCTATCACGACACAGCGGTCACTCTAAGATTAGTAATCTCAAGCCAGCACACACTTACTACAGGTGATACCGTATTCTGTTCTGCCTGCTTTCGTTCAGATCAGTTCTGATACCATGCTCATTCCACTATGGTATCTAAACGCCGTCCCCCAGTGCACTGAGCACCAAATCCATCACTAACATCCGTGACGTACTTGTCCTCTCATCCTCTCCCTGGGGGAGGACAGCATGCACTGGGAGCTCGTGGTTTACAGTTCTTTTCACATATGAACACACTTGCTCTGTGTTTATGTTAGAGAAGGCAAAGTCAAAGGAACACACCTTGCACTGGGAGCGGAAGGTGAGGTGGTCTGGGGTAGTCCCTCGCTCCTCGGGGATTTCATTCACACAGTCTCAGACTTGCCCCCGAGGAAGTTCCTTCTCCTGCCTTACTGGTGGAGTAAGGCGCGTCTCAACATGAGCAAAGGTAGCAGCATCAAGTGACTGCAGGGCTGGGTCCTTAGACTGCGCAGTTTTCACCCCGGGACTGTATAGAAGGAAATCCTCCTATGTATGGCTGAATGCAGGGAGGGCACTTTTCCCCAGGCCTAGCGTAGACGGCATGGAGGACGGATGGGGAAGATGTAGACAAAAGCCTGCTTGTGCCCTCTTCCCAGTGGCCAGGCCAGCAGTGTATTTTAAAGGGGCTACACAAGCACCCTTTGGCAGATAGTGCAGAAAACAAGTAATGGCCCTAAGTCTAAGTTCCACGTACTACATTTAGCCTCTGGAACATACTGCCACAAGATGCAACTGTGGCCAAGAGCTTGGCAGGATTGTGTATTTATATGGATAATGAGAAGATGTAGTTATAATAGTAAGGATAAAAGAAGGGAGAGTTTTGGGATGGATCTAACCTGTCATCTTCAGCAGATAAGACAACCTCTAACTGTCTAGGTATTCTGCATTAGAAACATTCTCCATGGACAGGCTATTCCACTACTGCCTACATCTCACACTTTCCTCTCTTACTGGTCAGGGTCAGAGACAGGATATTTGACCAAACGGGCTCCTGGTCTGATGTGGTCTGGCAATACCGATATGTCTAGATCCCAGAGTTTTTCACACTTTTGTGTCCCAGGATTATGAAATTTATAAACAGGTTTGGTGGATGTTAATTGCAATGGGGGGGAACATTTCTTCAGTGTCATTCAGATAATGCTTAGTTTGTGATATCAACTTACTCAGTCAGTTCTGCACCACAGCGTTTGCCATTCAATCACACCAGCAGGATTTTAAAAAAGGAATCGCAGTTCAAACAAGAATGACCATGTGGAATTCAAATGGCTATTGAAAAGTCTTTTTCCATGCAGAGGAGCAAAGGTACCGGTGTTACTCAATAGCCACTCAGCTAGTGTTACAGCTACTGGGGCTACGAAGTACTGAATAGGTCAACAAAACTCAGCTGGCAAACCAGGGTTATTTCTAGACTGGAAGTAAGCATCAGGTTTGAAGCCTCGAGATTGGCTTCTTCACACATCGAAGCATTCGGATGGCCTGCCTGATAGCTTGTTGAGCCGCATACTTTCCCAAGCATCCATCTTAGCACACTGTACCATGGTGCAGTGGGTTATTTCAGGTTCGCTTATGCCACATCTTATCGAGTCACATTAATCACATTCAAAAAGAACGTGCTGCCATGCTGGGAGAGCAGACACGCGACCGAGACTTTACAAGGAACCCTGGTGGATTTGACTAAAGCGGGGCTCTCTCTGCTCTTGCACCAGCCTAGTAAAAAATGAGGGGAAATGCGCTCTCACCGCCTCTTCCGGGCCAGACAAGTGGAGCACAGAACCCAGCAGTCCTACAGAACTAGGGTCGCGGAATATCACAGGTAACATCTGGTGCCTAAAGGGACATTCTTCTGGTAAATAAATAACAGAAGGAGAGGCTGAGTTTCTGGGTCAGGGCTGTTTTGGGGTAATTTTCATAATTGTTGATATATGTGGTCAGGATGTGGCTCCCATTTCATTACATTAACAATGTAAACATCATCTGTATTTGTCCTCTTTTCTTTTTCTGGGGTTATTTACACATAGTCAAACTGAAAACAAAGTGTTGGGTCATCTCATAATCCTCCCTATCTTAACTTGTCACACTGCCATGTTTTGTAGCAGGACTGTTCAACTGAAAGAGAACAAGTCCATCCTCCATCACATAAACAAAACCTCCATTGTTCTCAGTAGGAATTGCACTGCGCCCGTCTAAAGGAGAGCAGGATTTGGCCCATAAAGTTCTTCAAGGATCTGAACGCACACTGTAAAATGCAAGTAGAAGCTAACATGGGCTGCAAATTACAAATCTTTGAAGACACCCTGCAAAAGCAGGGCGGTTAGGAAATGCCAGATTGCTAGCCTAAGAACTTGGAAGAATTTGCACCACCAAAGACACAAAGTGCCGGATTCTCTTCCACCCTCACCAGTGGAGCTCTCTTAGAGTCACTGGCCAAAGGATGAGGAGAAATGGACACACAGATTTTGTCAAAGGAGTATTTCGGGACTTCTTCAGCAACAACAGGAATTTTCCTGATACACAGATTAGCTGCTGGCCTCGACGATTTGCCTGTGATATTCTGACTATCTAAATCTGATAGTTATTTATATTTCTCCCTTTATCAGAAGATGGATTAAAAACAAAAGCTATGAACAAACATTGTTCTCACACATTGAATTGTTCTGCCGTAAGAGTGAAGTAGCTTTAATTTGCAAAGCTGGTAAAAAGCTGTAGTTTTTGCTTTCCTTGGGTAATGTGCTTGCCCAGTACCTACAAATTCAGGGCAGAGCCGGCTTTCCTATAAAAGTTTGATAGTATTCTCATCTGGAAAGCTGACAAGACACTGAAATCCAGATTCAGGAAACGTTCAACTCTATGATGTGTTTATAATTAAATTTATTTCCCTTGAATGCAACCGTGAGTCTCCCTGGCTCATCGTGCTTGGCACTTGCATGACTTGCACGTAAAGGATTATGCCTGTGGAATCAAATCGATTGATGACATGATTTAGGAGTGAGCTGGAAAGATTAAATGCAACTTACACTATTTGCCTTGATCTTCTGGCTTGAACCTGGATGAATTCGCACCTTAGCTGTGCTCCAAAAACATGGACTAAAAAAAAAAAAAAAAAAAAAAGGTTGTTTTATGTAGTTTATTCAGAGCCTTAAATGTTCAGTACATTGCTCCTCTCTGGAGTGCGAGTCTGCAGCATTTATTGTGTCATCCCTGTCTTGTCTAGTGTGTTACTCTCTTCACTGGACTATAAATGAGCAGAGTGATGAGCCTCCGAATGTTCAGAGAGCACACCTCAGTCCTTACTCCAACCCAAAAGGGAAAAGAAAACAGCTGGGATTCTACATTGATCTACGCTGTCAATTGTTGCACTGGATTTGCCTTGGCAACAAGGCACAAAATGTGACCCCAGATAAAGTAGCACTGCGCAGATCTGCAGAAGGGGGAGAATCCCTTCAGCGTGGTTCCCCTCTACGTGGCTGAGGCATCTATGCAGGGCAAAGAATTGAAGCAGACTCTACAGCGCCTTACACGGCTCCTTTGCCACAGGGGTCCCCTGGATTCACATTAATGTGAGGGCAGAATTTGGCCCTTGGATTCTGAGCACTGACTATCAAGCACTCAGTTAAATTACATTCAGCTGTGTGAAGTGACCAGGGTCTCCCACCTCAGGGGCTAAGGAGATCTAAGTAGTTCATGAAGTTCTTTCTGGCTTTATCTCCTGAGTCTCAGAATCAGAGGCAGACACTTGCATTTTTGAGATCTGAATTCTGCCAATCTGTTATAGAGCCCTTTTTTACATTCCTTGCAAAGCTGCGCTCCCTGACGGAAAGTGTCTGTCCAAAGCAAGCGATGCAATGAAACATTTCTGGACACCTGCAGCCAAGTCCTGGCCCTGTTGAAGCCCTTAGGAAAACTCCCATAGACCTCTAGAGAGGCTAGATTTCACCCCTGGGCTCTCTAGGGCTCGTCGTTCTTGCTGTTGGGACTCTATCATGTTGTAGGTTACAATTTCCTCTTGTAATATGAAAAGTAATAAATGTGTTTTAATAGAACAATTTATCTTAAACGTTGAAGAAGTTTCCCTGGTTATAAATACTTTGTGAGGCTTCTAAAGCAGTTTAAAATCCATTATTTATCCAGAGCCTTTCAAAATGATCTGGGTGCTTTATAGAATTACAGCTATAGATAACTCTATAGTCCCACAACTGAGTTTGATGCTAGGATTAAATCTGGCTTATACTGAACACAAGGACGCAGGAATAACCCAGCTGGATCAGATCCATGGGCCAGCCAGTCTAGCATCGTGTCTCTGGCAGGGCCAGCACCAGACGCTTCAGAAGAAGGTACAAGAATTTTACATTAGGCAGATGTGGGATAATCTGCCCCATTGTATAGGAATCACATCACTTCACCAGCTCTGAAATGTTGTTCAGAGGCAATACTGCACACTACTGCTAGTTTTACATTTAACTATACAGCAAAGTTGATTACACACTGTCCTTCAGAAACCATGAGCTACAAGTCACGCTCATTTCTCGTGTGTGGATTGTAAAGATGCAGTACATTCTAACACAACAGTCTGCAATATTAACCCTCAACGTTTAGTTGCACTCTACCTCTGTTACACGTTTATAACTGGTCATTCTATTTACCGTATTTATATCTATATATCTAAAGGATTTGATGTCCTGGCAGGTCACAGTTTATAAAACATTATATATGATTTGGCAACACAACCAACAGCACGGGCCAATTCTGACTTCAGTTTCACCAGTGTGAATCTAGAGTAAGGCCACTGAAGGAAAAGGGATTATTCCAGATTTACACTGAAAGCAGAATTTGACCCATTGCTTCTATAAGGCCTAACAGCTCATAATGAAATGATGTATAATGTATTTTGTGTCCGAGCCAACTAATTGGAGAACAACGGATTGAAGCTAAAGTTCACCAGGGTGAGCGGACAGACCAGCTGAAGAAGCAAAGATGTTTTTGTCAATATTAAATTAAGAAACTTGAAGCAGCTTGGCTAAGCCTTGACGCCTCTTATGAAATCTGTATTTCATAGGAGACAAAATTGAATTTCGCTACGAGCAGCCGCCTGATGTTGATCTTAGTAGACTTGTCTCCGATCAATACATTACCCAAAAGCCGTATTACTTTTGGTGGTACTGGCAATAGGAGAACAAAATACACACGTATCCTAAAGCCAGCTTAGGTTGCCTTTTATTCTGGATGTTAGACCTGGAGCAAAGAAACAAAGTTCATTTCTGACCGGAGTGGGTTCTGAAATCTCAGCCTGCATCCAGATGGGAATTTTCAGTTGGGACCTACCTCGATAAGGACTGATCACACCAAAGCCCTGGAGCCAAATGTCCCTCAACTTCAGCATGTTCAAAGTCCAGCTCTGAACCGAGCAGTTGGAGACGTCCCTAGTTTTGACCTTGGATAGGATGATAATCCACAGTGACTATGTTGCAATGTGTTTAGAAGAATGAGTTTCTTTTATTACAGACCAATCCTGTGTAAGGCACATCTAAATGACCTAATGCATCTTTTCCTTCCACAGTGTCTTGGATTGTAAACATTTCTTTTTCAAGTGCAATAAAAATTCTGAAAACAAGCATCTGTAACCCGGGATTATACAGTGAGAATTTTGTATCCTAAACTGCAGTCAACAACGGTAAAAGTTAGAGTAAAGCTTCATTTGTATTTAGCCGACACAGTGACTTGCCTGGGAACTTGACGACGTAAACAGAATTCCTGAGGGACAAAGGAATGGGACTATACATAACTTTAAAGCAGAGGCAGGCAAACTAGGGCCCGGGGGACTGTCCTGCCCAGGCCCTGAGCTCCCGGCAGGGGAGGCTCGCCCCCGCCCCCCGCCCCGCTGTCCCCCCTTCCCTGCAGCAACGCCGTCGCGTGGGCAGCACAGCCTGCGCCCACCCACCTCCCAGGCTTTCCAATAAGCCTGTCCTGCCACTTTGAGTGGGTAAGGGTAAGGGGGGAGGGGAGTTGGATAAGGGGCAGGAGGCCCTGGGGGGCAGTCAGGGGACAGGGGGCAGTTGGATGGGGCGGAGGTTTGGGGGGAGGGTGGTCAGGAGACAGGGAACGGGGGGGGGGGTTGGATAGGGGCTGGGGTTGGAGTCCTGGGGGGGCAATTAGGGACAGGGGTACCAGGGGGCAGTCAGGGGACAGGGAGCAGGGGGGGTTGAATAGGCATGGACGTCCCAGGGGGCCTGTCAGGGGGCGGGGCAGCCAGGGGACAGGGAGCAGGGAGGCTTGGATAGGGTGTGGGGTCCTGGGGGGTGGTTAGGGGCGGGGGGTTCTGGGGGGTAGTGGTCAGGGGACAAGGAGTGGGGGGGTTGGATGGGTCAGAGGTTCTGAGGGGGACAGTCAGGAGGACGGGGTGGATGGGGGCAGGGGCCAGGCTATTTGGGGAGGCACGGCCTTCCCTACCCGGCCCTACATACTGTTTTGCAACCCCGATGTGGCCCTTGGGCCATAAAGTTTGCCCACCCCTGCTGTAAAGCCATTGCAAGATGAATTATGTTAATTACTGCTTTTTGGTGCTCTGTTACGTACACATCTATACGTTTATGCAATAGGAATTTGGCTACTCCATTCTAAAAGGTGCTAGTCCAGTTTATGTGGGTACAAGCTGACTCCCAAGGCTGAGTAGTTTATCCTGCTGAACGAGCAAAACAAACAAGGAAACCTGGGCCCTCGGTCTCTTGGAGTCACTGCTCTATGGGGGGCAGGATCAGCGTTCACATCGCGTTCCCTGTCAGTACCTGGCCCGGGGAAGCTCATGATCCAACCAGAGGTGATGAATCCTGGTCACGGGCCCCCTGAGGCACGTTGTGCAGACGCTAAGAAGAAGGCTGCTCTACGACGAATGAGCTACAAGGCACTGTTTCTGCGCCTGGCTTAGAAAAGTGCGGGTGAGAGAATGCATCTCCCTAGGCTTGCTTCCCGCATTGTGCCAGCTGTTCCTTGATTCTGCGTTCATGTCTCTGCTGAGCGCTGTGTGACGGCTCAGCGGCCATCCACGTGACCAGGAGGGGCTCCAGGCTGCGCACCACTGAACCTGTTAGTTAAAATCAGTGAAACCACCACCAGCAGCAGCAGTGCCGGCAGGAGTACTGAGAAGCGATTAGATTAATCATAGCAGAAATTTTTTCTGCATCCAACCTAAACAGAGAGCGATCAGGATAATGAGTTTGGAGAGAGACTTGTACAGGCAACAGTTCCAGCTCGGCACTGGCCATGGTGCACTGCCCCAGACTGCACGTGCTGTCCCATACCTCTGGGTGTTGCTGCATGTTCTCACTGTAACCAGTCAGCTGTGCTCCCCCAAATCCTACTTCCTGTGCTCCTCTGGAGGGGCTACCGTGTCTTGCATATGCATGCGGTGCACAAGGGAAGGGGGAAAGCTCCTTGTCCCAGGTGGAACCCAACCCCTTATTTGCCTCCCCCGCCGCACTCACAACATAATACCCAATAACATCCCCCATCCCCTCACCAGTCTCTGGGTTCTGAGGGTGAGGTTCAGCCCATGCAAGGCCCCACACACCACTCACACCCCAAGCAAACACAGCATCTTGTGTGCACTGTCTGCTCTGGGGCGAATTTCATCCTCAGTGAAACGAGTGCGGCCTTGTGTGCCGCTGCCTACCGCTCTCATAAGCTGGGGAAAGGGACATCCCAGTCACATGCACAAACTAGCCCAACCCCAAGGGCTTGTATGTGCATCTCCTATTTTACCGATTGGTCAAGGTACCTTGATCTATATCTAGATTCTTGTCAATATTCCCCAGGGTTTTCGTTCTAGCAGCCATGGGAATACTAACAGAGACGTTTACAGCTTCCTTGCGTTGTTGGAGCACCTTTGACTCCGTAGACATATGTTCCAGGATTGTCTTCATCAGTAGGAACTCGGCTCTGTTCTCTTTAGGAAGATCCCAGCGCACTAACAACCATTCTGACTAAAATACCAGGTAAACCCCACGTAAAAATGGATGATATTTTTGTTGAGATCTATGCCCATTAGACAGAAAAGGATATCCTAGAGAACTGTTTGTGCTTCTCTGGCATCTGTCTCGACAAATGCAACAGCACTGAAGGTAGTGAAGTATCTGATTTAAGTGTTCTTTGTCCTCCGTCTGGGTGTATGAAGCTTGTGGCATGGGCCAGCACAATACTCCAAAATGGGAACACACAGAGACAGCCTTTGAAGAACTGCAGGTCTGGTGAGTAACCTCTCTTTTGTGTACAACACCACCGAGAACAACAGACCTAATACAGCTCTGCCCCAGTTGTTCAATGCAGCTGGGTAAGGACCCAACCCTGTTGGGATACAGACTTGCCCCTGAGTTCACAGGGTTGCACCATCTTGTCTGCCAGTGCCTGGTGTGGTTTCCTTCAGGGCTCAGACCCTGCCTCTCTGACATCCGCAGGAGCTTCAGAGAGAAGGATTAAAAGCCACTGGAATTACACCTGATTTGCACTAGTGTAACCTGAGAAGAGCATTGGGCCCTTTGTGTAGCTTAAAAATTATATTCTAGTTGCCTTGGGAGATACTGTCCCAGGTGAAGCGCACACTGGCGCATGGAACGGTGTTCTTTCCTTTGCCGTAATGCCCGATGAAGGCTCCCTCTCAGTGTGAGCCTGGTCCAGTGGCTGTACTGTACCTCTGCCAGTTCCCATGGCTCCAGATGCTGTCAGCCTCCCTTTGTAACGAATAACAAAGCTAATCACCTCACATTACCACACAAGCCCTGCGAGCGCACGCACAGCGCACGATGCCCAGGGTCATTCCCGCTTTCCCATCGTGCCTTTGAGCATTCTCTTCATAATGGAAATAGTCTCCTAGCTGCAATGCGACAAGGTGTCCGTTGCACTGATTAGTGCATCTGGGGCTAGCTCTACCGTTAGACCGACCTAACCCCGGGTGTAGACAGCGCTCTGTCGACGAGAGAGCTTCTTCCGTTAACATAGCTACTGCCTCTCGTGGAGATGGATTAATGACCCACTGGCATCGCAACGTCGTCACTAACGTGCTCCCACTGCACTGCTGCAGTGGTTCCAGTGTAGACCGGCCCGTGGATTGGAACGTACCATGAAGGTGCTCTGGCTCCAAGCGCCATATGTGAATAGAGCAGACCAGACCATGGCATCCAGCCATCAGAACCTAAGAACAGAAGAATGGCCAGACTGGGTCAGATCCTTTCTACCAACAGTGGTCAGAGACAGATGCCTCACAGGGAATGAAGAGAACAGGGCAATTATCGAATGATCCATTCCATGGAGTCCAGGAGTGGATCCAGGCCCAGGTTCTGGCAATCAGAGGTTTAGGGACACCCAGATCATGTGGTTGAGTCCCTGACCATCTTGCCTAATAGCCACTGATGGACCAATCCTCCTATCACAGGGTGCTCCACTCACCGTTTGGCTGGTAATTCTGGGGATTAGCTCTCAAAGTCAACGTCCCTTCCTGCAGTTCCAGGCTGTTACTCTGTCTGTCTCTTGGGTCTGCAGCTCCTCTCTCGCTCCAGGAACCGACCGCAGAGTCCTCTCTGTGACTTGGCCCTCCGGCCAGATCACTCCGCATTTCCCCTGTCCAGGGTACAGTCCTTCTGCCACTCCCACAGTGACCCAGGCAATCTTCCCATTCATTGCCCCACAGGTGCCACTTCCCTAGTGGCTGATAGGGGAATCCGGGCTCGCCCTGTGCTCTGGGTTCCAGTCCAGGGACCCTCAACCCAGCAGTTTGGTCTTTACTCACCCAGCCCTCACTGCTCCTTCCCTGCACTGCTTCCTACCACTCCTGGTTCCCTCCCTTTCTCTGGGAGTACCAGCTCCAAACCCTCCTCCCTCTTCCCAGGGAGTGACTGCTGCCTCTGTCTGTTGCCAGCTTCCTGGCTTTATAGGCCCCGCCTATTCCTGCCCAGCTGAACCTGCTTGTCATCAATTCCCTGCTCCCTGGCACCTCCTCCAGGTGCAGTCTGTGACATTAATAGGCTACCTGGCCTCCTTAACTCCTTCCACTCCTGTGTGGGGTAGACAGCCCATCCAACCTCCATGTACTTATCTAATTCTTTTTTGAACCCGGTTATACTTTTGGCCTTCACAACATCCCCTGGCAACAAGTTCCATGGGTTGACTGTGCATTGGGTGAAGAAGTACTTCCTTCTGTTTGTTTTAAACCTGCTGCCTAATAATGTCATTTGGTGGCCCCTAGTTCTTGTGTTATGAGAAGGAGTAAATAACACTTCCCTATCTACTTTCTCCACACCAGTCATAACTTTATAGATTTCTATCATATCCCCCTTTAGTCATCTCTTTTCCAAGCTGAAAAGTCCCAGTTTTGGTAATCTCTCCTCATACAGATTAACTTTTAAAAATACTGTTTCCCCAGAGGGGCAGCGCGGGCCAGACACTAGCAGCCATCAATCCCAAGCAGCCTCCTCAGTTTGGGGAGGATCAGAGCCATAGTTTGAGCCTGACGTATGTGCACAGAAAGTTATAAGAACTCTTAAACGTTGAAGCCGTGTGATTTTTTAGGAAGGCTGTATCTCAGGAATCGCTCGCTTGAATGACCTCAAATTTGATCACCAACACGGTCCTGGATCCCCAGGAGCCAGAGCCACTTTCAAGAAAATCTGTTTAAAGGTGTGGATATTAGAGCACTTAGAAAAACCAGCTGTTAAACTGTAAGCTCGTCTCAGCGGTAACGAGAGTGGCATCACTGCTGCCCCACTAGAATGTGGGGTCTCGGCTTTCAGTTAAAAAAGTAAGTTTCTAGCCCGCACGTTTCCGGACAATGTGACCAGAGTGTGACCTAAAGACTCAAGAACCAGCTCTCAGATCCCTTTGTAACTTTTCACAGATGGCTTTGAACTGAATTATTGCCAGTAATTTTGTATCATCTACAAACTTTGCCACCTCACTGTTTACCCCTAAAATCCAGATCATTTATGAATATGCTGAACAGCACTGGTCCCCGTATAGATTCTTGGGGGACCCTGCTATTTATCTCTCTCCATTCTGAAAACTGACCACTTATTCCTACCTTTTGTTTCCTATCTTTTAACCAGTTATTGATCCATTGCAGGACCTTCCCTCTTATCCTATGACTGCTTTCTTTGCTTAAGAGCCTTTGGTCTGGGAACTTGGCAAAGGCTTTCTGAAAGTCCAAGTAAGCTATATCCACTGGATCACCCTTATCCACATGCTTGTTGACAACCTCAAAGAATTCTAATAGATTGGTGAGGCATGATTTCCCTTTACAAAAGCCTTGTTGATTCTTCCCCAACATATTGTTTTCATCTATGCATCAGATAATTCTGTTCTTTCCTATACAATTTGCCTGGTACTGAAGTTAGGCTTACGAGCCTGTAATTGCCAGGATTGCGTCTGGAGCCTTTTTTAAAAATCAGCATTACATTACCTATCTTCCAGTTATCTTGTACAGACGCTAATTTAAGCAATAGGTTACAAACCACAGTTAGTATTTCTGCAATTTCATATTTGAGTTCCTTCAGAACCCTTGGGTGAATTCCATCTGGTGACTTATTGCCATTTAATTTATCAGTTTGTTCCAAAACCTCCTTAATTGACACCTCAATATGGAACATGTCCTCAGATTTGTCATCCAAAAAGAATGGCTCAGGTGTGGGAATCTCCCTCACACTTCTGCAGTGAAGATCAATGCAAAGAATTCATTTAGCTTCTCCACAATGGCCTTAACTTTCTTAAGTGCTTCTTGAGCACCTCGATTGTCCAGTGGCCCCAATGACTATTTGGCGCACTACCTGCTTCTGATGTACTTAATTTTGTTGTTGTTAGGTTTTGAATCTTTTGCTAGTTCCTCTTGAAATTCTTTCTTGGCCTTCCTGAAGAGACTGACTTGCCAGCATTTACGTTCCTTTCTATTTTCCTCAGCAGGCTGGTTCCAGTCTTGCCTCAATTCCAGTCATGCTGGAATGCAACAGAACCTCTGAACAATTGCAGCCATTCACACTGCTTGCTCTTCTGAATGCTACAAGACCAGGGCACTGCACCGGGTTCTGGCTGAGGTTGATTGCCGTATGCTGCATTTTGGCCTCATTTGTAATTTTGTGAAACTTTTAGGGACAGGTTTTAAAATGTGCTCAGCCCCTATAATTAGAAAATCTTAGCCCCAAGAGCTCAGCTGCTTTTCAGGCACCTTACCAGTGTCCAGACTTTTAAGAGAGCTGCGTTGGCACACTGAGCATCGACCTCTCTTAAAAACCTGGCCCTCAGGGTCACAGTGGGAACTGAGCTCTTTGGAGAATCTAGGCCTTATTTGGGTACTAAAAAAGCAGCTGACCTCCTTTGAAAATCTGGCTCAGTAAGGAGTGCTAAGCTCCTGGAAGTCTGGCCCCTTCATGACACCATCAGTATTAGGGAATAAAGGAAATCAAAATCTCTCCCCTGGGAATTTCATCCAGACCTGGTCTAGTGACTTAGAGTAAGATTATTTGATATTTATGCAGATCCTTGGATTTTCCTCCTGATCCCTGCGCATTGGTAATTTGCATTTCTCTGAAGAGGGCACCCAAGGCATGAAACGTGTCATGTACAACTCAAATAAAACCATCTTACACACAGAGTGCACTTGGCCTTTAATTGGCTACAGCAGAATACAAAGTTTTAAATTATGCATGTTAAACACATTGGTGGTAGGAGGAATGCAGATGTTCACTGGCATTATGATCAGTGATTTAGAAGGTCAAATGCTTTATCAGCCATGACTCCTCTGGCTCAAATGCTGCCCACCTCTGCCCCCCCCCCCCCATGTGGTGAGAGAACCTAAACGCAGCAGAATTGCTGGGGTTCTGCCATGAGGTAGGTGCTGCACATGGGGGGGGGAACAGGGGGGCTGGGCAGGGAGACAGCCGACACTTCTGCGCTCCATGGGACTGTTTCATGTTGAGTCTCTCCACAGTGGCATTGCGGGAGGTTTGGGGCATGACAGGAAGATGTTGGAGCAAAGGGACCTGTAGGCTGCCCTAAGGGTTGCACAAGGAACCCGGGTGCCACTTCAGCCCATGAGCTGTTACAGTTCCAGTGGATCAGCTGCACAGATGCTCTGACCCAAGGCGGTACAAGGCGGATTGGCAAAGGGTGGGGGGGCTAGAATTCCTGATCTCTTCCCTCTCGTGCATCTCCTGTGCATAGCTTGTCTCCTGGGGCTTTGCAAGGGGCGGGAGGAGGCAGCCTTTGGCCTTTAATTTGCTTCACTTTCTTAATTAATTTTTCAGGGGAAAATACAGAAAACAAACAAATTTGAATGCACGGAGCAAGGCCTGTAAATGACAACAATCATTCTCCCTGAGAGCAGGACAAAGGGAGGCAAACACACTCTTCTGTTGCTTTCTGCTTTTAGGGCCTGGTGATTTTCTTTTTCTCATTTTGTCAGAGGGAAGGCCCCTGCATGGCGTTCTACTAGTTACACATATCATACGAAAATGATATTTTACTACTAGCATCATGTAGGAGTCCTGTAATACTTTGATTATCATACAAACTATAGTCTATTTGCCCCCCCACTGGCCACCTACATACACCACGGCATCAGGAGTGGCAACTCACAATAAGTGCCAGAGAATACACCAGCCAGCTGCTAACCTGTCCCACAAACTCCCAGCTACTCAGTCTTGCCCTAAGTCACTAATATAGCGGAGGTAACATGTACAAAGGTTTTCCAGCCAAGATCTGCTCCTTTCCAATAGTCTGTGTGCTGGAGATTAATGAAATCTTCCAGTGAACAGCAAGAATGGGGTACTGCCTCGTGACCAAATGCATCCCTGTATTCACAGCCTATACTCTGTTGTAATACTCTTTGTACAAAATATGCCTTGTGAGGGATCATTTGAAAACTAATAACTCACTGGTCAATTTTCAGAGTAGCAGCCGTGTTAGTCTGTATCCGCAAAAAGAAAAGGAGTACTTGTGGCACCTTAGAGACTAACCAATTTATTTGAGCATAAGCTTTCGTGAGCTACAGCTCACTTCATCGGATGCATACTGTGGAAAATACAGTGGGGAGATTTTATATACACAGAGAACATGAAACAATGAGTGTTACCATACACACTGTAATGACAGTGATCAGATAAGGTGAGCTATTACCAGCAGGAGAGCGGAGGGGGGGCTGATCTTTTGTAGTGATAATCAAGGTGGGCCATTTCCAGCAGTTGACAAGAACGTGTGAGGAACCGGGAGGGGGGGAGGAATAAGATGGGGAAATGTTTCAGAGTAACAGCCATGTTAATCTGTATTCGCAAAAAGAAAAGGAGTACTTGTGGCACCTTAGAGACTAACCAATTTATTTGAGCATAAGCTTTCATGAGCTACAGCTCACTTCATCGGATGCATACTGTGGAAAGTGTAGAAGATCTTTTTATACACACAAAGCATGAAAAAATACCTCCCCACTCACCTGCTGGTAATAGCTTATCTAAAGTAATCACTCTCCTTACAATGTGTATGATAATCAAGTTGGGCCATTTCCAGCACAAATCCAGCTTTTCTCTCCCCCACCCCACCCCCCACAAACCCACTCTCCTGTTGGTAATAGCTTATCTAAAGTGATCACTCTCCTTACAATGTGTATGATAATCAAGGTGGGCCATTTCCAGCACAAATCCAGGGTTTAACAAGAACGTCTGGGGACGGGCGGGGGGTAGGAAAAAACAAGGGGAAATAGGTTACCTTGCATAATGACTTAGCCACTCCCAGTCTCTATTCAAGCCTAAGTTAATTGTATCCAATTTGCAAATGAATTCCAATTCAGCAGTCTCTCGCTGGAGTCTGGATTTGAAGTTTTTTTGTTGTAATATCGCAACTTTCATGTCTGTAATCGCGTGACCAGAGATTGAAGTGTTCTCAGACTGGTTTATGAATGTTATAACTCTTGACATCTGATTTGTGTCCATTTATTCTTTTACGTAGAGACTGTCCAGTTTGATCAATGTACATGGCAGAGGGGCATTGCTGGCACATGATGGCATATATCACATTGGTGGATGTGCAGGGGAACGAGCCTCTGATAGTGTGGCTGATGTTATTAGGCCCTGTGATGGTGGCCCCTGAATAGATATGTGGGCACAGTTGGCAACGGGCTTTGTTGCAAGGATAGGTTGCTGGGTTAGTGGTTCTGTTGTGTGGTGTGTGGTTGCTGGTGAGTATTTGCTTCAGGTTGGGGGGCTGTCTGTAAGCAAGGACTGGCCTGTCTCCCAAGATCTGTGAGAGTGATGGGTCGTCCTTCAGGATAGGTTGTAGATCCTTGATGATGCATTGGAGGGGTTTTAGTTGAGGGCTGAAGGTGACGGCTAGTGGCGTTCTGTTATTTTCTTTGTTAGGCCTGTCCTGTAGTAGGTGACTTCTGGGAACTCTTCTGGGTCTATCAATCTGTTTCTTCACTTCTGCAGGTGGGTATTGTAGTTGTAAGAATGTTTGACAGAGATCTTGTAGGTGTTTGTCTCTGTCTGAGAGGTTGGAGCAAATGCGGTTGTATCGCAGAGCTTGGCTGTAGACAATGGATCGTGTGGTGTGGTCAGGGTGAAAGCTGGAGGCATGCAGGTAGGAATAGCGGTCCGTAGGTTTCCGGTATAGGGTGGTGTTTATGCGACCATCGTTTATTAGCACTGTAGTGTCCAGGAAGTGGATCTCTTGTGTGGACTGGACCAGGCTGAGGTTGATGGTGGGATGGAAATTGTTGAAATCATGGTGGAATTCCTCAAGGGCTTCTTTTCCATGGGTCCAGATGATGAAGATGTCATCAATATAGCGCAAGTAGAGTAGGGGCATTAGGGGACGAGAGCTGAGGAAGCGTTGTTCTAAGTCAGCCATAAAAATGTTGGCATACTGTGGGGCCATGCGGGTACCCATAGCAGTGCCGCTGGTTTGAAGGTATACATTGTCCCCAAATGTGAAATAGTTATGGGTGAGGACAAAGTCACAAAGTTCAGCCACCAGGTTTGCCGTGACATTATCGGGGATACTGTTCCTGACGGCTTGTAGTCCATCTTTGTGTGGGATGTTGGTGTAGAGGGCTTCTACATCCATAGTGACCAGGATGGTGTTTTCAGGAAGATCACCGATGGATTGTAGTTTCCTCAGGAAGTCAGTGGTGTCTCGAAGGTAGCTGGGAGTGCTGGTAGCGTAGGATCTGAGGAGGGAGTCTACATAGCCAGACAATCCCGCTGTCAGGGTGCCAATACCTGAGATGATAGGGCGCCCAGGATTTCCAGGTTTATGGATCTTGGGTAGTAGGTAGAATATCCCAGGATGGGGAAATGTTTCTTCCCCCTCCCCCAGGGGAGGTCGGGAAAACCTGTTTCTCAAATACAAAAGACAAGCTAACGCCCCTAGCCAGGTGTCAAAGTTGATTGGCAATCACCTGGTGAAGTGGCCATTTTTGGCAACAAAGAGAGGCAGAAACAGATCAATTTGCATTTTAACACCCAACCACATGGAACCTCTTTCAACTTGAGACTCCATGTCTTTGTCCTCATAGTGGAAAGAGATTTTATCTAGGGGGAATCCTCAGGAAAATGCATTTCAAAGGGGACTGGGCTATAAAAATAAGGGGCAAAAAACATCCCAGGTACTCTGTCTTTCTTTTTCTCCTTCTTCTTTTCACCTAAGAAAACAAGGGAACCAATCTTTGACTTGGTGGGAGGCATCTTGACCTGAGAATTTGGTCAGTAATGTTGCTGGGAATATATGATAAGGATTTGACCTTGAACCAAGTCTAATTTAAGTTTTAGCTACTAGAAACCATGTTATCTTTATTTCTCTTGTAGCCATTTCTGACTTTATTGCTTTTACTTGTACTCACTTAAAATCTCATTGTAGTTAAATAAACTTGTTTTATTCTTTAATCAAAACTAATCCAGTGTTGTGTTTAAACTGGAGCGTTGGGTAACTCCAATTAAAGCAGCAAACTGTTGTGCACTGACCCCTTAGAGGGGCAACATACTTCTAACATCTGGAATGTACAGGAAGGGCTGGACAGTACAGAACACACATTCTGGGGGAAAATCCAGGACTGGGAGTGTGTTGGGGTCACCCTGTGAGTGATAACCCAGGATGGTGGAATCCAGAATGTGACTGGAGTATGCTGGACTCGGGCTGCAGCAATACACAGACACTCAGGGTGGGATCTGCAGGCTGTCTGTGAGGGGACCAGGGGTAGCTACAGCAGCAAAGCATTGTGAGGCACCCAGGGGTGCAAGGCAGGTGGTGACAGAGCCTCGCACTAGGCTGGATTGTGCCCTGGAATGTGACACTTCTCTGTTAGTAGGAGACTGCATATTACTGAGAAAACAGAGAGCCTGTTTATTCAGGATCGTTGAGAGCACTGTCAAATACAGCGTTGATGGAGAAAATACCAGTCTGTGCATTCCATAGCACAGGATGGGAATGAGCTCAGAGCTAGGGAGAATGGGGGCAGTGAATGTTTACTTCAATTGGCGTTGCACTCCCTTACACCAGGGCTGCATTTGGTCCACATCTCTGAAGGACCCTGTGCCTGCAGGGATCCTTTTGCTGGATTTAGCCTTTAGAGAGTAAATCACCTTGAGAAACCTGACCTGAAATCAACATGAAATGCCACACTACCAACCAGCAGCAGCACCTGCAATAACATGCCTCTTCATCCAGGGTCCACGTTCCTAAAATGCTTCAGAACAACCTTGTTCTTTGGCTGCGTATTTTCAGGGTCCTTAATGTTGCATCATTTTGAAGACCATATATTATTTACAGCCTCTTAAGTGTCAGCGCCCAGTTGCAACACACACGCTAAAGCACAGCTGCACTTCACTGTTTCTTACTACAATAGAAAAAGGAGGGAATTTTTTTTATGCATGACATTTTACGAAATTTTTCTAGAGCTATTCATAGACAGAGACAGTTATGTACAGACCACAAATCATCAAACAAAGAACAGTCCATAGCACAAAGCTAGGGCATCCCATTGGTAAGGGGGTGTCTGTGTGAAAGGTTTGTGTATGACCCTGAAATGACAGAAGAGTAGGATAAATCAGGTGAGAAAGCAGGGAGACTAATGGGGCAGGGGGATTTCCTGGCATGGGGTAAGTTTGATCCTTTCACACCGACTTCAGCAGAGTGATTGTAAGGGACTCTGAGTATCAATCTCACCACAGGGATGGGGGTGAAGACCCAGCAGCCTCATCTATGGTCTGATCTGGGCATGGGTGAGGAACCAGGCCGGAGGCCTGGGGAGTGAAGGGAGAAGAGCTCATGGCAGAGTCCCCCTTTCCGACGTCTGTAGAGAGGGTCTGGGGTTGAATTGATTTGTACCTGTCCCTCAAAAAACCAAAGTCTAGTCCCCCCTCTGAGCATTATCATTCCTGAAGGCACATCACCAAGGCATCACAACAGCCTGGGAATAAATTAACTATAGTTTTAACAACTTAGAAAAGAAATGAGAGTCCTGTACAAGGTTAACACAGGCAAACATACATACAAATGAGTTACAGTCTTGGGTTCCAAAAGATAATAGGAGCTCTGTATGTCCTATAGGGCAAACCCAAGCCAAGCACTGGGGAACTCTTGCTTAGAAATCTTCACCCCTCAGCGTTTAAGCAGCATAGAGAGAACTTCTTGACAAGGATTTTTATTCCTTTCCTCCAGAGCTCAAGCTGATGGGATGGGTGCTTGTACATGTTTCCTTTTCCTGAGTGTGGGGGGAACAATCAATGAAGGCTTTTGTCGACTTATGTTCCACAACGGTTGTCCAGTGTCTAGGTGTCTCCTTTTGTTGGAAAGGAGATGACCCCTCTTGTGGTAAACTAGTATTTCCCACTTGGTAATGCTTCTCTCTTGACTGGGTTGCAGAACAAATACTTTTATAATTACTGAGCAAACACTAAAATATTACCGTATGACGTGGGATACAGATATCATAAGTGAGATTAATGCAGGCAGCAACTCTCAGCATTTCATAAAGTCTAATCACTAAACACATTTTTATAAATCAAATACCTATTCTAACAAATACTAAACACCCAGGCCAGCCAGACTGGTTTCCAGCCATACATATGTCAGTGTTCAGTGAGGCCTGGGGCTTTGGCATGAGCTGGCACTTGTTCTGCCAGTGTCACAATAAGTATAATAAATAAAGCAAAGAGAAATAGCCTGCTCCAGCTTTCCACATTGCAACAGCAAGTTTCCTGTTGCACTAATGGAATTCACTGCTACCACATGAAGCTTGAATTCATACTCATAGGAGATATTTGTACAGCTTGCAGAGTCAGAGGAAAAACACCTCCCGGAGATACAACGCAATGAACTCATCAATGCCTGTAGCTGGCTGCTTTCTTAATCAGGGGGCATTGTGTAGATAGATTTCCTAACAGGCCATCCTACCCACAATTCTGTTCTGATCACATTTTAATCCCCTTCGTCAAACGCTGAAAACATTTCTGCCTGTTGTATTGCATTATGAATGTATACTTCTACAAGGCAATGAGTTATGACATTACACCAGGCATGATAATTGAACCTAAGGGCCCATCCTGTTGTAGCGGCTACTTCAGCGTGCCATTGTACCAAGGGGATTCTTATTTTTTGGGGTTAGAGTAACCTCCAGATGGCATTAGAAATATTAAAAATAAAAAGGCCTCTGAGTTTATAGACTGAGTATGCACCAAGGGAGACTTCTAATTACGAATCCACTTTGCTTTACACTGCATTGTATGTAAAGATTTTAAATAGACACCAAGAGCATTAGTGAGATAGAGGTTTCCTCTCGGACAACTGCATCACTATAAAATAGCTAGAATATCAGTAGGAGAACTCAGAGTGAGGTGCTACTCAACATGAGTAAGGATGGCAGAACTGGATCCTGCAGTTTTATTCTGGATCTTATTAGGTAAAACTTGCTCCTTTTATTTGTTTGTTGAAATTTAAGCTCTGTAAAACTTTTAATTTCTCACCTAAACTCTTGGCATTTAATCTGAAATGATCCTGTATTCAATGCTAAAACACGTATCGAAGGGTGGCTGCACTGACCTTCAAGCTTGAGAGAAAATCATTTCATTTTAGAACTCGTCAATAAGCAATAGGCAGAAGCCTTGCACTTTTAATAGCATCTCTCAAACATTTTCCCTTAACAACTTACCGGCCTTCTTGCAAGAGGGCATTCAGCAAAACACCGGCTCTGCTCACCACATTTAGCAGAAAAATAGAATTGCTGTGAACTCATTTCTGGAGCCAAAAACTTCACTCAACTATCAACAACAGATTACAGAACTTAAACTGATCTGTGCTCTCTTGCTTGATGAGATGGAAGGTGAAAACAATGGTCTGACAACACTGTTTAAAGACACAGTATCCCAACTATGCTATGAAGCTGCAGTGCAGGGTTTCTCCAAGAAAGAGTTCATACAAGCAGAGAGTAGCAGCAGATAGTAATGTTAGGAACCTGCAAATCTGCCTAGCAGAAGATTAGATAACAACGATCAAATCATTTGCAGTGACTATTTAACGCAGTGACTAATGATTTACAGTTGTGAAAGTCAGATAAGGACTAGAGCCCACTGAAGTAGAATTGGGCCCAATGAATTTCCTGAACACATTTTACAGTAAAGCAATTTTCTAATAGCCTATTGCCTCATGCATAAGGGAAATCCTGAAGTTACAACCACTTCAGTGATCTAGACCTGGTGATTTCACAGTAGAAAAGTTACAAATTAAGACTTTTGGGGAGCTACATAATCAATTAAGAAAAAAAGCCTTTAAAGACAATCTAAACCTTTAAGGAAATATACCTAACATGAGCTAAGTAAGAGATTGAAATGATCATGTTTCAAGAATTGGGACAGTTAATTTAGCAGCTACAAGACTAACAGAAGATAAACAATTGCAAATATGCTACCTCATTTTATTTAGTAACATGCACTCATTTTATGCTAGAATCATTATCTGAATTCTCACTAGTAGTTGGCTTTGAAATATTTCAATCTTGTTAAATATTCTGAAGCTGCATAGCTTGCAGATATCCCTGTCACAGAGAAGGAACTTGCAGATGTCCACAAACCCTGAACAGATGGTGTGCTGGAGGATTTCTGAATACTGACGGGCCTTGCAGAGTAAAAAGGAATTTTTATGAGCCCACCAACAAGTAGCTGCAGGCACAATTAATTTCCAGATATCAGACATTCAATGTACATATAGTGAAGTCCTTGTTAAAAAAAAGACACGGGTCATAGTTTAGTACAGCTGGACAGCAGGGGGCTTTGGCCTCCATCCTACAAGAGAAACCAAAAAGCGAGGAACCTTCTTGCCTGGAATAGGACCACTTACCAAACTATTTCTCTCCATTTGCTCTCCCTAGCCCCGCATGAAGCCAGCTCCAGTTGACAGTGGCCTTCCTCTGTGAGGAAAGTCACACACATCACAGAATGGGAACTCCAGCATGATGGCCCCCAGCCCAGAGAGCCCTCCTGAACGAGGAGAAGGGGCTCAGGGTCTGTGTGGCTTTGTGGGGCCTCAGCCTCCCTCCACACCAGGTGAAACACCTCCCCGTGGGTAGGTCATTGCTCCTTAGTCACTGGAGCCCAGCAGGCAGAAGAGTCTTCTCAGATCAGAGGCCTATTGGGAACAAGTCCAAGATTTCCCCCCAAATCCCTGGCCCCATCAACCTGCAAGGCAACAAGATCTTTTCTAGGGAGGGTCACAGTGTCCCATGGCTGGGCGCCTGGTATCCGGTCAGATTCCCACCCCTCTCAGGAGGAGGATTGGAGGTCCTCCAAGGATGCCCCCCCTCCCCCACCATGTTTACTCTCAAACTGCACATTGGATGAAAAGAGTCACAGCACTCGAAGCTCCTCCACAGGCTGAGACGCACAGGGAAGGGGGTGGGATCACCTGGAAGGGAGTAGAATCCGCCATCTAAACAAGAATAGACAAGCCTGAGGCAAAGGCTGGAGAGCATCCCAGGACCTCATCCTCTTCCACGAACTCCAGACCTTCCCTGTAAAAGGGGAGGGGGGGGGGAAGAGGGGCTCTCATCTTCTGACCATGGCAACTCCGAGACAATGAAACAAGAGATGACTCCCTGTCATCGCTGAGGCCATTCAAGCCTGGTAACACCACGAAGGAGCCCCAGCTATATGAATGGGGGTTAAACCCAAGGGTAAATTCATCCCCTCCAAACCCAAGGCAGAACTCAATCCCCTGCCATTTCTGCTTTGAGGAAGTCACTGGGCATGTACAGGAGAATCCTGCTTAAGAGGAGAAGGCTCAGTGAGCCATCACATTTAAAATGGGCTCAGGAAGGGCACAGTTATCCCAGTGCAGGTGGTTTGCTTTTTCTTTTCTTTTCCCCTGTCAGAATTGTGAGGCCCCAGTGATGTTATATGATTAAAATATGATGCAGATCATTGTTGCTACCACTGTTATAGAATTGCAACAAATCTTGTACAAAGTGTGTCAAGTAAGGTGTCAATGGAAAAGCTATGGTTTGCTGAATATGATTATCCTATTTGTATGCATGTATCGTTTTTGTATCTGAAGTTATAAATATTGACTATACATCTGTATTTCAAATGTGTTCACTCCTGTGGTAACACCCACAAGGTACTTACATGTAACAAGCCAGCACATTGTGAAGGGGCTATTCAAGTTGATGGCTCATCAACTAATACAATGGACCATGGAAGAAGCCTATTCACACCTAATGGACTTTCATGTGACCTTTTAAACTAGACACTAGAGTATGGGTAAGGGCCTCTGCTATGACTCAAAGCATGCATGGACATGTGACTTGCTCATGTGACTCCAAACTCCATCTTGTGCCTGTAATTTTCCACAAACTGAGACAATGAGTTTCCCTCCACATGGCAAGAGCTACAAAAGGCCCTGGTAACATCTCCATTTTGCCTCTTTCCTGCTCTAATCTCTGGACTATAAACTTATACCAATGGGAGCATTCTAACCAAGGGACTGAGGACATTCTAATTATTTGGGAGCAACCAGAGATGTAACCAGTTAGCAGTTTATGCCATCACTGCTTTAAGCTTGATCCAAGAACCTTGCAGTTATTGTATGTATTTGACTCCTTTAACCAGTTTTAACTATATTTCTTTTTCTCTTTCTACCTTTAGATATTAGATACTAAAGGATTGGCAACAGCGTGATTATTGTGTAAGATCTGAGTTATATATTGACCTGGGTATTTGGCTGGTCCTTTGGGACCAGAAGAACCCTTTGGTTGATGAAACTGGTTTTAAATAACCACTCATCTTTAAGTCTAGTGTTTTTGGTGGTGATACAAGGACTGGGATACCTAAAAAGACTGCTTTTCTGACTTGTTAGCCAATGTAGTGAAACAGAAGTTTACTTTTGTTGCTGGTCTGGTATATTTTATGGGAGAATAACCACCAGTTTTGGGGTGTGTCTATCCTATTTCCCAGCAGTTTGTCCTGAATTTGATATCCTCAGTTGTGACCCACTGAGGCACGGTGACAGCGCCCCTCTAAGGAGAAAGGTGGAGGGTCGGATTCTATATTGCCTTACACCTGCTGGAGACATTCACATCTGTGCAAAGTGCGACCCTTCTGAGCTGGCAGTGTTTGCCACCCACTTTGCACAAGGATTAGTGACTCAGCAAGTCACTTATCTCCTTAGTGCCAATTCACTACTGCCCAGCAAGTAGCAGGCCAGTGGAGAACTGGCACTGAGCTTTTACCCTACAGAGAGGTCATTAACTCAGAAATAATGTTGTTTCTGGCCTGTGAATCAGCCAAATAATCATTTTATTTTAAGTGGCTATTAGAAAAGACTTTGCATACATTAATAAAGGTATCATTTCCTTACTGTAATTCCCTCTTACATATTCATAAGCTCTGAGAATGCTGAAGGTAGGAAATATACAGCATTAATTCCTTCCCCAAAGAAGTACATTACAAATGGGGATTTATGGACATTGAAAAATTATTGAACAAATTCAAACTGTTTTTCATAACATCCCCCAACGCCCTCCCAGGCCCTGCTTACTTTCAAGAAATAAAATAAATGCACTAGTATTCAAAAGTGCCTTTTCTTTTATATCAGGGATATCATCAAGCAGCACATATACACCACACGAACATAGATGTGATTAGTTAGATCTCCCGAGGAAACAAAGGTAAATTAGACTCAGGAAATGTTACTGAAGACGTGGTGTCAGGATACATAGAACAGTAGCAAGTACTTAGCATACTGTTAACCATGGACTGGAGATAGACTTTAACAACAGAATATACCAGCTGGAAGTCTGCTACAACATTTATTATCTTTCAGTAGAGCAAACAGATATATTATTACAATGTTTTGCCATCCCAACTTTAAATGGCTATTTATTCTGTGCAAAGTCACATGTAATGCTCTGCCATTATATAACATGCACGTATTGCTTTTATCCAAATCACCGTACTTCACATTATCTTGAGCAAATAAACAATTTTCTCAAAGCACTAGGCATCATTATGTCCTTTTGTGTTGCTGAAAAAAGAATTACATTGAAAATCAAATCTTGATTTTTAAAAGTGAGAACATTTTTAAAAAAAAAAAATTCAAATCTTCAACTTTGGAAAAGCTGCAAAGTGGCAGATGTACAGCATTTCGTTTTCCCTTTTGCCACTTTGTTGCTTTTCCAAACCAAGAAGATTTGAAAAGTTAAAGTGGGGAAAGGAAAAAAGAGAGAGGAAAAAGTGGTGGTGGGAGTCCTAGCTGTCATTCATTATAATATATTCAGTGGCAAAAAAAAAAAAAAAGGAGAAAAAAAAAAGAGGCAAAAACAAGGAAATTAAAAGGTCAATTGAAAATGAAATTACAATGTTTGTTTCATTTCATACTGGAATTTTCCAATACAAATTGAGAAACATTAGCAAAAATTAAATTTCATTTTTAATAATACTCTATTTTTTCAGTTGAAAAAGTTTTCAGCCAAAAGAATTCAGCCAGCTGTGTTTATAAGCCAATGTTGTAAAAATATATTCTTTATTGATATTTCAGTACAAATACCAAAAACAAATTAACAAATGTGATGAGTAAGACATTTAAATTATACAACAGTCACTATTTCTGAGATCAAGACAAAGGAATGCAAACAGACAACTGCCGCTTCGTGCTTTTAGCTTCTTTGTGGTTTTGTTTAAATTTTGACAGAGGAAAGAGCAAGCACAAAATCAACAGCTCAGTGTGTGCCAGCAATGAATGTGATCTGAAAATGCTGATTGAGTAATGACCTCATTCAGGCTGTGGTCTCCTTTACTCTCCCTGCCCTGCCTACATCATTGATCAAAAACACGGCAAAGTGAATTCATGAGAACCATCAAAATCTCAGATTGTTCCATCTTGCAGTGTTCTGTATGATCCCATTTTCCATTTCCCCCAATTCTCGTAATGATGTTTCAAATGAAGCTTCATTGCAGATCATATCAAAGCTTTTCATTTGCCGAAGAACCCTGTTTTCTGACTGAAAACCACCACCCTTTTCTTCAATGAAGAGTTTCAATAATGATTTTGGAAACAAGTTTAATAAAATTTTATACAAATTTTGATTTTAAAAATTAGACAATTTGCAAAGAGAGGAGACTTATTGATCATCTTGACAATTTTTCCTTAAAAGTTTGTTAAGGAAAAAAAAGTTGAAGATTTCAATTGGCTTTGACCGTGCCATTGTCCACGCTGTGCTCCACATTTCCATGGTGGAAGCCTCTGATGTGTATTATTTTGCAAGTCTAGCCATATGATCACTCCTTGTCTCAAAAATAATGTTGTGAGTGCCTTGAAGATCTCCTGTAAGAACATATTCCTCAAACTAACCAGATCTTTGCAACGAGAATCCATAGTGTCTTCACAGACTGATTCAGCAAGAACACCCATCTCATCCTGCATTTCCTAACACATACCGCAGTGTGGGCACCGAACTGACTGGGTATTCTCTGAGCTAGGACAATACAACCATAAAATAATGGCAGGTTGAGCCAAGTCCTCCACTCCTTATGTGGGGGATGGGAGGGGGGAAGATGGAGAGACAAACACGCACCTGTTAAAATCTTATGGTTAGAGCTTGTATTTAAAAGTAATAAAAGAAAACCCTAATCTAACCTCGGTATTGACTTCCTAACTCACAGATCAAGTACAGATATGAACTGGAATCCTTTCAGGTTATATCTAATTATATTACTAACCAACAGTGTGACAGCATTTAGATTGTTTTGGGGTATCTCGTATGGCTTTCTCCTCAAAACAATACAAAAAAAGACCCAGAACAACAGGCACACACATCTCTCCCAGATGCTCCTTATGCACATCTAATTAAGCTCATGGATATTAAAATATTCTGTACGACTGGTCAATATCTTAATTAGATAAATGAGCTCACAATGGTGAGACAATCAAATCAAACAGGCTTCATCTGATAAGTGATAGAACAAATACCTTACATTTCAATGCCTGTTTTAAAATTCCCTGATCAAGTTAGCCCTGTCTAATCTTTTAAAGAACAACAGTGGCATCTCCCACTGCATCTGATGTGTTATCTAAACCCTTTGAACCTCTAAGAATTTATCTCTAATACCTTTTCAGATCAAACTCTTTTGAAATTCTAAGTAACTAGAATTGGCTATTCCCATTCCTAGACAACTCAGCACTTGCAGATCAAAGAAGCTAAACAAACATTTCCTCTCTGTCTCAGCAAACCTTGTGAGAAAATCTTTTTAGTAGCAAACTAATTCACCACATAATCACTGTTTGCTCATTACCTTTCAGCAGCTTTAGATGTTATTTTCATGAGGAAGGTCGACATTCCTTGCTATGGGGAATTGCCATTTTTTTGATGACCGGCTCATGTATAGATGCTGGCATGGGCGATTATTGAGGGAGCTCCTCACAAAATGCCGTCACTACAGTGTCATTGGTTAGGTTATTTTTATTAGTTAATTTGGGAATTCCTAAAGCGTTGTGCAGGTTTCCTTTGAGGACAAGTACTGAAAGGTCAGACAGGGAGTGATTGTTGTGTGAAAAGTGTTCGCCCCTGGGATCACTCCCTATCTGATCTTTCAGTACTTGTCCCCAAAGGAAACTTGCATAACACCTTTAACAGGTGAGCCCTGGGAGTTCTGCTCATAACTCTGCTAGACACCAAAAGCCATGGACTTAACAGGGACCCCAGTTTTATGGCTCATTACAACAATTTGTCACACATCCCACTGCCTCCTACCCTTTGCCCACTTCAAACCCTTTACGCTTAACAATGAAATCCCCAGTTGCCCACTTCATTTCAAGTGACCGCCTCCAACATGTTACCCCTTCTGCTGAACAATGTGTCCCAACTTGGATTTAGCTCAGACAGACACCCTGCTTCCTTCCCTAGCCCTGGAGAAGAGCTCTGTGTAGCTTGAAAGCTTATACCTTCCACCAACAGAAACTCATCCAATAAAGCAAAATTACCTCACCTACCTTGTCTCTCTCTTAGCCTGGGACCAACACTGAAAACATGTTAGAACGTGCTGATATTGGACAAAGCCCCATGGAACTATGGTGTTACACTACCAGCGTGTGTGACATTCTTTGCTAGCGAGGTAACTCAGAATATCTTTATACTACTACCACTGACTACCTCAACTATCCTGGCACCTCTACTGCTACACTACCTTTATGTGCCTACGCTTGAAATGGTTAGCTATTCTGGCAAACCTTCCTAGGGGCGACACAAGCCTTACACTAGCAAAGGAACTCTTTTGCTGGTCTACCTTAGAGCAATTCCCCGAATGAAATAAAGCCATAGCATAACACACTCTTTGCTGGTAGAATGGTGTCTACACTGCGGTTTTTGCCAGCGGAGCTACGGCAGCCAGGCGTCACACTCCTACCCGACACAGCTCTGCAGGCAAAGCTCTACTGTGCAGACCAGGCCCGAAGCATCCTCCGAAAACAGTGGCAACAAGTGTAGCACCCAAACAACCAGCTCAGTGCTGCTCTCAGGAAGCCATGGGCAGTTTTGCCAGTCTCTACAGTGGGACCAGGCTTGGGCCCCATAGTTGTACATAAGGTCCCGGGAATCAGGACTTACCAAACAGTGTAACTGACAAATGTACGGTGGTACAAAACGCAACCTTCCCCTCCTCTCTTTTCTGATCCTTATTAGTCACCAGTTGATTTACAGCTGAAGTTTAAGGAGCATATTTTAACCTAGGTTAGCCATAAAGACAATTTGGGCTCAGCCTAATTTAGAGACCGCCTCCCATCTCATGTGGTGCTATGAGTCCCCAGCTCTGCCCCAGTCTTCCTTCTGCCTTGTTCCCCTTCATCCCGCACAAATAGACAAGATCCCTCTATCTGAACAGTACTGGGTAGCCACACCCATCCATAACTGTGGAAGTGGATGCTGAAAAGCCAGCATCCCTGCTGGGGCCAAGTTCAGTTTCTGTGATGCAATGTCAGTGCAGAAGCAGGGGTTATGCTGGGGGTTAGGTGTGTCTCTCGGGGTGGAGGAGTAGAGGGTGTAATATTAGAGGTCTTCACTTTTCATTTCCTTGCTTTGGAGTTTATTGTTATTTTAGCATTTATATTGCGGTAGTGCCTGCAGGCCAACTGGGTCAGAGCTCCATTGTGTTTTGGGTAGGGTATGTTATGTGTGTAGCAACTTCAAAATGATACACAATGCAGCAATTTACTTAATGAATAGCTGAAGGCGTAATTTCCTCCTCAAATCAACTCAAGATTCCAGAGCTCTCTTCTCTAGCCTTTTTCTTATGGTTAAGGGCTTGGATTGGGACTCTGAGGTCTGGGATAGGTGTCTGCCTTGTATAAAGGATAGAGTGTATCTTACCTAAATTTACAGCATTTTATCAGTGAGCAATGATCAAGCGACCTTCAGAAAGTCATACAGAAAGTCTGTAGCAGAGAAAGACATTGGATTGCAGCTTTAAATGAAAAAGCAAAGAGAACCTTAACTATGGGGGCATGCGGAAAAAAAAATTGAGCCTTGCTAAGGACATTAAAAAAGCATATGGCTACTAGTAGCTGAAAGCCTGCCTGTCACAGGGATGCAATTCATAAAGTCATGTGTATAGAAATGCTGAAAATGGCTGAGAACTTAAAAATTGGGAGGTAAAAGACCTCAAATCCCAGTGATGATTGAACCTGGTGATACTCCGAACAAAAAAGCTCTCAACCATGCTTGTAGCTGTTTCCATGACTTCACACTCACTCAGCAGACATTCTAGGCTTCAAAGTGACATTTGGGTTATTGTGCATGCTGGTTGTGTTGATTTGTGTCTCCGAAGGGTTGTGCTGGGAGATTTGTGTTGATTTGTGCAGAGGTATGTACATCCGCAAGGGGCTGTGTGTGTTTAAGGTGTGTTTAAAGTGATTGTGTGTGCTGGTTGCGGGGATGGTTTTGTAGACCTGTGGCAGCTTCCCTAATACAACCAATTAAACTGTTGAGTGGAAATTAGCTGTGGAGTAACGGTGGTGATTGACTGAGTTCTCTCTGATCTCACATGGCATGGCATAGATACATGCATTAATGTAGCAGTACACTGCATGGGTATAATATATAGATTCAAAAGGATTGAGAACTTAAAAACTGGACTGCATAACCCAGTGATGATTCAACCCGGTGATATTCTGAACAAAAAGAGCTGTCGGCCATGCTTCTGGTTGTTTCAATCACTTCTCTGACTCAGACATTTTAGGTTTCAGAGTGCCACACAGAGAGACATTCTTGGAATATTGGAATATAGATTGCATGCAGTGTACTTCTTGTTCTACCAACATTACGGTATGAGATCCCTGAACTCTTTCACTTTAATCTATTTTGTTATTCTAGAATATCTGATGCAACTTCTGCTCTTTGAGCTGGTCCAATAATTCACTGTAAAAACGGTTAGTTTGATTTGTTGCTATTTGTGGGGGCATATAATCAGACGTTCTTGAGTATTTCAAGAGTACAAAGAAGTGGTCATGGATCTAAGTTTCATTATTATTTGCCTGAAAATTCATACTGGATGTGCACTACGTATTTGCTATTCATTATTCATCATTTGTTATTTGTGTGAGTTCCCTGCTTAAAAAATTTGCCCATCCTAACTTCAAATGTATTTACTAAGATCTGAGTAGGTTAAAATTAAGTCCAAAAGAAAGTTCCATTTGATCTGTGTCAGCAACTGTTGCAAAGCAGAAAGAGTTCTCCACCTCTCACCATCACTACACATGGCTGGCTATTTCCTGAGGAGCACAGAAGAGTGAGATTCTCTTTTTCACCTAGTTACGCTAGCTTTGCATACTACCTACCCTACTTCGTCAGCAAGGCTTCAGAGCCAGGAAATAACAGGGTCTCATTATCATCTTCCTCTCTTTCCTCGGCTGGCATTCCACTCTGCCCCTTGCTCAACAAAGGCCGCTCCATTGTAGCATTTCCTGGATTCATACTATGCTGTTTGAACAAAGTTTATTTTTGTTAGTGTTCTTTTCTTGATACAAATTCCACACACACACACACCTCCCTTGAATGGGCAAGTAGAATTAGAGCTGTCTGACACTGGAAAAGGGTGGAAATACATCCAAGCTTTTATTAAGCTCATTGTTGAGTTTGAATGACACTCACACTAATCATATGGCCAAATCCTGAAGGCCTGGTGCAGTTTGTACTTGGAGGCTTTCCTGGCAATACTCATTAGCATTAACAGCCCCTCCTGAGCAAGCCAGGGTCAGACAAGCATAGTGCACGGGATCCACAGGGGTGGCACTTGAGGTCAATAGATCCACAGGTGCTTCTTCTCCCCTGGATAGCCTCTCCCCTGTCCAGCAAACCCAGATGCACGGGATATAGGTTGAGCCTGCGTGGATTTGGTCATCACCACAGGCAAAGGCTGAAGACCCTGCACATGGAGCCACTAATACGCTCCTCCTCCGCCAGGGAGCTGACCAAATGTCGACAGGGGCGGGGCACTCAAGGACGATAAGGACATTGCAGAGAAATTAAATGAATTCTTTACATCGGTCTTCATGATTGAGGATGTGAGGGAGATTCCCAAACCTAAGCCATTCTTTTTAGGTGACAAATCTGAGGAACTGTCCCAGATTAAGGTGTGTCATTAGAGGAGGTTTTGGAACAACAGTAATAAGTCACCAGGACCAGATGGTATTCACCCAAGAGTTCTGAAGGAACTCAAATGTGAAGTTACAGGACTACTAACTGTCGTCTGTAACCTAACATTAAAATCAGCTTCTGTACCAAATGACTGGAGGATCGCTAATGTGCCAATATTTTTTTAAAAGGGCTCCAGAGGAGACCCTGGCAATTACAAGCCAGTAAGCCTGACTTCAGTACCGGGCAAACTGGTTGAAACTATAGTAAAGAACAAAGTTGTCAGACATATAGATGAACATAATTTGTCGGGGAAAAGTGAACATGGTTTTTGTAAAGGGAAATCATGCCTCAATCTACTAGAATTCTTTGAGGGGGGTCAACAAGCATGTGGGTAAGGATCCAGTGGGTATAGCGTATTTAGATTTTCAGAAAGCCTTTGACAAGGTCCGTCACCAAGGGCTCTTAAACAAAGTAAGTAGTCATGGGATAAAAGGGAAGGTTCTCTCATAGATACAGTAACTGATTAAAAGACAGGAAACAAAGGGTAAAATAAATGGTCAGTTTTCAGAATGGAGAGAGATAAATAGTGATGTCCTGCAAGGGTCTGTACCTGGCCCATTGCTGATCAACATTCACAAATGATCTGGAAAAAGGGGTAAACAGTGAGGGTGGCAAAATTTGCAGATGATACAAAACTACTCAAGATAAATCCCAGGCAGGCTGCGAAGAACTAACTACAAAAGGATCTCACAAACCTGGTGACTGGGCAACAAAATGGCAGATGAAATTCAATGTTGATAAATGCAAAGTAATGCACATTGGAAAATATAATCCCAATTATACATATAAAATTATGGGGGTCTAAATTAGCTGTTACCACTCGAGAAAGAGCTCTTGGAGTTACTGAGTGGATGTTTTCAGAGAACTATCCACAATGTGCAGCGGCAGTCAAAAAAGCGAACAGAACATTGGGAATCATTAAGAAAGGGATAGATAATAAAACAGAAAATATCATATTGCCTCTATATAAATCCATGGTACACCCACATCTTGAATACTGAGGGCAGATGTGGTTGCCCCATCTCAAAAAAAGATATATTGGAATAGGTTCAGAAAAGGGCAACAAAATTGATTAGGGGTATGGAACGGCTGCCGTTCGAGGAGAGATTAATAAGACTGGGACTTTTCAGCTTGGAAAAGAGACGACTCGGGGGGGGATATGATAGAGGTCTATAAAATCATGACTGGTGTGGAGAAAGTAAATAAGGAAGTGTTATTTACACCTTCTCATAATACAAGAACTAGAGATCATGAAATGAAGTTAATAGACAGCTGGTTTAAAACAAACAAAAGGAAATATTTTTTCACAGAACGCACAGTCAACCTGTGGAACTCCTTGCCAGAAGATGTTGTGAAGGTCAAGGATTATAACAGCATTCAAAAAAGAACTAGATAAGTTCATGGAGGATAGGTCTATCAATGGCTATTATCCCAGATGGGCAGGGATGGTGTCCCTCTCCTCTGTTTGCCAGAAGGTGGGAAATAGGTGACAGGGGATGGATCACTGGTAATTCTAGGAGGTGTATTCAAGAAGGGGCGATTGGATTCTGAGCAAATTAAATTGGCCAAGCAATTGTTCTCCCTTGGCACTTGGAATGTTCATAGCATGAAAGTAGGCAGCCACCAGCTACTACAAAATGAGATCTTAACGCTTAAGTGAGACGTGATTGGTTTGTGAAAGTACAGATGGATGGGGAATGGAATGATGGTTACTGCAGAAGGAAATTCACTGTTCTGAAGTGGTGATGACAGAATAAGGGAAAAAAGGCATCAAGAAGCAGTAACATCTGTTTACAACAAAGACATTTTAATCACGCAAGGTAACTGAATTGTATGGGCTGGTCCTGAGAGCCACCCAGAATGGCCCAATTGTGTTGGGAAGCTTGGATATGGCAAGACAAACAGCAAAGGACTGCAACCCATGAAATTTGCAATTGGAAACAATTTAGTATTAATAAACGCCGTATTCAAGCCTAAACCATCAAGGTGATAGACTTGAACAGCTCCAGATTTGCACATTCACAATCAGATCAACGTCATCATGATCTTGAAGAGGTCACGCTCTGGAAAGATTCACAGATTCCAAAGTCAGGATTAAACAAAGACTGTGACTGGCTCGCCAACTACAAAAGCAGTTTCTCCTCCCTTGGTGTTCACACCTCAACTGCTAGAAGAGGGCCTCATCCTCCCTGATTGAACTAACCTCGTTATCCCTAGCCTGATTCTTGCTTGCATATTTATACCTGCCTCTGGAAACTTCCACTACATGCATCTGACGAAGTGGGTGTTCACCCATGAAAGCGTATGCTCCAATACGTCTGTTAGTCTATAAGATGCCACAGGACTCTTTGCCGCTTTTACAGATCCAGACTAACATGGCTACCCCTCTGATACTGTGATCACCAAGTCTGACCTCCTGTATACACAGGCCATAGAATTCCCCAAAAATAAATCCTGGAGCAGAGCTTTTTAGAAAGCCAACCATTTTGATATAAAAATTCTCAGCAATGGAGAATCCACCATGACCCTTGGTAAATTGTTCCAATGGTTAATTACCCTCACTGGCAAAACAAACACCTTATTTCCAGTCTGAATTTGTCTAGCTCCAACTTCTAGATATTGGATTGTGTTACACCTTTCTCTGCTCAAACTGAAGAGGCCATTGTTAAATATTTTTCCCCATAGAAACATAAACAAGTCACCGCTTAACCTTCTCTTTGTTATGCTGAAAGAGTGCAATCTACTAGCTTATCACCATAAGGCATGTTTTGTAATCCTTTAATCATTCTCAGGGCTTTTCTCTGAACTCTCTCCAATATATCAACACCCTTCTTAAACTGTGGGCACCAGAACCGGACACAGGATTCCAGCAGTGGTCACGCCAGTGCCAAATACAGCACTGTACTCCCACTCGAGATTCCCCTGTTTATGCACCACAGGGATCAAATTAGCTCTTTTGGCCAGAGTGTCACATTGGTCACATATGTTCAGCTGATTCTCCACAACGCCCAAACCTTTTTCAGAGTCACTGCTTCCCAAGTTCAAGTCCCTCATTCTTAAGTATGGCTGACAGTCTTTGTTCATGTATGAATTCATTTACCAGTGTTAAAATGCATAGTGTTTGCGTGCACCTTTACCAAGCGATCCAGATCATTCTGGAGTCCGTGACCTGTCCTCTTAATTAGTTATCACTCTACCTATTCTTAGGTCATCTACAAACTTTGTTTTCTTCCAGGTCACTGATAAAAATGTTAAATAGTATAGGGCTAAGAACCCCACTATGAATGCATCTGCTCAATGACAATTCCCCATTTACAATTACATTGAGACCCATCAGTTAGCCAGTTTTTAATACATTTAATACATACCATGTTAATTTTATATTGCTGTAGTTTTCTTAATCGAAATATCATGAGGTACCAAGTCAAACACCTTACAGAAGTCTAAGTATATTACATCAACACTATTACCTTCATCAACCAAACAAGTAATCTCATTATGGGGGGGGGGGGTTTCCACTTTCCTCTGCAGCATGAGGTGTGGGTCACTTGCCAGGAATATCTGGGTATCTTTCACTTAATAGTTTACCTGCCATTTTGGGGACCCCAGGCACTGGTGCACGTTAGTCCCTCCTATTCTCTGCCTGTGGCCCATAACAGTGTAGTCTCCTGTGGGCTGTGCTACTTTGGTCTAATTTTCGTTGTTGGGTTTAGTGGGTGGTTGGTTTGGGTGGCCTGTGATGCAGGCCACCCACTAGGTATCTGGTGATCGGCTCCAGCCTTAAACTCTGACAACTATTTGCCAGACAAAGAGGAAAGTGATCGTGTCCCCTGTCTCTGTGAATCACTCCTCGCTCTAACCAGCTGCAGCATTTTAATGAGCTGGCTGTGCCTGCTGGGTCTGCAATTACTAGCAGGCTGTGTCACCTCCTCACACCAAGATGGGAGATTGTGTCTGATGGGACATAGCTCTGGTGGTTCTAAGGAGCTCTGCAGAAGATTCCATAGTGTCTGTATTTTCTCTTTAGCATGATTCTTACTGGAAATAGGATTGATGGAGATGAGTCTATTCACTTGTCTGAGACTCTCCAAAATCGTGTGAAAAGTCAAAAGGACGTGGTTGTGATACTGTAGTTTATTAATTTAAGGCAATGTTAGCATCGTCTCTGTTGCATGGGGGGCTTGCTATACCCAGGAATTACTTTAAAATCCAATAAAAAGAGATACGTTCATGACCTTCCTCCTCAGGTTATGTGGGGGATAGGCAACTTCATGAGCCGTGCAGACGGTGGTGAAATGAAGATGAAATTGATATCCAGACAATTCAGATAGTGCTCAGCTAGAATACCAATGGGGAATTGGGGATTGCAGCTGCTAAGCAGCAAGGTGAGGACAGTGGCTAGAAGTAGGGCCTGAAAACTGTGCTGATGGCTAAAACTCAGAACTGGGACTCAGGGAACAGGGCTCTGACTGCTTCAAATGCCCCATGTGAGCTTGGGCAAATTCACCAATTCGGGGCCAAGAGAGACCACTGTGCTCATCTAGTCCGAACTTCTGCAGAACGCATACCCTACGGCTTCCCTGAATGCATTCCTGGCTGAGTGAGCTCAGAACTTTGAGAAAAACCTCCTCTTGATTTAAAAATTGCCCCGGATAAAGAATCCGCCAGGACCCTTGGAAAGTTTTTCCACTTATCTACTGTGTGGGGAAAATCGGACAAAGTCTTGCAGAATTTACCCCAGATCCTGCAGGACCTGAAGGATGGTGGGGAATTATGTCAGCTCCTTGCAGAATGACCAGGGGGTTCATTGCTCCTAAGTCTGCAGATCCCAGGAAAGCCACCAGAAGCAAGGCTCAGTCACATGAAGGACTTGTATCTCTTCTCCAGCTCCATGGTAGGCTAGATGCAGCCGTTGTCAAGGATGACCCTCAGGGTGCAGTAGGTTTCCATACAGTGGAGAGGGGGGAAGAGACTAAGATAATGTTGACCCAGACCTGGCTAAGCATCCACTTAAGCAGAGATAAGGGCACTGAATACAGCAGAAGGCAAACACTCCCACAGCATCAATCTCTTCTCCGCTGTAGCTTCACCTCCCTCTCCCTCATTCAGCTCATAGTGAGAGGCTTCCACTGGAGAGGGCACACCCATGTTGGACCTTCCCCTTCCATGCTACGTAGCTAGAGCTGCTGGCTTTTCGTTCCACATCTGCAAAAGCAGAGGGGAAAATTTGGGCCCACATTTTCCAGGACCTCACATTTCCCCATCTGTAAAATGGGGATAACAAGCACTCCCCTAAGGCCCATGTGGAGTTTAGCTTCACCTTCGTAGAGTGTGGCGGGATCCCTTCCTGAATGGTGCTGGTGCAGCGCACTCACTTGTGTTTCCATGGCCATACAACGCTCGCACATACGAGGCACACAGACAGGGGGCCATGTGGCAGCCAGCACCGATTCTATTTTTGATGTCTGACTGTGCTGAGATGTGAAATATGCCCAGACATTCATCAGAACTTAAAACAAGATCAAATACAGATGTGTACATAGGTGTGTCAGCCCACTGATTTCAAGGGACCTGCGTCTGCTTCTGGCAGGTCTGACGTGGGGCCACAAGCTTTTCATTTGTCTTCACAGGCCCTTTGGGATATGTGCACTTCCTGTCAATGAAGTCTGTGATGCATGGTAATGAAAACAAAATCCACGTCCTACTTAGCCACTGTGCCTGCCCTAGGAAACAAATGGCAAAAAGAGATTTATCCTCTTCATTTCTCTCTGTTCAGAACACAGACTACCTCTATCGAATGATGGGAGTTAGTCTGTTTAATAATGAGAGAGAATATTTATGTCTGGTCTCACCACACAATACTTTGATCTATATTTGATAAAATGCAACACATGTACACAAAGAATAGGCACTGATCACAGGAAGATGGGTTCCAGTGCT
Source organism: Chelonia mydas (assembly GCF_015237465.2). NCBI lineage: Eukaryota > Metazoa > Chordata > Testudines > Cheloniidae > Chelonia > Chelonia mydas. The sequence goes on from NC_057855.1 coordinate 98,978,645, forward strand.
CAAACAAATTCAATAACTTGTCTTTTTATCTGCTCCAACCCCATCTACACTCAGGGGCCATGCCTACTAACTAATGCATTTTAGGACGGGGAGTCCTTTATACAGCCCAGTAAATACATTTCAGTGTATTGGGAAGTGAGCAGACTGCATTAGCAAACCTTGTTTTGTTTATGAGCTGTCAGTAACATTGCATTCACTCCCAACACATGGTGCTCCTGGTGATGGGTTTTCTTGTCACGGGCTGAAGAGAAACATTCAGTGCAGCAGAGGGTTTGCAATTAAAATGCCTCTGAGGAATCCACAGCTGCTGAGAATTGTAGAGGAGGATGTTGTCAAGAAAAAAAAAAAAAAAAAAAAAAAAAACCACTCTTCACCAGTGCAATTTCCAGAAACCTCCCTGACGTTTCCATCCAATAGAAATGCTGTAGCAGTTGTCTCTGGCCATGCTGGCTGTGAAAGAAAGCCAACCCAGGAAAGCCCTTGTGGTTAAAGTCACATTTCCAAGCCACGTAGAGAAGAGGAACTAATCTGCAAGTCTCATCTGGCTCACTAGATAGCGCTGCAGTGAGTTACGGAGACATCAGAGTCATGGGCTCCTTCTTGGGACAGAAAAATGTTTGGCAGTTGGTAAGAGGCCCAATTTTTGCAAGACATGGGTCCCAGTCTATCCTCGCCGATGTTTATTTCGCTCAGCCATAATTGCAATGACTTTCATGGAGTCACTCCTGATTTACACCAGTGTCAGTGAGAGGAGAACTGGGCCCATATGTAGGTTTGATTTGTACCAATCGGCACAGGCTACAAAGCGTGGTTCTAGGTCTGAATTTGCATAAAATTGAGTCGTTAAGATCCAAGGTTTAAAGACAACACATCAGAGAGAGAAGGTGGCCTGTCAAATTGCAGATCCACACCCAGGTCTGATGGTTCCCTGCAGTTCAGATCGGTTATTTTGATTTGGGTCTCTCTTTCATAGTTTGCAATTATACATATGGTATTTGTGTAACATTTTGCTGCTACTTCACCCCGGTATGGCAGTAAACTGGGTTCTGAACTCAGGAGTCATAGACAGGGCCAGGGCCTTCGGAAGTTGGCAGAGACATCCTCTGTTTCATTCATCAGTTTTAAAGGCCAGCGGGACCTTTACGATTATGACCTGCCAGGGAGATGAGGGCAGGCTTGTCGTAAGTCCATGGGAATGGTATCTTGAAATGGTTTTAACATGGAGCCACAGCCGGGAAAAGGTTAGGAACATTTTTATTATGGTAGCGCACTATTGTGATGCAGGCCCCATTGTCCGTGGCTCTCTACAAACACAAAAAAGGCAATTCTTGCCCTCCTTTGCATTGCCTCTCTTAAAAAAGAAGTTATGGAGGTCCAGTCTCTTCAATTAACTTCTTAATTCAACAAAGTATAGATTAATTAGGCTTGTGTATGATTTTAGGGTCAACCTGAACAACAAGACAACATGTTTGTTACCTTGAGGTAAGTAAGAAAGGTGTCAGGAATATATTTTACAGGGGGGAAAAAGGAAGCCCAAGTTCAGAAATTCCTGCTGGCTTCCAAATCTTCTACGTCAATATTATCTCCAATTTTTAAAGTACATTTCATGTTTTCACTCAGGTATTGGGCTGGCATCCTTCATTGTAGCTTAATAAATGCTTCAAGGATGAGCAAACTGAGGTGAACTTTTAACACTAAAACTTTTAGCACAGACTTCCAGAGCTTATAGACACTGCAAAGTTTCTCATGCTAATCCTACTCATTCATATTAATACATGGAAGATCAGTGTTAGCCTGATCAAAATGTATGCTCAGTGTGGAGGGTTTTTCTTTAAAAGAAGGTTTATCATCAGAATGCAACATCACTAGAACATTAATTTTGTCAAGGCAGCAGGGCTTACTAAAGAAATTCTGAGACTAACCAACCAGTCATGGGATAACATTATGCAGAATACGTCAGAAGTTAATCAAGAATTTTGTGGGAATTATAGAAGAGGGAAGTTAGAAGTCATACCAGCTACAGGGTATGAACTAATAATCAGATAAGGTTTTGAAAGAGCCTGGATTACTTCTGAAGGGACGAACATATGTTAAATGCACCAGTGAGAAGAAAGTTTCACAGAAGTGTAGGATACAGTTAAGATTTTCCTCCCGTCACTTACTTTGAGAAAAATCCTACAGAGCTAGGCAGTCTCTTACCTGGAGATGCTGTTAACAGCAGTCAGTTATGAACTAGAACCTAAGGAAAAAAAATCTGTTCTTTATCCAGAAGAGAAACAAAATACCGATTTTTTTTTAAAGAAATGGGTGTCAGAAATAACTGGAGTTCTGAAAAAGGTGAAACAAGAACCAAAAAAGAGATACAACAGGCAAGGCTCACTAGGTTTCCTTTTACCTAGTTACATAGGAGCAGAAGCAACCCGGAGGCCATACACAGCTAAAATGGTTCTTGTTCTTATCTTGGGAGACTAAAGACAGAAGGAGAATGGTTTTTTGGCTTCCGTCGTCTTTTATCCCCCACCTCAAACTTTAAAAAAAAAAAAATGAATTGTTCAACTTGCTTTTCATTTTGCTTTGTTCACTATGCTGATTTTAATGATTTAGACCAAAGATAAATACGAAATTTCCCCTAGATTATCTAAGTGTGGGGGACTTGAAGACCAGCAAAAGACTTCCACCTGCATCCCAGAAAGGGCAATTAGGCCTGAAATAATTGACCCGTTTCATAGAGCCACTCCACACATTTGGTCTCTGCGCTTTCTGTAACATTTTCACTCCTTTTCTGCCTCTCTCTGCCCTTAGCCGGTTTTGACATAACTTTAAAATCCCCCTAGGAAAAATGCCTTGTAAAAAGGGTATTTCAATTTCTCTTTCTGAAGAATCATCTTTCTGTAGCTTCGTGGATCTCAGCCATCATCTCAATGCAGCATCACACCCATTATTGTGGCTCATTGCTGCAATATTCTAAAGTAACGAGGCACAAAGCAAGATCTGGCCCATGGTGAAGCTCCAGAAGACAAAAAAGGCAGAATTAAACAATGGAAGAGGCTGTGCTTGTGTCAAAGGCACTTTTATGAACTGCTTTGAACAGGGGCGTCTCTCCCAATTTTGCTGCCCCAAGCAGTCACCGCCGAACTGCCGCCACCTCGAGACCGGTGGAGCTGCCGCCCAAAAGCCGCCACGGCGGGAAGAGCAGCGGGGCTGCTGCCAAATTCCCACTGTGGGACACAGGCTGCCACCCCATTTTGAATGCCGCCCCAAGCACCTGCTTGGAAAGCTGCTGCCAGCCCTGGTTTTGAAGCACTCTTGTTAAAAATGTAACTTGTCGACAGATGTTTACAGAGGAGCCCAGATTGGGAGGATGCGCGAAGCCGCCTATTGGTTTTAACAAACAAAGATTTTGTTGATTCCTTAGGGTTAGGTGGTGACTTTAAGCACAGCCCAGAGCAAGTTCTGGGTCAGCTGCACAGGGCTCCAGGAAGACCTTGTTCCCTCGTCCTGCCTTGTGCAAGTGCATGACCCAAGTCTCAATCTAGCTTTTAAAGAATTAAGAGCTAACTTGGGGCAGGGTGTCTCTCTCTCCCATAGCCATAAAAGGTGCAGAGACAATACAGGCCCAGGGTTCATTTTGAGCACTAGGGTCCTGATCCCACTGAAATCAGTGGGAAGACTCCCATCAACTTCACTGGGCTTGAACAAAGCCTTACGCTATTTTAGTTTGTGGTCAGTGTTCCAAGTGGCATTCCTTGCTCCAAAGGGGACACAACCAGGCGTGCTGGAGGACTGGCCTGTCTGGTCCCTGCTTGTGCACCTGCAGCTGGTGCACAGACAAACTGCAGGTAGGGGGACTGCATTCTCCCTTTTCTGCAGGAGGTGTAAGTGACACAAGCTCAGCATGCTTCTCAGAACCCCATGGACGACCTGCAGGTGGGCTTGACCCTGCAGAGCTGTAGAAGTGGCTGGCGAGAGGAGCAAGTTAAGTAGCCGCCAAGTACAGTGCTTGACTATTTGGTTTTGTCTGCATATTGTGTCAGGAGCTGGGGAATCATTTTGTTGTTCAGAGTTCGGCAAGATGCAGAGAGCTTTGCATGAACTTGAATGCATGAACTTGAATTTCACAGCAAATTCACTTCTGATACAGTATGCCTTTCTTTCGCACTTGCCTTCTTTTTGTGTGACAGTATTTTACGAGCACAGCATGTCTGCAGAAGGTGAATTTTCAGAATGCATGCGTGAGTCAATGTACTTCCCAGGAGCGCTCATGCATCAGAGTTTGTTTACCAGAGTAGAATTCATCCAGCCAGCGACTAGAAAATACCGTGAAACTTACCTAACTAATCACAGCTATGCACACAGCCTGGATTTCAAGTGAGCCATAATGTTTTTTTAAAAAAAAAAAGTCATGGCACTTCCTGGCACAGGTGCTGGGACTAGGGAGTGAGAGGTACAGCTGCCCTTCCCCCCACCCCCAGCTTGAAGTGATTTCCCTCATATACAGGGTTTACAGTTGGTAGTTCTCAGCACTCCCACTATGCAAATTATTCCAGCACCTCTGGTTCCTAGATATCCTTAAGAGGGAACTCATTGAATTATTCACTCAGCTATACAGGTGTCCTACTTCTTAGAAGCCTAAACTTATTTGGCTGCATCCATCAAATAAATTTCTCATCTCTAACCATCGTTTCCCTTTGTAATCTTTTACTCCTGCATGTTAATCTGACTAATGAGCCTACAAATCTTTGCAAACCTGTAACGCACATCAGGGAGACTTCTTTGCACTCACTTGCTCACAGCAGAAATTCATAGGGCTGATTGCAAGGACAGCTAATGAGGGTTTTTCCTTCATCCTTTAGACTTCCTTTGTAACATTCAAGATCATCCTTAGATGCCTGCATCTGCCTCCATTTTGTGTTTAGGCAGCTGCTGTCTGGGGAAAAATCAACTTATCAAAAACAAACAAGATGTTTCAAATTATTTGTGTTTTATGTTTGCTTTACTTCTGGCAACACAAAAGCAGTTTGCTCAGAGGGGAATTGAAAGACAGGCCAATACTGTAGTCAATTACTCTGAGATATTACAACAGAACCTGCATTAGGATAGTCTAAAATAGTTAGCCCCTTGCTTCCAGCAACTACTTTAAAGCATTCCCTAGGTTTCCTGTATAATGGTGTCTGCGCTGTAAAGACCACCTCCACCTGGTGCCTCGTTTTTGCTGGTCCTTGCGACGATTGCTTGAAACAGTTGTCACCGTATTTAAGCCAGTTTGCTGAATAGAAATACAGCTGCTGTGCAGCATTCAGAAAAGGCAGTTTTTACCTGATGCCAAGAACATGTATCAGGGACGTGCAAGAGGAATGGATACAAATTTATAAACATTGAGGGGGAAAAATCATGTAATTGGATATTGGATATTTATTGACTGATTTCCATTTTTAGAAGGATAGAAATAACTGCACGAAGACCATTCTATAGTTAGCTTAATAATCTGTCCCACAGAGTCTTTCCATACCAACCTACCAATGGAAGGGGAATACAGTAGCAATAGGTTTTTTAAAGTTTTCTCTTATTTTTGGTAAGCAGGATGTTATGTCATGTCTTGCTTAGCCAGTGGGAAACACGAACACTCCTTAATTTGCTTTTCATTAAGTTGGGGTGGTTGTGCAAAGCAACGGATTGATTCGTTTAGTCCCAAACGCCACCTTCCGGGCCCTCCAGAATCTGTCTTCAGCCTACATTGTAACACCAAAATGATGCTGCACCTAAAAATAAATGACTAATTTTCAGAGGTGCCACTCCCATTGAAGTTTAGAACTCAACATTGATTAAAAAAAACCAAACAAACAGTCAGGTCATTATAGGTGCCTAGTTTAAGTTTTGGCCAATACACCCACTCTCTCCAGCTGGAGGACAGATTAGACTAGGTCTTTTCCCGCCCTAGCTTCTCTGATGTACAGAGAATGAATGTTTGCGTTAATGCCTTTTAAGCTAATAGCACCACAGAATTCTCAGAACTCCAGAAGAAGGTGCGGTGGAGCCAGGAGAAATAGGTGATGGGTGCTGGCTGCGCTGCTCATGGGACACATGATGCTGTTCGCACTGCGGCTTAGTATCTGCCAATATATGTGGCAATAGCTGTCGACAAGTGTCAGAAACATTTGCAGTTCCCTTTATATATGCACAGTGACAGCAGTAGAGCTGAGAGGGCTTGAATACTCAGAACAGACTCCTGTTTAAGAAATGTAAGAAACCACACACACACACACACACTATTTCTTCACCTTATCGACCATACATAAGTGAGTCATTTTCTATTCAGCGTTAAGGTCCTACAAGCTCAGCCCAACTTGATCTCCTTCTTTGAGAAAGTAAGAGATGCTTTAGACAAAGGAAACGCAGTGGATTTAATTTACCTAGATTTCAGTAAGGCGTTTGATACCGTGCCACATGGGGAATTATTAGTTAAATTGGAAAAGATGGATCAATATGAAAATTGAAAGGTGGATAAGGAATTGGTTAAAGGGGAGACTACAGTGGGTCATACTGAAAGGTGACCTGTCAGGCTGGAGGGAGGTTACTAGTGGAGTTCCTCAGGGATCAGTTCTGGGACCAATCTTTTTATTACTGACCTCGGCACAAAAAGCGGGAGTGTGCTAATAAAGTTTGCAGATGACACAAAGCTGGGAGGTATTGCCAATTTAGAGAAGGACCGGGATATCGTACAGGAGGATCTGGATGACCTTGTAAACTGGAGTGATAGTAATAGGAGGAAATTTAAGTGAGAAGTGTAAAATCATGCATTTAGGGATTAAGAACAAGAATTTTAGTTATAAACTGGGGACGCATCAATTAGAAGTAACGGAGGAGAAGGACCTTGGAGTATTTGGTTGATCACAGGATGACTATGAGCCGCCAATGTGATATGGACGTGAAAAAAGCTAATGCGGTCTTGGGATGCATCAGGCGAGATATTTCCAGTCGAGATAAGGAGGTGTTAGTACCGTTATACAAGGCACTGGTGAGACCTCACCTGGAATACTGTGTGCAGTTCTGGTCTCCCATGTTTAAGAAGGATGAATTCAAACTGGAACAGGTACAGAGAAGGGCTACTAGGATGATCCCAGGAATGGAAAACCTGTCTTATGAAAGGAGACTCAAGGAGCTTGGCTTGTTTAGCCTAACCAAAAGAAGGCTGAGGGGAGATATGATTGCTCTCTATAAATATATCAGAGGGATAAATACCGGAGAGGGGGAGGAATTATTTAAGCTCAGTACCAATGTGGACACAAGAACAAATGGATATAAACTGGCCATCGGGAACTTTAGACTTGAAATTAGACAAAGGTTTCTAACCATTGGAGAAGTAAGTTCTGGAACAGCCCTCCAAGGGAAGCAGTGGAGGCAAAAGACCTATCTGGCTTCAAGATTAAACTCAATAAGTTTATGGAGAGATGGTATGATGGGATAACATGATTTTGGCAATTAATTGATCTTTAACTATTCATAGTAAATGGGCCCAATGGCCTGTTAGATGGGGTGGGATCTGAGTTACTACAGAGAATTCTTTCCTGGGTGTCTGGCTGGTGAGTCTTGCCCACATGCTCAGGGTTCAGCTGATCGCCATATTTGGGGTCGGGAAGGAATTTTCCTCCAGGGCAGACTGGCAGAGGCCCTGGGGGGTTTTCGCCCTCCTCTGTAGCATGGGTCACTTGGAGGATTCTCTGCACCTTGAAGTCTTTAAACCATGATTTGAGGACTTCAATAGCACAGACATAGGTGAGAGGTTTTATTGGAGGAGTGGGTGGGTGAGATTCTGTGGCCTGCGTTGTGCAGGAGGTCGGACTAGACGATCATAATGGTCCCTTCTGACCTTAATATCTATGAGTCTATGAGCCCAGATCCTGCTATTGTTCCCAGAGCTCAGACAACTGCATGGCCGTAGAGCGGCTCAAAGAGCATTCTGGGTAACATGCAACTAAGCATTGCAAGCATGATATGAGCATTGGCTGGGCGGGGTGCCCTGATATTTCTGTATGGTGTGGATGTGGAAGGCTGTCACTTTTACCCTCTGCATCTTCAGTTATACCTTGCACTGTACTGAGCCAGGCTCTTGTGCCGCAGACAATATTCTGGGGTGAACAGCAGCAGGAACATTACCGTTTTGGTTTGATGGGGCAAACTAACATTCTTTCAGCTCGCCGGGGGGTAAATCTCACAAGAGGAATCTTACAATTGGAGCTGTTTGAAAAACATTTTCCCCTTTCAGAGAAGCCACATTTTCTTTCGAGTCAATGATACTCATGATTCTCCTGTTAACTGTGGAATTCAGCATCCTAGCATATTAAATACCAAATGTGCAACCCTACTTATACTAAGGTAGGACTGATGAGGAAAACAAGCCATAGTTTTACATTTTATTCTCTTTTGTAGATTAACTCTGCAAAAGTACATATCCCAACTTCTGAAAATAGAAAGGAATCTGTAATTAAAGAGAGGAGACATTCACTTACAATGGATCCCTCCTTTGACTCCCACAGAACACATTTCTTGCCCAGGACTTTGGCATCCCAAGTGGTGCAGTTCTCTGCACAACGATCTATGGGCAGGTTCCCAGACCCTCAGCAGGTTTTTAATATTGTTTCACTATATTTAACTGTATTTCTTTCCAAGTGTTGTCCAGCATCCCATATAGATGATGGTAGAATGGGGTGGGGCACTGAATTACTGGGACAGACACCCTGGTACTGTATCATGCACTTTTATGAACATGGCCTTGAGCAGAGAAGACAAAACCCTTAAGTTTAAAGAGAGTTAGTTTTTTGAAGCGCTAGCAGCTAAGAAAGACGCTTACACAAGAGCTTCAGGCAAGTTACACAATAAAGACCTCAGAAAGTTTTATCTGAGCCAAAGTGAAGCATAAAGCTTAATGAATCCTCCCGATTCCTATTTTTTGGCTCTCACTTCAATTCCAAACAGCCTCTACCAAGAAGAAAGATCAAGCAGCTCCAGTATGTTCTAATTAGAGGACATTTATCTTTGTGGTGACACATTTAAAGGTATCTTTAATATTATAATTTAGGAGTGATGACACTGCACCAAATAAACTATTTGTGCAGCTACAGAACACAAAAGGAGATCAGAACGAAAGAAAAAATTAAGAAACTGCAAGCAAGTGTGGTGTTATTGATGAGTAGTTGCATAATTAGGGCCAGAAATTTGCACTATATAAATAAAACTCCCTTATGTAAAAAATAAATCACAACTACTGAAACTTATTTCAGCAAACACAGCACTTTTGTAAGGAGCAACTCAAAAGGCATCTGTCTAGCTAATAAAATGGCTGCTTATTACACGGATAGATTGGGGTCATCACAGCTAATGTAAAGTCCTGATAGAGTTATGACAGACTAGTTAATTACATTCTTCCTATTCAATAACTAAAAAAGTCCCACTCAGCTTCCATTTTAGTGTCAGGGAAGAGAAAAAGGAGTCAGGTATGAAATTAATAGGCAGCAGGTTTAAAACAAATAAAAGGAAGTATTTCTTCACACAATGCACAGTCAACCTGTGGAACTCCTTGCCAGAGGATGTTGTGAAGGCCAAGACCATAACAGGGTTCAAAAAAACAAAAAACAAAAACGAACTAGATAAGTTCATGGAGGATAGGTCCATCAATGGCTATTAGCCAGGATGGGCAGGGATGGTGTCCCTAGCCTCTGTTTGCTAGAAGCTGGGAATGGGTCCTAGGGGATGGATCACTTGATGATTACCGGTTCTGTTCATTCCCTCTGGGGCACCGGGCACTGTCCACTGTCAGAAGACAGGATACTGGGCTAGATGGACCCCTGGTCTGACCCAGTATGGCCATTCTTATGTTCTAGGCACTAAAAATAATCAAGGGCTTGCCAGCTACCCTACTGGTATCAACAGAAGTGATGAGGCTCCATGCTAATGGGAAGAACAGTAATAATTTATTTTAAACAGTCAACACTTGAGTCACTCCACGTGGGCAGTTACGGGTCTCTGCAGACCGTCCAGTGTGCAAATGTTACAGTCCCTTCCTACATGCAGCCAAATGGTCAAGATCCAGAATTTGCCACTTGGGCAGTGAGCTGGGCACATGCCAAGCTGTGCAGACATGTTACCATGCCAGCTCTTTGTCACGTCTAACCAATGCAGAGATTCACAGTCAGACATGTGGGTGGGGTGCGTGTGCGTGCACGGAGGAGGGATCACTCATTTGAAAAATCTTGTCTATTCAGTGTGCCTCCCCTGTAGCTGGGCACTGCTCTCTCACAGCACGTAGCAGCATTCCAGAAGTTACATGCTAGCCAGTCATCTCGGGCCAATCCTCCGAGTCTGATGTCGTCACCACGAATATGGATTTCTGGGCATGGTACTTGGAGGAATGAGAAAAGCACCCAAATGTGGCATCATACCAAATAAGCAGGACATTTGCAGGATTTGGTTTTTCAATCTATTTCTAAAGACAGCCAGAAGGAGAGAGCCACAGGGACAGGAGGAAATACAGAGAATGGGCCCTTAGTCGGAAGAAAAATTGCACCCGCTGATTCCCCTTTTCCTGGTCCCGGGAGGATTCTAATTAACAAGCAGCTGGGGCAAGCTGGCTTGGGAGTGATGTTAGACAGGGAGTGCAGCAATCTACCTCCCCTCTTTCTGGGAACAATCTACCTGTCTGAAATCACTTTGGGACCTCCAATGCAGAACCGTCCAGCTGCACAAATGAAGGGGAAATTAATGGCTTCTAAAGAATTTGTCCTGGTCAATCAGGGACAGAAGCGGCTGTAGGAGCAAATGTCAGGATTCGGGAAAGGGATGATGAGGACATGAACAAACTGACAGTCTGATCATCTTCAAGAGATTCTTTCCATTTCCCTCCACTGCAGTGCAGTGTTTGCATGTCACTTCCTGTCAACTGGCAATGCTCCCAATGTTCTGAAAATGCCTGATTAACTGTCAGCAGAAAACGTTCAAGGGAAAAAGCAGAAGGGTTCACTTTTGGGCGACCTATCAAAAGCTGTGTCTTAATCTGACTTCAAGAGAAAATGAAGCTCAGTGGCATATCCAGGCCAAAACCACCCTGAGCTTCCAGCTGGAAAACGGCTATAACTTTATCCTCCCTGGCTCCAGCTGCCGAGATGCTGGAGCATTTGCAGCGGCCTGCGTCTCTTCCAGACACCCCAGGCCAGTCTCAGCAGTGGGAGGTATACTGACAGCACCCATGAGTGGTGGCAACAGGACCCTCTCTTCCTCTGGCCACCCCAGGCCACTATGACCCATTGACTCCCCAGGGGAGGGCAGCCCCCTTCTTCTCCCCACCTCTGTAATGGTGGGGATGAAGCAGATTGCCCTATGCAAGCAGCCTGCTCGTCATGGCTCCTGGGTTTGGAAGCTGGCAGGAAAGCCCCAGCAATTCCAAGCAAGATGCAGCTGCAGACTCCGGGTGGGGAAGGCAAACCAGGACATGAATGTTACCGCTTTGGGCTAGTCACCCCTCAGCACAGCAGCTATGTAGGGTTGTGTATTATGCCAGGATTTGTAGATGCTTAAAGCTCAGCTCCTAAATCCAGGTTTAGGGGAAGAGTTTTGAAAGCGTCTGAAGGAATTAGGAGCATCACTCACTAAAAGCCAGCTGGACTCATTCTCCTAAATCCCACCAGTGCTTTAGAAAATCTGCCCTTCTTCCCCCTGCCTCCCCAGCAGCTAATTGAGAAGCTTGCTTTTCAGAAGTGCTGATCACCTCAGAGCTGGCCCACAAATCCCTTTGCATAGCTCAGAAAGAATTCCAATCTCAAGAGAAATCATGTTTCTTTCCTACTTTTAGAGCTGGATGATGTGTTCACAATGAAACCCCAGACCACATGAAACTCACCTGGAGAGGAGTTTCATTACAGATCTGAGACTCAGATAATAATCACTTTGGCAGCATGTAAAATTTTAGCTTTCTTTGCAGGCAGGCAGAAGTGCTCACCTAGAAAGTTTCTGTCTGAGATTAAACTTTGGTTTGGATGTGCTCAGCTTCACGAAAGAGCTGTACCACAACCCACATTTCTCCAAGATCTAGCTGCCTGGACACCTAGTTAAAAAACAGAGCTTTGAAGGACATCTGCGATAGTCTGTGTCATTTCTGGGAGCCATCAGGTGCTAAGTGTTCTAAGTCTGCGTAATATTTGAAGCAAATCTGGGCCCAGCTGATATTATTTTGTCAGTATGAGAGTAGTATTTAGATGCCCCAGCTGGTATCTGAGCCCCATTGAGCTAGGCACTGTATAAAACATTGGTCAGACTGTCCCTGCCCGAAGAACTAAGGATCATTTCACCTAGAGAAACAGATGCACCGAGATTGAGTGATTTGCCCAAGGTGACAGAGTCTGTGGCAGACTGGAAACTGAACCCAGATCTCAAGTCAGTCTAGCACTATTTAGGCAAAACCATCAAGAATGAGGATGACCTTCTGAAGGCAGAGCAGGCAGGCAGTTTCTTTTCTTATGACAAATAGGTGAAATTCAGTGCCCTTGACCGAGTTTGGCTTGGAGTTCTTTGAAAGAGAAACCTACGGGGGGTGAAACCACATGGATCAAACCTATATAAAATGTTTTTGTGAACCTCTGAAGTGAGGCTGCTAGATGTTGGAAGCAGCTTGCTTGTTTCTGCACGAAGTGGAATTCCTTTGGACCGTGTGCTTGAATTGTGCTTGACTAATGCAGACTCCAAAGCCAGGATTCACCCAGATCATCTGAGAATTAAACAAAGTGAGAATCTGTGTGTGTGAGCGTAATAGTGGATATGCAAAGTACTGTTTGGAATTTGAACATCAAGACAATGATGTTCTTCATTCGGATTGCACTCTCAGCAAATTTGCGGATGATACTAAATTGGGAGGAGTGGTAGATACGCTGGAGGGCAGGGATAGGATACAGAGGGACCTAGACAAATTGGAGGATTGGGCCAAAAGAAACCTGATGAGGTTCAGTAAGGATAAGTGCAGGGTCCTGCACTTAGGACGGAAGAACCCAATGCACAGCTACAGACTAGGGACCGAATGGCTAGGCAGCAGTTCTGCGGAAAAGGACCTAGGGGTTACAGTGGACGAGAAGCTGGATATGAGTCAGCAGTGTGCCCTTGTTTCCAAGAAGGCCAATGGCATTTGGGGATGTATAAGTAGGGGCATAGCGAGCAGATCGAGGGACGTGATCGTTCCCCTCTATTCGACATTGGTGAGGCCTCATCTGGAGTACTGTGTCCAGTTTTGGGCCCCACACTACAAGAAGGACGTGGATAAATCGGAGAGAGTCCAGCGAAGAGCAACAAAAATGATTAGGGGACTGGAACACATGACTTATGAGGAGAGGCTGAGGGAACTGGGATTGTTTAGTCTGCAGAAGAGAAGAATGAGGGGGGATTTGATAGCTGCTTTCAACTACCTGAGAGGTGGTTCCAGAGAGGATGGTTCTAGACTATTCTCAGTGGTAGAAGAGGACAGGACAAGGAGTAATGGTCTCAAGTTGCAGTGGGGGAGGTTTAGGTTGGATATTAGGAAAAACTTTTTCACTAGGAGGGTGGTGAAACACTGGAATGCGTTACCTAGGGAGGTGGTAGAATCTCCTTCCTTGGAAGTTTTTAAGGTCAGGCTTGACAAAGCCCTGGCTGGGATGATTTGATTGGGGATTGGTCCTGCTTTGAGCAGGGGGTTGGACTATATGACCTCCTGAGGTCCCTTCCAACCCTGATATTCTATGATTCTATGACAATGATCCAGGACAGAGCTTTGTGCAGACTGTACTGTCAACAATTCCTTCAGAGAAGCCTTTACCCATATTTAAACATCATTGAAGAGTTGGTCAGTAATTCAACGAGAAATGAATCTCTAAATTAGATGTGAAAAGACCATGAAGTGAACTAGCTAAAATGGTATTAATCGGATGATCCAAAATGTCCTAGGATATATTAGGGTACAGGTGGTGTGTGAAGCATCTTAATTTGCATAGCCTGTATGTAATATAGGCGCACACAGAGCATTACATAAAAGGGGACATGAATGTAAGGCTCAGAAGAGAAACCAAAGGAAGGTTTTCTGGGACAGTTCCTATGGGTTGCATGTTTTTGCCAACTTCTTTACACCTTCCCCATCTGCTGAATGAATTGAAGTTCTTTTGCAATATATATATGCATGCAACTTAATGTTTCACACTGCGGTATTTCCACTCTGGACCCTGCTCTGGTAGATTTACAGGGCTTTTGGTGATGCGCATCAAATATGACGAGACCAGTTTAAAGTTTATGGCACACATCCTAAATACTAAAGGCCAGATTCTCAGCTGATGGAGAGCAAAGATCCAGCAAACCAAACCATAGCAAACCCAGACTTTCCTGGTTCTCATTTAACCCTATATCGTGTATTCTAGTATGAATACACATGCTGTACAGAGGGACCATGCGGGTTCTAAGGTACCATCATTCACAGGCCACTTGCTGCTACCAGACCTACCCCACCTATCACATTAGTATAGTTCATCTGTAATTCTCCAGGCTCAATATGGAGGAGTCACTTTCTCAGTGAATCACTAGAGACATATGAGCTTCTGATTTCGTTACCCACAGTGGTTACAGATATTTGAATTACATGGTGTTTTATTTTGTGTGTGTTCTGCTTAGCTCACCAGATAGTTCAGAAACAAAGAGCTTCTGCTTCTGTGTGGAGTTTCACACAACTTTTGTGTCGCTGTCGTTCGATATCAGACAAGGCTTCTGAGGGCATGTCTACACTACCCGCCGAATTGGTGGGCAGCGATCAATCCAGCGGGCGGGGGGGCAATTTATCGCATCTAGTCTAGACGTGATAAATCGACCCCCACGCGCTCTCCCGTCGACTCCTGAACTCCACCGCCGTGATAGGCGCCGGCAGAGTCGACAGGGGAGCGGCAGCCGTCGACTCACCGCGGTGAAGACACCACGGTGAGTAGGTCTAAGTATGTCGACTTCAGCTACGTTATTCACGCAGCTGAAGTTGTGTAACTTAGATCGATAACCCCCCCCAGGCTGAGAGGCGGCAGGATGGGCCCATTTTGTTCCCAGTGCAGTTCTCTCCAGCTCTTTCCCCGATGCCGTGTGCGCCCCTTTTCCGGTTTGGTTTGCCTCCCTCCTGCACTTTCATGTGTCGCTTCCCACTACTCTCCAACAGGGCCAGGCCAGAGGGAACGTTTTTCTCAGGGCCGGATTATAACCTGACTGCTGAAGAGACACAGAAGCGCATGAGCAGCTCTCATTACTCTGTAGGTATCCAAGCCAGGCATTTCATGGCATAGCCTGGAAGCGGCCAGCGGTCACTCCTGTTGGGACACAGCACATTAAACCTTCTGCTACTTTTAGACATGCTGCTGTTTGCACACAGTTATCTGGCCTCGCATGATGGGTCAGGGATTGGCTCGTGGGGCAGGTATATAGGGCCATGTTCTCCTCTTCCAGCCACTTCCTCTGCGCTGCTCCAGCCCCACAAGGGGATCAGACAGAGAGAGAGGCAGAATGACTGGCTCCTGGGCTCCCTGCACATGTAGCCCTTGTAGGGGGGAAGAGATGGACAGGCCTGTGTCTGGAGTGCTCCTGCGTTCTCCCTCTTCCTGGCCGCCGAGTCGAACACTCAAACCGACCAGCTCCCCAGTATTCATTATGGGCACTAGAGAAGCACTTCAAGTCCCCTCACTGTGCTAGGCACTATACAGGCACATAACAAAGAGCAGGTCCCTGCCCCAGAGAGACAGCAGGGGGATTCACCAGACACAGCCAGCAGTGAAATAGTTAACCAGCTGCCCAGCTCCCAACCCAGCTGCTTATTACATGGGAGCTGAGAAAAAACAAAACAAAAAATCCACCACACTCTCCAGCGTTGCTGTTGCAGGGGAAAGCTGGTTTTTGAAGAAGCATGAAAGAAACGTTCCCAGGGAATGTTTCAGCCTTTCACAGAAACAGAAAGGAAAAAACCAAAGAGCCTCTGTTTGGAAAAGCTGCCCAGTGCTGCCTGAAGGCTGCACACAACACACCTACCCAGCATGCGGGAGCGTGGTGCAACACCATTTCACTCATCACCGGCAAACCAGGCTCCTGGCAAACTCCGTTACCTTCCCCCTCCATCACTTCTCCTCCACCTCACCCCCTGTCCCCCAGCTCCAATTGCCAGGGGTTGTTGGGGGGGCAGGGGGAAGCTCTGCAGCATGCTTTGAAGGTTTACATTAAACATGGAAGCTCCTCTCAAATTCTTTTTATCTTCTATTGCATACATAAGTACCTCGAGAGGAATGAATCAGGCAGATTGCGATAAGTTATTTCAATGAGCAGCCTTTCAGAGAAAAAGGGTGGAGGAGCAGAGTGGTAGGTGTGTGAAATAAGCAGAGTAAGCCCATTTCAGAGAGAAGGGTGTGAAATAAGCAGGGTAAGCCCATTTCATATGCTGTTAAATGCAACAGCGGTTTTAAACAATTGTAAAGCTGTTCCCCCCTCAGTGTTCGGGAGCTTCCTGTAGCCTCTTAAGGCCTGAGTTTATAAACACTTAGCATCTGCTTTAGATCCTACGTTGTGACATGAGCCCCATGTCTGCATGAAATCCCACTGCCTTTAATAAGGCACTGCATGGGCTCATGGGGCCGTATTAGTGGATCTCTCAGTGCAAGATTAGGCCCTTTCTGTTGGCTACCATAGAGTCGTCATATTTTCATTCGGCCTATTGAGAGAGATTGCAGTGTGTCTAGCAGGGAAAGTTAGAGAACAAAATGATATTTCAGTACAGTGCCGGCAGAACTTAGCATGTCATGCAGTAATGGCCACTGTAAAATAAATCCACAGCCCTAGGAAATGCCATCTATATCACTCACTTACTGTAGAAGCGTTAATTTAATAGAGCCATAGCAACATTCCCAAGAGAATTTTTGATTGATCCACTTTCCAATGAGGCATACAATCAGCAACAGAAGGATGTCTCAGGAATAATTTGTGTTATCAATTCTTAGGAGCAGGAGAGAGGGGCCATTTCAGGCCAGATTGATCATTTGTTCAGTCCCATTCCACATGGAATTTTAAATAATTTGTCATTCCATGGCTGGCACACAATCAGCTTTATTATAAAAGAATAAAAAAAAACCAAGTATGAATAAAACTAAAAATGGTATATACACCAAACAAAAAAAATCAACAAACACTGACACCAGACAGTGCATCAATTGGACAGGGAAGATAGGACTGGCCAGAAAACAAGAATTCTGTTCCTTGTAATCTGATATTTTGCGAATTTGTTTTCATTTCCATGAAAACCAAAAAACCAAGACCTTTCATCAAAGACTTGTGAAAAAATGAGACCACGACCAGGCTAGCATAGCTGGTAGCCCAGTGTGGTTAGGGATCTGGAAAACCCAGATTCAAGCACCTGCTCCAAGTCAGACAGAACATACAAATGACCAGACTGGGTCAGACCAGTGGTCCCTCTAGCCCAGTATCCTGTCTTCTAGCAGTGGCTAGTGCCAGATGCTTCAGAGGGAATGAACAGAACAGGACAACTACTGAGTGATCCATCCCCCGTCAACCACTCCCAGCTTCCGGCAGTCAGAGGTTTAGGAACACACCGGACATGGGATTACATCTCGGACCATCTTGACTAATAGCCATCGATGGACCTGTCCTCCAGGAACTTATCAAATTCTTTTTTTAATCCATTTATACTTTTGACCTTCACAGCATCCCCGGCAATGAGTCCCACAGGCTGACTGTGCGTTGTATGAAGTACTTTCTTATGTTAGGTTTAAACCTGCTGCCTAGTAATTTCATGGAGTGACCCTTGGTTCTTGCGTTATGTGAAGGGGTAAATAACACGTCCCTGGTCACTTTCTCTGCCCCAGTCCTGATTTTATAGGACTATCCTCTCCCCCCCCCATCCCTTTTCCAAGTGACAGTCTCAGTCTTTTAATCTCTCTTCATATGGAGGCTGTTCCAGTCCCCACATCACGTCTGTTGCCCTTCTCTGTGCTTTTTCCATTTCCAAGAGATCTATTTTGAGATGGCGGAACAAGATCTGCATGAGGTATTCAAGGTGTGGGTGTATCACAGAGACCTAACCACTGAGCTATGGGCTAGTCCATGGTGTGTGTCTCAGTTCCACCCTGGACCTAAGAAACCTTCCTGACGGATCATCATTTTCTGATCCGATGAAGTGAGCTGTAGCTCACGAAAGCTTATGCTCAAATAAATTGGTTAGTCTCTAAGGTACCACAAGTACTCCTTATATTTTGTTGAGGATATCCTGACTCGACCTAGTGAATATACACTTCCTGTGGGATCTATAGCAAATTTGTTTTGGTACAACAGATACAAGCAATGGAAGAAAACAGCCACAAAATGAGTGTCGTTGCAGAGAGTCTGAACAGGAATGGGAGTTTGAGACCTACTGATTAGCAGAACAGGTTATTACAGGACAGACACAAAGCTTGCTTTAACACTGCACAGGAGAGGATCAAACAGAGCAATTCTTGAGATAGCAGAATGCGGGTCTCTGAGCTTTCCAACCAATGGGAAGACAAGCTGAACTGAGAAACAGCTGCTGTGAAGAATGGCCGCCACATGGTCAGAAGATGTCTAATACAGAGCAAGAGCGCTGCTCCCCTCTGTGAACGGAGTTCAACGCGTTCCTGTGCACTTAACACAAGCCAGTCTCTGCTCGGCAATAAAGAGCCCGAGGTAACCTGCACGGCAGCTGACCCTCCAAGAACGAGAAAGGAAGCCAAACAGGACGGTACCCACACAAGGGCTGTAGCATGCCAAACAATGCAAAGTGAAACAGGACAGATGGAAAACGCAGAAATATGGCCATCAGGGAAGATGCTGGGGGAAGAACAAAGGGACACAGATGTGCAGCCTTTTAACACTGGTCCATGCCCCACTACAAGACAGAGGAGGATGAGTCAGCAGCCCAGTTATTGAACACGAGCCAGTCACAGAGAAAAAGAGACAGGAGACAGACATGAGAAACAGACAAAGCACCATCAAGGAATCCTGATCAGCAATGCCACAGCAAGGAACCTGGACTGGGAGATCTGTGGCCCAGATAAATGGTGCAATGGTAAATCTATTAGTGGGAATGCTGGGAGATTCTCACCAATTATAGTCCCCACTGGGACAGAAATAAAAGGAGAATGATTCAAGATCATCAAGAACCTTATCAGAGAGGTTGTGAGTTAGTTTCTAGAGAGTCTATGGTGCTCCTGGAAGGTGCCAGGGTAGAGCCCTGGAGAATGAAGTCCTTTATTTACCCACAGAACAGGCAACGCTGACCCAGAGGCCATCTCTAAAGGTGAAAAGTTCATTCAGTCCCTGACCTCTGTGTTGAAATTGCCAGCAAGAGGGTCCATTGGTGTCAGTTACTATGGGGGAAAGTTTGTGCAATACGCTGAACACTGGACTAAGGCCACCAGCTTTATTTACATAGTAAAAAACCCAACCTTGCTGCTGTCCAAGATCCTCATGGGGAAGGAACAGTTAAAGTGCAGAGTGCTTCGTGAGCAACAGTTCATCCCTGGGGAAGCAGGCATGGAGAGATTTGCTCAAGGTCACTGGCAGATCAGTGGGAGAGAGTCAGGATAGCAGTGGGTTCTCCTAACACATAATCCTTTGCTCTAACCGCGAGAGACACTGGCTCTCAGCAGTGCAGCTTGGGAAGCAGTGTGGACTTTGACACATAGTAAGCTGGTCAAGATGAAGTTTAGGCTCACGCCTAGGTCTGAGCTTGACTAGTTTACCAGACCTTAAAGCATACATCGCCTTGTCTACAGAAGATATTTAGAAGGTATTCATTAGAACACATTAATACACCTTTGGATCCTGGTCAAGACAAACCCAAAGGGAGTCCAGGAGACCAGCACAATTCAGTTTTCCCCGTCTTTGCTCTGTTTACCACTCTCCTCACCTTTCCATAGTTCTGGGTTTCTCATTTTTCCAAGAGCCCGACTGCTTCTCCTGGCACCAGCCGTTCCCACATGGGAGGTAGTTGATAAGGGTTGTAAATCCTCACTCCGATTTGGTTGTAGAATTTGTGCAATGGGCTAATGCTGCTGACGTGGGTAATTTGCTTGGCTTCCTAGTGTTTGTTTCCTTCTTTTAACCGTCTCGATGCTGCTAAAATGGTCTCCTTCCAGCAGCAGCAAGTTGCTAGATCACCTTGGCGACAGGAGAGGGTGATACTGTTGCTAAGTAACCACTGCAGGAAAAACTTTATAGGAACGTTTGTAGTCATTCTGAGAGAGGATGCATTTACCCAAGCGTTGTGATTCTGGTGTGATAGGAGAGACAGCGAAGTGAACCTCCCCCCACCCCCCTATGGTAGCTAAAGCTAATCAAGGAGAAACCACTTCCAAGAAGTCAGGTCAATATCTGGAGCAATCAGATAAACAATGAGACACAGAGTATAAATACTAAGCAAAACAGAAGACAGGAGAGACCTTTTAATCATGTTCAGCTCTTAGAAAAGAACAAAAATCAGAGCCAATGTCCACCTAAGCAAAACAAGACAGATAGCCCTGGATGCGAAGAGCTAATTGAAACTCATAGAATATCAGGGTGGGAAGGGACCTCAGGAGGTCATCTAGTCCAACCCCTTGCTCAAAGCAGGGCCAATCCCCAATTTTTGCCCCAGATCCCTAAATGGCCCCCTCAAGGATTGAACTCACAACCCTGGGTTGAGCAGGCCAATGCTCAAACCACTGAGCTATGCCTCCCCCCATCCCATCCTATTAGGATTATCCCTATCCTAATGTAGCTAAAATTAGGAAGTAAAAGCTTAGCATCTACAAAAACTAATTTCCCTTTAGTAGGAACCTTCCCTGAAGTACCAGCTGGATAGCCATCCTCACAGTCTAGCCAGTTTAGCCAAAATAGCTAGTTTGCAGAGGAAAATGTTAGCCTTGTATGAAGGAAACACCTCTGAAAAGGAAGTACATTGCAGTCCGGTGGAGGCAGTGCCGCTCTGCTTTGCACCCCATGTGGCTCCATTCACGTCATGAAGCTGAGGGGAGTCAGAGCAGGCAGAATTCAGCCTGGAATGGTTCTGTGTTTTTATAAGGGCAGGGGAAAAAGATGCTCGGAATTGGACTGGCTTCAGCCAACAGAGTATGATCTGACCCTGACTAGAATTTAGGGGCCTTACTTTGGCTCGACAGGAAAAAAGGTCCAGCTATGGTAGCTCCAAACAGATGTGACTCTCTGAAGAGAAAACAGTCCCATGCTGTCAGCTGCATTTGCGATCCTAAGACAGAGTTTCCTTAAAGTGCAAGAGAGAAAACTTCTTATATTACAGTCTTTGCAAAGTGACACATTTTAAAGAACTGAAAGATGCATTTAAATATTATAAGTAATCATACCCAGATGTCAGAATCTGACTAGAGTAAAGAGTATCACTGAAGCTGACACAGGCATTCTAAGCAGGAAGAAAGGTACTTTGAGTTGGTGCACAATGGTAACCTGTCACTGACTGACAGGTCAGTAAGCTTCTAGTAGGAGAAGTTCATGCTTAAAAGGATTCTGTCCAAGTTGCCTTACAGAAGACTGATCGGTGTTTAAATATATGTATGAAATGGCTAACAAAATACTCCAAAGACCAGAAGTGGAATTAGAACATAAATTGGAGCAATCACGACATTTCTAATAGCCAGGAAGAGGATAATGCTCTGTCCCTAGGAGATAAAAAGGATGTAGAACCCAAATACAAAGTTCTACCAAATATCAGTACTCTGGAGTACCAGAAGTTTTCAGTAAGGTCACAGCACCACTGCTGGACCTTTTCCATCTTATTGTCATTAAAATTCTGAAGTCCTTATTAAATTTCCCTCCGCTGAGTAACAGGACCCGAAGAAACCCTGCAAGTCCCCTTTGATCTTAGTTACTCTTTACAGTGTGCTGTACTAGTGAAGTCACAACCCACAAGAAATCTGGTCCCAAGGCCCCAGATCCTGGGGTGTACTCCATGTTGATGGAACCCATGCAGAGCCCATGGCCAGCCCCAACTGTTCAGAATTCCGGAGTCAGGCTTCCTCCAAAAAGTCATGAGAACGGTTTCAAAATGAGGTTTTTAAAACAAGTTGTGGGTCTTTGCCTTCTGGCCTCTGATCCTTTAAGTTTTCTGCTGCATAAAATTTAGGAGACCGGAGAATTGTGGCCCAATCACCAAGAAGCTTATGCAAGGAACCCAGGCTCTTGTCTGCAAAAGCTAAAAATCCCAGCGAAGGCCAAGTCTCTCCACTGTAATGCCATCTTGCTGAGGACACTGGAGTGGCATCTTGACATCGAAGGCCCAGTGTCAATTGCACTCATAGGGATTTATACTGGTGTGAGGACTGTCTCGCCACCCATTCTGGATTGGAAAACGGGTCACTGAAAGCAGGAATTCCCCCCAGACTTTGGGTATTTCACAAAAACAATTGTCTGGATTACAAACAATGGTCTTCAGTCAAATATCTTCCATACAAAATAAAAATTCATCCTAAAAACCAACTGAATCTGCAGCTTTCATCTATACTGACAGTATTTCCAAAGCCCCGAGCATTTCCCCTTTTTATTGGGAACAGTGTCCCTGATCATGTACTCCAAGTTACAGACTCGCTCCATGAACGCTGGATACCAGGTGTTGAATCACTCTCTGAAAAGCCATGATCTATGCTAAGTGTCACAGTCCTGCATAGTGCCCCAAGTTCTCATTCATCTCCTCTTGCTCAAAGAGATTTGTGCAGACACGCTAGAAAACTCGTTTGGCACCACTGGGGTTCACTGCGATGAGTTCACAACGCTGGGGCACCTTTGTCAATAAGTAGACCTCTACCTCCTTGTACATGGCTTGAAAGGGCTGCCTCCTTGAAGATGGCTAATGGCAATACAAGGAGGCAGCCCTTTTAACCTCACAGCACAACTATTTCACAGAACTTGGCCCTTTCACAAGGAATTAATTTGCTGGCACATGCCAGATTTGGAGCTGCAGCTTTTCCTCTGATATAGATAGGGCCCTACCAAATTCTTGGCCATGAAAAAAATGCGTGAAATCCAGTCACCCACTCCTCCCCATCCCAACCTGTGAAATCTGGTCTTGTGTGGTTTTACCCTATACTATACAGATTTCACAGGTGAGACCAGTGTTTCTCAAACTGGGGGTCCTGACCCAAAAGGGAGTTGCAGGCAGGTCACAAGGTTATTGGGGGGCGGTTTTGCCACCCATACTTCTGAGCTGCCTTCAGAGCTGGGTGGGTGGAGAGCGGCGGCTGCTGACCGAGGGCCCAGCTCTGCAGGCAGCAGCGCAGAAGTGAGGATGACCATCCCACACCAGGCCATCCGCGCTGCTGCGGGCGACGGCTCTGCCTTCAGAGCTGGGCTCCCGGCCAGCAGCCGCCCCTCTCCATCTGCCCAGCTCTGAAGGCAGCGCCGGCGCCCGCAGCAGTGCAGAAGTAAGGGGAGCAGTACCGCAACCCCCCCCCACCCCTTCAATAATCTCGCGACCCCCTCCTCTTTTTTGGGTCAGGAGCCCAACAGTGATACTGTGACATTTCAGATTTAAATAGCTGAAATCATGAAATTTACGATTTTTAAAATCCTATGACCGTGAAATTGTCCAAAATGGACCATGAATTTGGTAGGGCCCTAGATACAAGCGTCAGAAGAATTAGCATTTCACATTGAGAATTCTAGCCAGCCTAGCTTCACAGGGATGGGCTCCAATTTTTAAACACGTTCTAACATGTGGTTAAGGTCATATTTTGCGGGTGGGAAGGGTGCAGTGTCACAACTTCTCAGAGTAATTCCCACCAATACTCTCGCATTGTCCCCTGGATAGCAAGTGGAAAAATCTTCCAGTCTCCGCTGAGGCTGCCCAGGGCCCAGAATTCAAAGGGTGTGCGGGTGGAGAGGCTGGCAGGGAGCCAGAAGGCTCCTGCTGGGTCAGAGACTGCCCTGCCAGGGGAGTGGAGAAGATGCTCGTACAGCACCAGCCGGGGCAAAAAGTGCTACCAGGAGAGGCTCAGAGAGCCGAGCCGATTCCCACAGCCTCTCCCCAGGCACCCGGTGTAAGGTCCTAGACAGGGCAAGGTGGGAAGTGGCCCAGGAAGAGGTCAGCATAGCCGGGCCTTGACCTCTTATTAAAAGGTTCCTGGACCAGAACCAGTGGGGTGGGGGTGGGGGGGCTGGGTTCCCCTACCAGGCCACAGAGGAAGGTGGAACAGAACCCCCCCGCCCCATGGCAAGAGGTAAAAGACTATTGAAACTCATGATACCGGGGGTTAGTACTAGTGAGTCTGAACTCAGATGGACAGTCCAACATGCCAGGCATCTCTAGGACCAAGGGGCATGCCGGCCACTGCCAGACTCCTGGGGGCTGCCCGGGCTCCCTCCCAGCCCCAGACCTCAGCCCCCATCCAAGGCGATCTTCCACCACTTTGACATGCTACTCTATGGATTCCAAGCACACCCCCTTCCGAAGCTGGCATTAACAGCCTCGGCCTACACTTCACCCCCATGGGTTTCCCTGAAGAGCCATCGCCCTCCGAGACTGCCTGAAGAGCCAGTCCACCACCCTGACATCATGCATGGAGTTCATGAGACCATAGCCAGTAAGTCACCAAGAGGCAGATGGTATCTCCTTGCAGGGTTCCCCACTAGCTAACAGGGTGGAACAAGAGAAGGAACCCTTCCCCTTAAAGGTCTGTTTCTATTTGCTTTATCGTTGCTTCATTGCACTACCAAGAACACCGCCCCCCCCAAGGCACACTTACTGCCGTGGGTAGGAAAATGAATGGCAGATGGCCAGAGGGGGAATTGTTGTGTGAGCCAAAAGGAGAGCAAATTCTAATATCACCATCAAATGGAAAAAAGGACCTCTGAGAAGCAGCTCAGAAGGAATGGAAGGGAAGTACCAACTAAGTAGGCTCCAACAAGCAACAGACAGATCACCTAACAGATGAAGAGCTGCAGCAGTGACGGTAAAGACAGGGGCAACAACTGGACTGTGGTTCGGCACCTGTTAAGGACTGATGATTGTTTACCCCTCTGTGTTTCTGCTGCAAAAAAGTGCTGGATCTCACCAGTTCAATGAAATCTGTACAAGAGGCCACCCATATTGGGACTCCTTCTCAAAGTATCTCTGAGGACATGCAGTATAATTTTGCTCCACCGGTCCTTAAAGTCCACCTCTATTAAGCAACCAACCATGGTTTGTCAGTCTGTGTGGTATTCACTTAAGAAGCATTTCACCGGGTATCCAATCAACCAAGAGAATGTGATTTACAACTCATTCATCAATTGTCCATTTTCTCAAACGCAGAGTCAATCTGGACACCTCTTGGGCATTATGGGTCACTGATCTATTCCTGGGTTGATGTGGATGGCTGACAGTTTCCCACAATTCTTCATGTCCCTGAGGTTGGGAGATCATAAGCACTGGGCTAAGATTGTGTTTTCATATTGTGCTTGTTACTTTATTCCAGACTCTGATCCAATTTAGTTTTAGCCCTGACATACAATAAATGCTTCCTGTTTCTCCTCTCATGTGCCATTCTTAATCCTAAGGAGCTCTTTACAAGTCTATCAAGGGGCACTTGCTTAATGATTCTGTATCCAGATGTGTTCATAGAAGCACAGGGACAATGTAATTGTTTCAGTTTGGGAGGCTGCCCTTTTGATTCAGGGGGGAAAATGGCTGACAACATTCTGGCATGTTATTCTTCAGAAGTTCTAGTTTAATGAATGTCAAACACATTCTCCCTGATGGACTGTAATGGGATGTGCCAGGCCCTTGTCAGAACGTTACCTGCTGCCTTATAGTGATCATTCTGCAAGTCTAGAACTCGGCCTACCAGTAAATTGGGCATGATCTCTCTTTCCCTGTGGAAGTCACACATGCCTTGTAAGGAGAAGTAATGTTTTTTCCCCAGCACCGGTGCTGAATTGGCTAGAACACACATTTGCATTTGGATGAATTCTTAGTAATTTCGTATTGTTTGTAAACACTCAGCAAGTTCCTAGTTTGTTTACAGGTTATTTCAGGCCCTGGCCTGCAGCCTTTAGTCAGGTAAAACTCCCACTGATGGAGTGGAGAACAGGGATCTCAAATAATCAAGTCCTTGTGCTCTCTATGGATTTATTCTGCATTGGGACTTGTGATCGTGCTGATTTAAGAAAATGTAAATGGAGACAGTTATCAGTTATTGCAACACAAGTCAGTCAATGGAGTTCTGGCCAGGTAAAAAGACTGATTTGTCCTTTAATAGTTGTGGCTAAAACAAAAGGGAAAACTGAAGTAACAAGTGTGCTGCATGCAAAATTACAACATAACGAATATTCCTCTGCTTATTATTTCAATCATAGGCATCTTTTAAGAAAGAGCTTGGTTAATCAAGGCTTGCCCACGGTGGAAGTGTTTCCTCTAGAGAGATACAACAGCTTGCTTTGCTGAGGCCATCACTCCAGAAAGCGGCAGCACAAAATTGGCATATGTGTCTTTGCCTTCTTTGCAAAATGTGATATTTATTTGTGCAGATGAATTTAGCAAGAGATTGAATCTAAGTGTAGTTTTATGGAGTAATAAATAATGAAAGAATCGCAGCTCTTCTGGAATAGATACCAGCACTCCAAGCCGCGGGCCCAGTTCCAGACTGCAGCCCCCGCTGTGAGCTTTAGACGTTTCGTTCAGAAAGGAGCTCACAGTAAGCAAACGCCGTGAGAGAAAGCGGAGTGTTCCTTTCTCTTCATGCACCAAGACATCGGCGATCCAATGTCTGTGAACATGAGGGGACTTCCAGATGAGAAGAGCTTCACTGTTGCGTTCCTTCCCCTCACTGAGCAGAAATGCCTTCTGCGGCTAGGAGACGGGTCAGCTGCTAAAGAGGTGACTGTGGTGGGGTTCATCCAGGGAACAGGAGACGTAAATGGAGGAGCTCAACAAGAGCATGTTGCTACTAGCTGACAGCCACTCTATGCTTGTAGATTCAGACTGGGCCTGAAGGGCCAGATCCAGAGACCAGCTGTGCGTATATCCATAGACAGCACACGCCTGAGCAAGAAACATCCTGTCTTGACCAAGAGAAAGGGTCAGAACTTCCTGTTACATGCACAGAGGTTGTTCACCCATCTCTCCCCACCAGCCACAAGGATGCAGGCGTACTGCAGCTCCCGTTCTGAACACCTGACTAGGGTTTTACTTCTGTATGCTAGCCATGATCCAGAGAACCAAGCAGTCAAACCGAGGTCTGCGTTATAGGCACCACAACCATTGTGTTTTGAGCTGTCCGGAGTATTGACACTAGTTTATAAAAAAAAATGTTAAATGTTTTTTAACCAAACAACACATTCCCATCTGCCACCTGTAAAAACTCCATTGAGTTATTGCCATTACTCTACAAAACCTTGCCTGACACCTCCACAGCTAGGCATCCTCTCTCTTTTCCATGCCTGCTCTGGCAGCATTTCTTAGCCCATTCCCTGCACCTTAACTGGAGCCAAGAGATCCCTTGAGCTTTGCAAGTTACAGTAATGGGTTATTAGGTTTGAGTATTGCCTTAGAACAAAAATCTTTTTTGAAAAGGGAAACTTCATCTTCACTGAAACACGAAACTATGTTTTCAGCAAGTGATACTTCCAGAGAAAGCCAGTTAGAAAAACAGACATGCAAATCAAATGTAGCAAGCCTTACCATTATCTACAAAGATAAAGGGATCTGCTCCAAAGCCCATTGAAGTCCATCGCAGTCTTATAGTAAGATCTACATCCCCTATGTTTTATAGTTGATTTTGTCTTTCAAAATCTGCTCCTCTAGAAAGTAGCTGGTAGATAGATGGCTAACCTGTTTTCATTTTGTTTTTACTGGGTATGTGATAAAGTTTATTTTTTTTAAATTGACTGAGAAGTTAAGCACTGAATGGCAGACATCATGATGTTATAACAGTAACAAAAATTTTGTTGCTAGGAATTATAGCTTTTCTCTCAACAAAATATGCACGCAAATAATCTACGTTTATTTATAGAGCAACATCAAATTAAACCGGTTGTATAATGACTTCAAACTGGTTATCACTATGCTGCACAATATCTGTTTAGCCACATCATTGGTAGCAAGCTTTCCGAATCAAAGGAGAAGACAACCCCCCTCCCCCACCAATATCATCACGCTCTCTTCTGCACACAATATTATGGCCATGCACTGCGCGGCACAAAGTGGTGGGTTGTTTGTTTTTTTTTTAAACACGAGTAGATGGAAGAGAAACTTCACAAACATTTCTGCACAGCTATTTTGAGTGTTCCACAGCCAAACTCTCAGATCTAGGAGATCAGCTGGTTTTTTTTTGTTTTTTGGTTTTTTTTGGGGGGGGGGGTGTTAAGAGCAACATTAAAAAAAAAAGAAGCAGAGATACAAATGTTTTATACCCGAAATTGACTGCTGTTTTATGTCCAGATGGGCCTGGGATCCACCATTCTTTTCTGAGTGTTTGGATTTTGTACTCAGTTTTGCTCATAGCTGCTTTAGGAGCCTGATCCCACTGAAGTCCCTTAAGTAGCAGTGGATGAGGACTTAGGTGCCTTTGTATCAGGGCTGGGTGTTCAGAGACCTTGATTTGCAGAGCTGACTCGAGAGAGAGAACTTTCATTTATTTGTATCACTGCAGCACCGAGGAGCCCCTGCTGCAGCCAGGACCCCATTGTGCTAGGCGCTGTACAGACACAGACTGAGGTCCAGATCTGATCGTCCCCAGGTTTGTGGCTGTAGGGTCCAGTTGAGGCCCATCTCTAATGGCAGGACTTTGCACCAAGGCATGTGCTGTAGCTGCTTTTGCGGAGGTGCATAAAACAGATCTGAGAGCAGGAGAGGGACCTACATAGTTTAAGGGTCTAACGTTTGATACAAATGTTGACCAGGTCTAAGCAAGACTATTTCCAAACACTAGATCAATGGGCACTTGCTAAAGCCATCAGCCCGGATAACCAGCCTCCCCCCCCCCCCCCCCCCCCGCAAAAAAAAAAAAAACTATCAGTTGTAATGAACAGGGACAAAAGCAAATGCAACCCCAGAAGTTACATAAACGAAGTCCTGAAAATACTTTCCATAAGCTTTGATCTGTGGCAAGCAAGTCTGGTCTCCAGTCACCTCTCCCCTGGTTCACTTTCCCTGTCTGTGGTTTTGAAGAAGGCCAAGTTTCATAGCTTAAACAGCCCCACTGCAGTTTACGATGGTCTCAGTGACCCCTATGAAACTCCGGCTGCACATGACTGGCTCTGCAAGCTGCTCCTGGAGCTGGGATGCGCTCCAGCATGCATGCAGGGGTCAGAACAGTTTCTGGTACAGCTTCCTTTGCCTGCATGCTTTGGAGGAGTGCCCCAGCAGTGCTGTGCTGGTGAAGCAGTGCTCGTTAATCCAACAAGGGCAAACCTGCCCTGCACTTACGGGTGACCGCTGTTCATTCTGGCGGTCTCTATTAACTTCTCCTTCTCTGACATGTGGCACACAGGCAGTTACCAGCTTTCCAAGAAGCCATTTATAACATTGATCCCGCAGGTTGCTAGATACACAGTGTTAAGAGGGTTGCATTCTCCTAGGCATTGGCTTTTATCCACCCCCGCCCCGGGAGCCGTCTGCAAGCACAAGGCCTTCAGGCTCTGCTGACATGCACAGGGGAGCGCACTGGTGCTACATCCCTTCCAGGGAGCCGGCACCCACTCCCCTCGCGGCTGACTGGATCTGCTAACAAAGCAGAGCGCAAGGAGTACAGAAAGGAAGTGGAAGGTCCTTGCACCTTCCCCTGCTCATGTCCCTGTGCAGGGGAAAGCCACAAACGGGCCCTAGGCAGATCTGTACTTTACCTACCTGCAAGCCAGTGATGTGATTTCACTACTGTAATAAAGTGCCCCCCAAGCCTAGGAGAGACACTGTCCCGGGGTGCATGGCCTGCCGAGAAGAGAGACATTTGTGTTCCCCATAACCCCCAGCCTACTTGGCAGATGGGAGATCCTGCTGCACCCACTAGCCACAAGGACACCATGTTCCAGAAGAAGGTGCTGAATATACTGTGTTGAGTTCCTAGCTAATCATGGGGGGCTGGGAAGAGCCCTACCTGGGGGTATAATCTCTCCAAAACTGCATTGCAAAAACCTTCCAGTAGGCAAGCAAGCGGGCAGGGGGGAGGGATAGCTCAGCGGTTTGAGCATTGGCCTGCTAAACCCAGGATTGTGAGTTCAATCCTTGAGGGGGCCGGGGCAAAAATTGGGGATTGGTCCTGCTTTGAGCAGGGGTTGGACTAGATACCTCCTGAGGTCCCTTCCAACCCTGATGTTCTCTGATACCCAGGAGCCCCGGGGGTGAGCGGTCTCTAGCCGCTTAACAGTAGCCACAGGAAGGGCATGAGTTCTGTGCCAGGAACCCAGCCCTGCAGGTCGGTGGGAGTGTTCTAACAAGGGACGGGGAAGTGTGGTGAGCACCTTCCAGCACACCGCCCCTGCCAGGGCAATTTTGGGCCAGCCGAGGCGAGCCTGACAAGCTCAGCTCGCTATTTCTCAGGCTGAGGCTAATAAATTTGATACTTCATTGCTCGCTTTTTCAGTCTCCATGCATAATGGATCTCTCTCTTCAGGCTCGACTACTAATGAGATAGGGAGCGTTTAAAAGTCTCATAACACCAAGAGAGCTTTGCTGGAGCAGTGGCAATTATTCGTTAGTTTGGTTTTTGTACGAACGAGCAGGATTCTATTCTCCTTAGCATCAATGGCATGCATGAAAATCACTCAGCTGTTCCATCAGTTCCCCCACACACTCCCCACCCAGTTTAACACAGCGACACATACAGCCAGGTGTTTGAGCGCCTCTGTGCCCAGCCTGGAGAATATGCAAGAGTCAACGGCGGAGATGCCTGCTGCAAGGTGGGCTGGCCATGGTGGGGTGTCTCCACAATACGTGGGATTTGTTCATTGTTTTTCCTTTGTGTCACGGCTTATTCCTTCCTGCCAGGTGCGAGCACCTTCGGTTCCCATTCGAGACAATAGGAACTCTAGTCACTTTGCAAGAGATTCGTCCTGGAGGCAATAGGAGGAACGTGAGGTGGAGGTGACCCCAGGAATGCCAGCACTTCAGGGGACCAGGCCCTTCCAGAGATTGCCATTCTGCTGATGGGTCTGTGATGAACACGGAATAGCAGTGAGCTTGCTCTAGCTGGGACACGTTTCAAGTGCACAAAGCCTCACGCTGCGCTCCTTTGCTGGACCTCATTTGCAGCACAGTCCTGCAAGGGGGGCCAGTGGATTCCAGACAGCATCCGTGCGAGTCTGCAGTGTGACTGCAGGGACCAGAGCTCTCGGAGCAGGATTCAAGTCTCTAGGAGCTGGCAGTGTCCCAGCTCTACGTGGCACGTCTCAGGCTGTGCAGCACAGGAGATGGTGTCCGCGGGGTGGACAGAGACGAAGGTGGCTTCACACTGGAATTTAGGTTCCAGCCAAGAGCATGCCTGGCCCCTAATGCAACTGAGGGCAACCCTAGAGGTTGTTTGACAGTGCTTTTGATTGGCCTCCTACATGGCAGTCTGCCACCCAAGAGTGGCAAGAACCCTCCCCACTGTGTCCCTCCCACTCTGGCACATCCCTATGGCATGGATGGAGAGGGTGGGCAGCATGGGGTCATTTTGCTGGCCCTCTTACCTGAGGAAATGCCCTGAACTAGCAGAAGATCATAGGAGCAAGTTTGGGTGTCTCTGCAACACCATTCTAGCAACGGAGATGCCATGAAGGTGCCACACAGTCTGCCAACCAAGCTGGAAGCACTGAAAGGGAGAGACCTTTGAAAAATGCTGATTCCCACCAGATTGCCTGCCAGGAGCGGTGGGAAGCACCATGGAGGGGTTTAGAAGAGAGCTGTCCCTGTTGCTTAGCCAAGTACAAACCCTGGTACATTTAACACCGCAACCCAGCAGCACTAGGGCACATGAAACAATGCGCCAAGAGACAGTGTAAGGAAGATCAGCTCTGAGACTAGCTAAGTACATACTCCAGCGCATACTGCACGAATGGCGTACAAGGAATGCCAGCTGTTAATAAGACATTGATTTGCGATCACAGAGCAGATATCACCTCACTACCAAAGCATGCGAGACTGACAGGAAATAAATTGGACCTTCAGTCAGCTATTTGAAAGTTGTGAAATGCTCACCTTTCTTCTTTACCAAATTAAGTGACCTGCTGCTGGGGGATTGCCCCCCTCCCTGCTCTGTTCCTTCTCTTCGGACTGTTCCTGGGGTTAAGGAGTAACTAATATTGCAGGAAAGAATTATTTGACTCAGCTTTTTCCACACACGGGAAGAAACGTTTGTTTATATGGTTGGAATCATAGAATCATAGAATATCAGGGTTGGAAGGGACCTCAGGAGGTCATCTAGTCCAACCCCCTGCTCAAAGCAGGGCCAATCCCCAATCAAATCATCCCAGCCAAGGCTTTGTCAAGCCTGACCTTAAAAACTTCCAAGGAAGGAGATTCTACCACCTCCCTAGGTAACGCATTCCAGTGTTTCACCACCCTCTTAGTGAAAAAGTTTTTCCTAATATCCAACCTAAACCTCCCCCACTGCAACTTGAGACCATTACTCCTTGTCCCGTCCTCTTCTACCACTGAGAATAGTCTAGAACCATCCTCTCTGGAACCACCCTCAGGTAGTTGAAAGCAGCTATCAAATCCCCCCTCATTCTTCTCTTCCGCAGATTAAACAATCCCAGTTCCCTCAGCCTCTCCTCATAAGTCATGTGTTCCAGACCCCTAATCATTTTTGTTGCCCTTCGCTGGACTCTCTCCAATTTATCCACGTCCTTCTTGTAGTGTGGGGCCCAAAACTGGACACAGTACTCCAGATGAGGCCTCACCAATGTTGAATAGAGGGGAACGATCACATCCCTCGATCTGCTGGCTATGCCCCTACTTATACATCCCAAAATGCCATTGGCCTTCTTGGCAACAAGGGCACACTGTTGACTCATATCCCGCTTCTCGTCCACTGTAACCCCTAGGTCCTTTTCTGCAGAACTGCTGCCAAGCCATTCGGTCCCTAGTCTGTAGCGGTGCATGGGATTCTTCTGTCCTAAGTGCAGGACTCTGCACTTGTCCTTGTTGAACCCCATCAGATTTCTTTTGGCCCAATCCTCTAATTTGTCTAGGGCCCTCTGTATCCTATCCCTACCCTCCAGCGTATCTACCACTCCTCCCAGTTTAGTGTCATCTGCAAACTTGCTGAGGGTGCAATCCACACCATCCTCCAGATCATTAATGAAGATATTGAACAAAACCGGCCCCAGGACCGACCCTTGGGGCACTCCACTTGATACCGGGTGCCAACTATACATGGAGCCATTGATCACTACCCATTGAGCCCGACGATCTAGCCAGCTTTCTATCCACCTTATAGTCCATTCATCCAGCCCATACTACTTTAACTTTCTGGCAAGAATACTGTGGGAGACCGTGTCAAAAGCTTTGCTAAAGTCAAAGAACAACATGTCCACTGCTTTCCCCTCATCCATAGAGCCAGTTATCTCGTCATAGAAGGCAATTAGATTAGTCAGGCATGACCTTCCCTTGTTGAATCCATGCTGACTGTTCCTGATCACTTCCCTCTCCTCTAAGTGCTTCAGAATTGATTCCTTGAGGACCTGCTCCATGATTTTTCCAGGGACTGAGGTGAGGCTGACTGGCCTGTAGTTCCCAGGATCCTCCTTCTTCCCTTTTTTAAAGATGGGCACTCCATTAGCCTTTTTCCAGTCGTCCGGGACTTCCCCCGATTGCTATGAGTTCTCAAAGATAATGGCCAATGGCTCTGCAATCACATCTGCCAACTCCCTCAGCACCCTCGGATGCAGCATGTCCAGCCCCATGGACTTGTGCTCGTCCAGCTCGTCCAGTGGTTCGTCCAGTTCCGAACCACTTCTTTCTCCACAGAGGGCTGGTCACCTCCTCCCCATGCTGTGCTGCCCAGTGCAGTAGTCTAGGAGCTGACCTTGTTCGTGAAGACAGAGGCAAAAAAGCATTGAGTACATTAGCTTTTTCCACATCTTCTGTCACTCGGTTGCCTCCCTCATTCCATAAGGGGCCCACACTTTCCTTGACTTTCTTCTTGTTGCTAACATACCTGAAGAAACCCTTCTTGTTACTCTTAACATCTCTTGCTAGCTGCAACTCCAGCTGTGATTTGGCCTTCCTGATTTCACTCCTGCATGCCCGAGCAATATCTTTATACTCCTCCATGGTCATTTGTCCAATCTTCCACTTCTTGTAAGCTTCTTTTTTGTGTTTAAGATCAGGAAGGATTTCACTGTTAAGCCAAGCTGGTCGCCTGCCATATTTACTATTCTTTCTACACATCGGGATGGTTTGTCCCTGTAACCTCAATAAGGATTCTTTAAAATACAGCCAGCTCTCCTGGACTCCTTTCCCCCTCATGTTATTCTCCCAGGGGATCCTGCCCATCAGTTCCCTGAGGGAGTCAAAGTCTGCTTTTCTGAATTCCAGGATCCGTATTCTGCTGTTCTCCTCTTTTCCCTGTGTCAGGATCCTGAATTCGACCATCTCATGGTCACTGCCTCCCAGGTTCCCATCCACTTTTGCTTCCCCTACTAATTCTTCCCGGTTTGTGAGCAGCAGGTCAAGAAGAGCTCTGCCCCTAATTGGTTCCTCCAGCACTTGCACCAGGAAATGGTCCCCTACACTTTCCAAAAACTTCCTGGATTGTCTGTGCACGGCTGTATTGCTCTCCCAGCAGATATCAGGGTGATTGAAGTCTCCCATAAGAACCAGGGCCTGTGATCTAGTAACTTCCATGAGCTGCCGGAAGAAAGCCTCGTCCACCTCATCCCCCTGGTCTGGTGGTCTATAGCAGACTCCCCCCACGACATCACCCTTGTTGCTCACACTTCTAAACTTAATCCATAGACACTCAGGTTTTTCCTGCAGTTTCATACCAGAGCTGTGAGCAGTCACACTGCTCCCTTACATACAATGCCACTCCCCCACATTTTCTGCCCTGCCTGTCCTTCCTGGTCTCTGACCCACGGCAATAGCGGTCCTTCTCTGCGACAATGCAGATCACGATGCCCTGGGTGAAGCCTTTGAGCACGGACACAAAGCATTCCCTGGCCAGGGGACACTCTTCCAAAGGAAATCAGGCCACCCCAGAGCCTGACGGCCTTTATGAAACATTGAGGGGGGGAGAGGGGGGAACACCCCCCCAAAAACACTCTTCTTTGAGAAAGCATTTCCACTATAAGTGACTTGCAATAGAAACACGCCTTCTAATCTCAGGCCCCGCCCACTTGGCCAAAAACCCAGCCCTTCCCCCGAAGCGGACTTCTGACTCCAGAAAGGGAAAGTGCTAGAAACGCCATGAAACCCGCTGGAGCCTCTCGATTTCTCGCTCATTTGAAAGGCACTTCGATGCTACGGCAATGAGCAGCAGCACAAACCCGAGGACAGAGAGCGCCTGTGCGCTGCAAGGGGGCACAGAGCTGCCGTTAAACCGCTTACGCGGCCCCGGGGGGGCCCTTCCTGAACATGGACGTCTTTAGGTGGTAGAAAGCAGCTCTTCCATCCCTCCCCACTACATTTTCTGGGGAAGAGGGCAAGTCTAGGGCATCCCCTCCGGCTGCCGGGATGGCCCCATGGGCTGGGGGGCTGCCGGGGTGTTACGACAGCCAGGGGAATTTGTGCCCGGGGTCCAAGCCAGAAAAGATCAGGATCTGGTGGCCGGGGCGCTGGAACAATGTGTGCAGTGGGGGTGTGGAGAGCCACTGAACCAAAACTGTAAACCCTGGATATGAGGGAAACCACTTCACGCCGGGGGTGTGGCAGCCCCCCCCGGCACTCCTAGTTCCAGCACCTGTGCTGGTGTCTACAAAACGTGAGAGGAATTGCCACCAGTCTCACACCAGCCACAGCTCGGTCAGCTGCAGGTTCTGGGACGCTATGGGGTTATTCCTCCTCCCGCCCCCCCTCGATTAGAGTTCGGGAGCTACTGGACTACGGTGTCACTAGTGACTCACAGGGGAAACAAGGTTAGTCAGGAGTGGGGGTAAATCTAAGCAAGAAGAGGGATTGTTATTTCCTACACAATATTAGGAGAGGTATAAACAGAGCCAAATGGATGGATCCTGAACTAGCTAGCTGGAAAACCAGAACAAACAGAGTAGGCTGCCCGGTCTCCCCATTTCCTGCCTCCCCAGCTGACAGCTTTCACAGTTTTACGGAACCCGTATATAAACAATATACTGCCTGCTCTCCCTTTCAGGGGCTCTTCACTGATACGTGGACGTGAAATTTCTTATTCTTTTGTATTATGCAGCCAGAGCGCAGCATCAGGAGTTTTCCTGCATTTAGAGCTGACAGGTTCGAGTTTTCACTCATCACAGCCACGGCCTTAATAAAAGCTAGGAAACTAGTGTTCAGGAAGTTAAATCTACATTTAAAGGCTTTTCTGCAGAGGAAAAATAGAAGCCAGTATTCCTGAAGGATTTAAACCTTCAGAAACAAGCATCGTGGTGAGGCAAAGGCAGGGAAGAAAGTTGACAAAACCCTAATTTTGAGCTCTCACTAAAATATGCCATGGTCTCATCACAAGAGCTTTAGAAATATGCTTTTTAGCTCTGATGAAATGTCTGGAGGGAGCTTTTTCTGCAGTAGGCAATGGTTGTAGGACCTGCAAATTACCCTTTGAAAAAGCCACCGAATTTCTCCATTGTTACAAGTACTTTAATATAAAATCTAGCCTGAATAAATTTTCCTATTTGGGTTGCAATGTAGGAGGTGTTGTAGCTTTTATATCAATCATTATGCAAACCTGCCTTTAGCATCACCCTGGGTTAAAATCATCCTCCAGTCTGTTAAAGTTATTATAGACACTGAGGTAATGTTTGGACTAAGTTAACTTTCCAGAGATTGCGTCATGCAGCCAGTGAGTTAGCATTATAGAAAGCAAGAAAGAGAGAGAGAGGAGGAGCCTAGTTCTTCTTTCACAGCTGTGAGAATCAAAGGTCGGGAGAACGAACTGGTGCAGGAGAAAGCAGAATCCCATCTTCTGTAAGAGACTTGTGTGCATTTGTCACCAAATACTCTGAGTGTTGCAGACTGAAGTTGAGACTAAGCATATATCTTAGTGATCACGCTTCTGGAACGCTTTGGAATACAAGGGTGATATGTAGGGCTGTTTACTCACTTCTTCTGCAAGGAGGCTACCCAGCCCAGCGGGAGAGCCTCTCCAGGTATAAAGAAGTTTTATTGTTCCATGGAAGTCGGTGGAACTATGTGGCTTGACACCTGCTGATACTGCCTGGCCACTGTCCATGGGGGTGATTTACATCTGCGAGGTACACAGCGTGAGCAGCTCCTGTGCTCCTCAAATAGAGGTATTGCAGATCTCCCCAGCCCTTGTGCAAGTCAGCGAGACTCCTCGCATGCACGTGCGTGCACACAAGCGCCCCCTGCACGCTTCCACAAGGAGTGGGGACACGTGCCCCATAGTGAGCTGGTACCAGAGTAGCGTTGGGATGAGTAGGCAGTTGGGCTTTCCCCTCCCGCCCCAGCACATTTCTGCCCGATTGGATCTATCGACGTGCTTTGAGCGATGGTCAATGGAACAAAATGGGGAAGAACACTCAGGGCTCTAATGATTTACTTCAACTCACACATGTGTCATGCCATAGCCTGTCAGGCTACAGCACTGTCTATGCACAATGTTTAGGAAGCTACCAGCAGAATATATCTAACATCAGCAGGAGTCCCGCAGCCCTCTTCCCATGGCTAAGGCCTGATCTACACTAGAGAACGAGATCGGTTTAGCTACGTCGGCCACGGGTGTGACAAATCCACCCCCCTGAGCAGCATCATTAAGCTGACCCAAGTCCCCACGTGGACAGAGCTAGGTCAACGGAACAATTCCTCCATCAGCCTAGCTCCCACCACTCGGGGAGGCGGGTTACCTGCCCCAACGAGAGGACCCTTCCCGCGAGCTGTGCTGCTGTTGCACTTTGAGTATAGACAAGCCCTGAGATACTTGGTTTCTATTACCCGCAACTACTCACTTGTCAGAGTGAGCTCAGGACACACAAAACCCATCAATTAGTGCCGAGTGCCAACACGGTTCACAAGGAAGCTTGCCTTTCTCAACAGCTGGTCTCCCAGAGGAGGCTTTTATCTACTGCCTCCACCTCCTGCGCGAAACCCATATTTTTCTAGTGGACAACGGCAGTAAAACTGCTTTATGTTCTATGAAGCCAGATATTTTAAAACCACTGCATGGCTTTTTTTTTTAAATACCGTTTTATATTAGCCAGGCAGGTTTCCCTTCAGCAATTGTGCTCTATGAGGTGGAACACAAATAGGTCAGTAAAACGTCCAAGTAGGATGGTTAGCAGAGACCTGAGACTACTCTATGTGATTAATGATCTGCAGATTAGTTATCAGATACCATCACTTCAGCACCACACTTTTGGGTGTGCCCTGTCTCTCCATGAAATTGCAAAGAGAAACCACCAAACCAAAACCCACCACACAGAGCAGAAACAAAAGGATCCAGCAAACAGAACAAAAATCTTACAAATGTTGAGTCCAGTTCAGAAAAGTGTTGCACACCCTCAGTGTCTATTGATGTTATCGAGGGGGCTCATCAGCTTGTGGGACTAGGCCAGCTTTTTGTACATGCAGTCCTTCGGGGGGACGGTGGGGGTCTCCTACCGCACACAAAGGCTGATTAAGACCCTGACTCAACTAAGCAATTTCAAGCACCAGCATTCCTGTTGAAGTCAAGGAGGCGACTCGTGCTTAAAGTTAAGCATTTGTTACGTTCCACAGTGTGCACTGAAGCATATTAAATGCAAAAGGAAAAAAAAAAAACACCAGTGGAGTATTATGGTTGTCAAATTAAAAAAAAAAACCCAGAACAAGAGAGAGGATATGCAAACGTTGAACTTGGAAAAGCAGTGTCAGCTCAGCTTGGGGGGCATGTAAGTCATCTTTTGTATGCCTGTTTTTTCTGGTTACGTATGTAGATTAGTTACTGTTTATATAATGAGCATATGGGGTGCTGAGAGCCATTGAAACAAGTTGTAAACCCTGGATATAAGGGAAACCACTCCAAAACAGTGGGTGTGGCAGCCCCTGCACCTCTAGTTCCAGCACCTATGTGAATATACCTTTGACTATGCAGAACATGAAGTGTTTTACCCTCATGATCAGCTGTACTCCTGTTTACACGTGGATGGGCTTTGTAAGGACAGTGTGTGGAAACTTATTTCACCCTCAGATCACATTCTTTGCTTGATTTGCAAAAACATTCCCAAGTGGTGTTTGTCTTGGTGAGGAAGAGTTGAAGAATGAAAGAAGAGAAATCAAGGGGAAGAGATCTGAGCCTTTATCTCTTTCTTTTCCCCTTCTTACCTCCTTTCACTCTCATGTTCCACACCTCCCTTTGTCTTTGCTCTGATTTTCCCCCACTCTGGCCTCTGGCACATACCAGTGTTTAAGTTAAAATGATGATGTCATTAGTAACTGTCAGTAAGCTTTCTGATATCAATATGCTCACATGTCAGACTCATAGCAAAGAGAGCTACCTCCTCACAAAGGCTGGTGACAGCTGAATCAGCATGGCTTGCTTCTCCATCATGGACTGCAGCCACCAGACCAGTTTCCCTTTGTTTGGTTCAGTAATTTAGCCCCTGGTCAATCCCAAATCTCTTCTACTTCCAGTGTAAAACTCCAATCAAACAATGTATCCAGTAAGCCATTTTACATCCCCTTCCCTCCAGGGTCTGGACCATCTTCCATTTTGATGTAGGAGAGGTGAAAGCGGTTTCCTCACCCAACCTCTCTCACAAGTCCCAGCCACGGGCCCTCAGCCAGGAACTCAGCACTCAGTTCATGTCCCAAACCCTCTGTTCTCTCTTTGCCTAAGGCCTCTGCCTTCCCTCTTTTAGCCACTTAACTTCCTCTCCCAGGAGGAGGCTGTGGCTGACTCTCTAGTTTAACACCCCACTCCCCAGATAATCCAACACCCTCTTATTACTAAAATTCAGAATGCTTCTTAACTTTCTCTCCATCTACCTCTTAGGACTCCTTCCAGCTCTTAGCACCTCCACAAAGGGAAACCACAATACACTTCACCTCTTCCTTGGTCTCTCTTGTACTAGGAGAGAGGGAGCTCTTTATATTGCTTTCCATTTTCCCAGCATGCATTACTGCCAAGCCTACAACTCCCATCAGTTCTCGGAACTACCACTCCCAGAATTCTTCTGTTCTGGGTGGAAACCAGGACCATAGCAAAAATGAACTGGGGGGGATTTTTTTCAGAGAGCTACCCCTGCCTGTGACAAAAGGCAATAACAATACTGGACAAAAAACATCACAACCGGCTGTCACCAGCAATGAGGAGAATGGCTCCATCGCGCAGGTCATAGCCTGCAGCTCCTGCCCCATCCAGAACCTGGGTAAAAGCCACTGAGTGACGTGCCATCAGAGCGGATGATGCATTTATCACATCCTGCCCCTTACAACAGGCAATGCAGGGAGGTAATTAGGGGTTCCCTGATTTGCAGTCTCCTTCCCAGGCTCTTGTGAGGGTAGCACAACAAGATATTGCCCTTTATCCCATGTGGCTTGAGACAGGCTAGTCTAGTGGGTAAAGCCCTGAACTAGGAGACTTAGGTTTTAGGCCTAGCTCTGCTGTCGAGTGATTTTGGGCAAGTTACTTCCCCGTGCCTTGGAAAGGGCTTTGAAAAGTGCTACGTAAGGATCCCTTTTCGACGGGGTGTTCCGGTCACAAACTGGACACCTGGTCACCCTATGTTATTGTTATGACTCATGATCCGGCCCACGGGTAGAACATACCGCCCTGTGTGAGTGTGGATCACACTCCCCTGACTTACACTGAGGCAGCGAGAAAGCATAGGGCCATGCCACGTCTTCCCAGCGCAAAGCTTTCTGCCTCTTTCCATGGGACTGACAGCAAGGTTCCCGGCAGTCCTACTTCGTATGAGAAAGTGGCGCTATTCCACACAGCACCTCAGGAGGAATCTGCCCCTGAGATGCAGTGGGGCTGGGGCAATTTTTGTTTTCGTGTGTATATATCTATAGCTACAGATGAGGAATGTTGCAAAACACTTTCCAGCCTTGTGTGTTTGCTTCGTGGCAGGAATGTGGCTGGGGGCTGGGCAATCAAGTTTCTGGGCACAGTCATTTTTGCAGGTATATTTTTTATTCTATTTTGCTCCGGATAGCCAGAGTGCACCAAAGGGGGAGACCTGCCTTGCTGAATAGGAACAGCTTGTTTCTGTTCTTTGCAATGTCAGCTTGAGTAGCCTTTTTGTAGCCGAACTGCATTAAGATGTTAATAAAGAGAGCTCAATAGCCCATATAGCTGTGCACTGCAGGGAGGAATCCTGCTCCATCCCCATGCCACAGCCACAGGAGTTTCCCTGTGCAGGGTGTCAAGGTGCAGAGAGAAACCCATGCAGAGGGTTTGGAACTCTCCACCCTGCCTACCCCAGGGCAGTGCTCCACTCACAGTAGGATGGTCCAGTATCGGGTGGGTGGGCGACTGGCCTGTCGCTCCATGATTAAGGAAGCTTCTCCAGGCCCGGGGTGGGTGAGGCACAGTTATTACTGCATCCCTGACACTCCTGATGGCCCACAGCTTGGCTGCCACTTTGGGGGGGATGATTCCATCTGCACCCTCTGCCTTTATCTCTGGGGGTTAAGCCTGGGGATTTGGCCCTGACTAAGAAGAGTAGAGGGTGTATCTCTTTGGGACCTGCATGGAAAGCCTATTTGTACATACCAGTTCTCTACAAGTTGGGGAGCTCAATTTGTAACCTGTGTTCTTTTAGGTTTAGTTTTATTTTTGCTTTCGGTGATTGCAAAGCTCTGTGCAGTTATGGCGACTGTATTCCTCGCCCAGCACTGGTTAATGGTGAGAGGGCTGCAGCACTCTCTGAGGCCAGAGTCTGACATAACTCACCCTCGTGTAAATCCAGAGTAACTCCACTGACATCACTTTAGATAAGATCAGAATTTTGCTCATACCATCAGAAAAAGGCCATAAGAGGTAAGTAAATGTCTCGTTTTTAATAAAGAGCCTTACTACTAAGCACTGCCATCTAGAAAGGAGCTGTCAGAATGATAACTAACATTGACTTACATCTTCTTGCACAATATACACTGTAGTAGTTTCACTGGGCAACTCTAAAACCTCTAAGAGTTTCTTGATTTCAGGTTAGCAAGCTTCCACAACCATAAGAAAGAGAATTGCTAACCAGTAACTTCCAATTACCTTTAGGAATCTGACTTAAGCCATCCTTCACTCAGCCTGTTTTGCTTTGTTATTAAAGTTCATTTGACGTAAAATTGCCTGCTGACTGAGACTCCTGCATACACAGTGTGAGCTGCAGTACTTTACAGACACCCTGAATTTCCTTGCTTTGAAAGTTTGTACTAGTCCCTCAATGTAATTTTAAATAGTATTCTATGGTTTCACTTCCTTTGAAACAGCACTGAGTTAATGGCAGCTTGACAGTCTTAATGAATGTCCTTGGAATCACTGCATAAGATTTGCTGCAGGATAATTTTTAGACAATGATAAAATAGCCAACAGTTATGAGTTATGGATAATGATTAGTGCAATTCACAGTACACCAGGTGAGGCATGTTTGTGTAACATGTATAGCAGAAGCAGGAATATGACCCTCTGGAAATGATTGTATTTAGTATGTGACTAATTCATAGGGCCATTTCTGGCTTCATCTGGCTATATATAAAATGTCTCAAAATTACTCCTAAGCTGTGTGAGTGAGCCATATACCACAGCTGCGGCCTATAAACCCTGTACTTCTATACCTATCATCCTGGGCCAGATTCTGAGACCCCCTACTTACACTGACTAGAACTTCAGTCCATGGGTGAGACCATTCATTTTTTTTTTTTTATTGCCCCGCAGACCCGATCATTGTCCAGGAGCCCATTGTACTACGTACTGTACAAACAATGACCAGGGAGATGAAATCAGTGGGAGTTACTCACCTACCGATCTGTGAGGATCTGGGCTTTAGAATCCAAGTCAAAGTGACCATTCACTGAGTGAGGTGCTACTCAACATGAGCGGTGAGTCGGAATCTGGCCCCATGATGTCCCCTTAGACCTTTGTCTTTATGTGAGGAGATGGGCTTCTTTCTAGACAAACACTTAGTTCACGGTCAGCGGGGGCGTTAAGCTGCCGTGCACTAGCCGGCCGTGTGCGGATGGTCTGCGTGGGCCCTGGTGCTGCACATATAACGTTCACAGTGTGCTTTGCTCGACCTGCTGTGAAACAGGAGTAGATCAGAGCATGCTAGGGAACTGCCAGTGGGCAGTAGCAGGGTCCACACAGACAATGTGTGGCAGGCTAGTGTGAGGTAGATTTACAGCCCAGCTGGCTGCATGCTAATTGTTCATATAGACAAGCCGTGAGAGGGCCCAGACCAGAGGTGGAGTTGGCCAAGCCAACTAAACTTCAGGTGTCTGGTGTTCAAGTCCCACAAGTAAACAAAACATTTTAGCCTGGCCTTGAGCCTCTTTCACAGAGTATATCCACGCTCACATGCTGGACATGGCCTAACCCTGATCCGACACCCATGGAATCAGACCCACACCGGGAGTCAATGAGCATTAGACTGGTTTATTAAATGCAATTGCAGTAACATTACTTCAGTTCATTGAATGAGTGTGTGATGGTGGCAGACCAGGTGCCAAGACTTTAGGCTTCAGCTGAGCACTGACAAATTCATCGCTGGAAGCAAGTCTGTTTCACTTGTGTGATAGTATGGTTAAAATGGGGGTTAGACATATAGCAATGTGTTTAGCGTTTAGACTTTGTGAAATGCTTTTCAATTGCTGCATGCATTAATCTCACTTATAATATCTTTACCATATGCCATAAGATAATAGTTATGTTTTTGCTTTGTAACTATAACAAATATTTGCTCTGGAACTGAGAACCCAGTCAGGAGGGATCCTCTCCTGCCCATCAAGAAGGCCGATCAAAACTAAATAGGCCATTGCGGGACATCACAATACAAAGAGTTTGTTAATTTCCCCTTACATCCCGAAGAGGCTACGTGCAAAAGGGCTCGTCCCATCAGCTTGAATTCTGGAAGAAGGAAAAAAAATAGCTGGATAGAAAATTTTTCATCTTTTGCTGTTTAGACACTCACAGAGCCGGAGCTATGAAACAGAAGCAGAGATCCCAGGGTCAACGTGGGTTAGCCCTAAAAAGACCTTCACAGCTGACAGATTGCTACAGCTCTGTCACCTTTTGGAACCACAGACTAACTCATTTGTGTATATATGCCTGCCTGCTTTAACCTTGTCATAACTCTCTCATTTCTTTCTTAGTTAGTAAATCCGTAGGTAGTTTACTATAGGATTGGCTACAAGTGTTGTCTTTGGTGTGAAATCTAAGGTACAAATTGATCGGGGGTAAGTGACTGGTCCTTTGGGACTGGGAGTA
Source organism: Chelonia mydas (assembly GCF_015237465.2). Taxonomy (NCBI): domain Eukaryota; kingdom Metazoa; phylum Chordata; order Testudines; family Cheloniidae; genus Chelonia; species Chelonia mydas. Next base: position 99,023,209 of record NC_057855.1, read on the forward strand.
ACCTGAATGTTGTTGTGATCTTTGGTCTAAGTGACCGTCTATCAGTAAGTCCAGCTTGCCTGGGTGGTGAGATAGACTGGAATACCCAAAGTGACTGTCTGTGACTTCATGGTAAGGCTGGTGTAGTGCTGTAGGAGTTCACATTTGTTACTGGGTTGGTGAAATGTAATTACAGAACACACAGCCAGTATGGGGTCTCTGCCCTGCTTCTGGAGAGTCTGGTCTGGGGTTGGCACTCGCAGACGTGAGCTACTCCAGATAGCATGAGAGAGTGCTCCTTAATTAATTCACTTATCTTGGATCTGTAGGAGGATGGAATGTCTTTGGGCCAGGTTTACAAAGGGATTTAGGTGCTTAAAGAGGTACATAGTTGCCTAAAAGGACCTAAGCAGGTTAAGTACAGCGAAGTTAAGGGACTTGCCACAAAATACCTGTGACAAAACCAAGATCTCTAGAGTCCTCTGCTTTAGCTACAAGACCAGCCTTCTCCTCCTCTTCTCCACTGGGAGAGACTGGTGATACAGATGGCAAATGCTTAAAAACCTAATAATAACTCCTATCTAATAACAACTCCTACACTACCTTTGAAAATGACTGGGGTTAGAGGATAACGTTTAAACAATATAGACAGAAAAGCCTGAAATGTGAAGGAGTTTGCTTGTTATACGTGCAGGATACTGCATTAATTAGAGACTTTTCATCAGGGGATTTCAAAGAACTTGACAAACGCAGAAAGAAACCAATTTAAATATGCAGAGTTTCCATCCTAGATTATCTGAGCAGTCAGCACTATATCATCCTCTAGTGGCATCTGTAATTACTACACTCCCATGACTCTACAAAGGACACTGCATTATACTGGGCCAGCAATTTCTCCTGAAGGGTAGAGGTCAAGTCAGACATTGGTTAGCATGATTGTTTGCAGAATGTTTTACATTAAACACTAACCATCCTGTAAACAGACCTTGTAGATGACTATGCAGAGGTATATTTCATTATAATTAGAGCTATACAAATAATTGACTTTTTGGCTTTTACTAGCAATTCCAAAAAAATGAAAACACAATTGTTTTGGGTCAAACCAAAAATGATTTTTTGAAAAAATGTTCAGTGAATTGGAAGTTGAAGAAAAAAATACTTTCAGATAGAACAAAGCATTTTGTTCAACCTAAAACAAAATGTTTCATTTTTGACTTTTGAGCATTTAACATGTTTGATTTTTTTAAAATTAAATTGAAGGAAATTTCTAATTGAAAAGTCATTTTGAACCCAAACAAGTGATGATTTCTGTTTGAAAATGTCAAAACAAAAGCTTTTGGCTTTTTCTGAATTTTTGTTTTTGTTTTGCTTTTTTCGACATGAACAGATTTGGCCTCCCCGGTATGAAGTCACAATATGTGTGTGTTGCTGAATCTGCATGGGTCACACACACGCACAAATTGGTCTGAAAAATTTCACCCAGCTCTATTTATAATCGATGAGTACCCAAAAGCAACCAGGGCTGAACTTCCAGAATGATATTATTAAAAGTGGGTGCGAGGTACTGGAATCCTAACTGCTTCGTCTCTTGTTTACTGATGCTTGTAATACAGGAGCTTCATGTATTACCCAAGAGAGCCTTCATCTATTTAGGAGGATTTCATACTATCTCTTACCCAAGAACCCCCCGGCTATTTTGTTTCTCAGGTAGAGAGATGAGGAGCTGTTGGTGGGTGGAGTAATTGATTAATTTGCTGGCTCTTAGAGGTATATTTAAGACTGCCTCTGTTTTTCTGCTAGGAGTCGTAACAGTTGAAAAATAGGCACCAGGAAAGTCATAGTTCTGATCAATGTTACGGTGTTTGAACTGCCAACTAGTGCTATTGGCCCATCCGGTAGAAGTCTGAGCATGATGCACACCTTGTTTCAACAGAGGCTTTGCCAATTATCTGGCCATCAGTAGGAAGGCAGCATGTTCCTCCTCCTGTGAATGTGTTAAGCAGAATTCAAGCCTTCAGCGTACACACAAAGTATCAGCTTGACATAGCAAACCAGCCCGTCTGTGAGGATAGATGGAGACACACAAATGTCCCTGTCTATAGCCAAATGTACACCAGGCCAAATCCGCTTAGGCCAGCCCCAGTCGCCATTCCCAAGAAAAAGGCTGAAGGGGTTCTGCAGGGTGATGAAAACTCAGTTCCCTAGTTCCCTTCACCGAAGCTCTGAACACGTCTCCTGTAACGAGGGGGGGTATGTCTGCACGGGATAAAGGCCCCGCAACACAGCTGCGGCTGGCCCGGGTCAGCTGGCTTGGGTTCGAGGTGCTCAGACTGCAGAGCTAACAATGGAGCCTGAGCTCTGGGACCCTCCCCCCTCAAGCACCGAGATCCCCAGGGGGCCAGAACCACCTACTCCAAAGCTCTGTGCCTCAGCACTGACTCTGGTGCTCCTGCCCAGCCCTATCCCTGGCCTCCGCACAGCCCAGCTCCACTGGAGCTGCACTGCCAGGGTGCGTCCGTCACTTGCTGCCCCTGGCCTCGGTGCCACGGCATGGAGGAGACACACAGAGAAGCTGATGCGGCTTCAGGCCGATTCCCTACAGGGCTGGGAATTACCAGACCCCAGTGGCTCTGGGTGGTCCTGCCCCCCACCACTCCACTCCACAGCACAGCCCTTTGTACCAGGGGGACCATGCGAGTTTGGTGGGACCCCATCCTAGGGCCTGGATCTCTTTACAGGTGCTGCCTGGATTGTGAGCCCCTGTTATGTGTCTACCGTGGCTGGCACAACAAGGCCCCGAGGCTTGACTGGGAGCCTCTAGATCAGTGGGTCCCAGACTCATTCCACCACTTGTGCAGGGAAAGCCCCTGGCGGGCCGGGCCGGTTTGTTTACCCGCCGCGCCCGCAGCTTCGGCCGATCGCGGCTCCCTCGGCCCATGCCGCTTCCAGCAGCCCCCATCGGCCTGGAGCAGCGAACCATGGCTACTGGGAGCCGCGATCGGCCGAACCTGCGGACACGGCAGGTAAACAAACCGGCCCGCCAGGGGCTTTCCCTGCACAAGTGGTGGAACAAGCTTGGGAACCACTGCTCTAGATATAACTCTAATCAAAGAATTCGATGTGAGTAATAAGCTTAACCATAGTGGGGAGTCCAACTCATCCCTGGTGTAACCCCATTGACATTGATGGTGTTACATTAGGCATGAGTTTAGTCCAGTGCATTCACCATGTTATACACCGGTTGCATTTTTTTATGAATAAGATAAGATGTACTTTTTTCCCCGTCAATAGCCTTGTTCACCTCACGCAATGTACAAGTCTCTTGAAGCCCAAAAGATCATGAATAATGCAAGGTGTTTGAGGTCGTTACCCCACACATCCGAACCAGTGCATTTTCATGTCTGAAAGTTTAATCACTTCTGTGGAAATGTAACTTTCAATATTTCATTAGCATAGTCTCCCAGCTGTCAGACATCAGCCAAGAGGCTTTGGTGACACTTTCAGTGCAGCTGTGAGAAGATGCCTTCATTTTACCTGGAATTGGACAGCTGCTTTATTACAAATTAATGAACTACAGTGACCAGAAAATCCAAATTTAGCAAATAATTTATTAACAATTAATTCTGACTACAATCAAAACTAAACAAGTGATTGGGAGCTTTCATGTGAGGCAATGACCTGAATTAAAAAGAAAACCACAGTGCAACGCAACAAGGCAAAACGCATTGCCACAACAGTGCTTCTCTACATGAGGGCAGGTATCCTGAGGTAAAGATCATTGCACAGGGACCCAGTCACCAAGGTCACCAGCAGAGCTGCTTGATTGCAGATGCATCTTCTCTGGCCCAGCACCTTTGAGCTGATATTTCCCTGATATTACATCCACTGGCTGTGGCCCAGCTGCTCCCATGGACCAACCCAAACCAGCTTGATGCTGCACCACATTCTCCCTCGTGAAAAACAGGTCCACAGGGAGCGTGAACACCTCCCTGCTTGGCTGATCCACAATTTGCCTGCTCCCCATCCTGCTGCTAAGGAAGTACACACATTCTACTGCCAATCAAAGCTAAGCATGCCCACAGAGAGGAGACTTAGGGGTTTTTTAGGGGTGGGGGTGAAGACAGGATTTGTGCATAAGTGATTTTTAAAATTCAGCTCAGCCATTATTCCCCCCAGCAGATAGGCTCTGGAAGGTCATTTTTACCAAGCTTTCCACCACCCCCTTAAAGCAAGCTGCTAGAATATGGTTCGTTTGGATTGCTCTGATTTAGTGCTACCTGCTTTTGTCCTTCCAAAGGCTGAGTGCCTGGCTCTGTATTTAGAATGGTCGTATCCTTCAGCAGAAATGCCAGGAAGTTTTCTATCTAAGAAATGTACATGGCTCCCACTAGTGCAGTTAGACCTGGTGAGGAATTTTTCACTGAACCATTTTTGTGCTAAAACACAGTTGATTTTGACGAATCTCCCAACTCAAAAACTTTTTGGAAGGAAGAGTTGAAATTGTCAGAATGTCCCATTTCAGTATCTTCTATCCAGAAAGTATTGGGGGTTTTGAGTCACAGTGACTTTTCATTTCAAAATTTTAGTAAATTTAGACTAAAAAAAAGGTTTATAAAAACGGGGGGGAAGGCAAAATTGAAATAAAAAATACCTAGATTGCCCCCCAAATATTGTGGATTTTGTTTGTTTTTGTTTGCAAAAACTTTTGAGATTTCAACTTTTCATCCTGATCTGGGATGGGAAAAATTTTTGAAACCTCAACAATTCTCACAGGGTGAGAAAACTGCTTCTGGCCTCGCGCTAGCACAGTATTTGAGCACCTCGCAATCTTTATTGTGTTTGCCCTCACAACATCCCTGTGAGGTAGTCAAATGCTATTACCTCCATTTTATAGATAGGGAACTAAGGCATAAAGAGTAAGTGACTGATCAAGGTCACGCAAGGAGGCAGTGGTAAAGCAAGGAACTGAAGCTGGATCTCAAGAGTCCCAGGCTAGCACCCAACCCTCTGAACCACCCTTTTCCTTTTTTTCAGCTGATTCCAAGCTGGCCAATGTCGGTTTGGAAAAAAGCCGATATACTGATTCTGATTCGCCAAATGAGACCTATACAAGAGCTCAGAGATCAGCAGAAGGCTTCTAACCAAGTCTGCTGGAATTTCCACTAGGGTTTCAAATTTCATGAGTAACCAGTTTTCTGTAGGAAATCTTTGCCGTGACAAGAAGCTCCAAAGAGTTAGCGGAACGGAGGTGCGTGTGCCACATGTATAAATCACTTATCGCTGGCTGCTAAAATCAATCCCGCCTTGATCACTGAGTTTTCATTGCAGCTGCCTCCAGTTCTGTCTCTGCTTCAGCCCGCCACACGGCCTTCTTTTCAGCATTCATCCTCAGCAGCGTGTCTTCTCTTCTCGCAGCCTTTGAACATAAACAGTGAATCTCATTTGCACAATAAAATTTCCCCAACAATAAATATCCCACTTGTTTGCTTCTCTTGCTTTGGCACCCCAGTGTTCTTTTGATTTTTTACAGTGAAAGAAGTTATTGAAGATAGATTTCCTTGCTTCACCTAATTGTCAGCATTTGGAGCCTCTGATTAGCAGAGAAAGCAGATAGCCTTTGCTCCAAAGGCATGCGAACATCTAGGACAAACCGGGTCGGGGGGGGGCTTTCATCACTGAAAGACCCAGAAGCAGAGACCCTCTGGAGTTGTTTTTGTTTGCTTCCAAAGCCCATCCACCCATCCCTGTTTGTTTAATTTATTTCACTCATAGGCTTCAGGCCACCAGTTTCCACATCAAGGTTTCCCATCCCTGCCAGGAGGCTACCTGTTCCCACCTACGCTGAGCTGACGTTTCTGGGGGCTGTGTTTTTTCTGTGCTGTCACTCATCAGAAGGGTCACACCAGCCCAGCAAGGAATGGTCACTGCACACAGCTGATGCGTGTGTAATTAGACCACGGCGCTGGATGGTCTACCTCACAACCAGCAGGGCAGCATGAACGTCAAGCAGCTGCTGAGTGATGCCGCCGCAAATGACAATTCCTCCAGGGCAAGCCGAGCTTGCGTGGTCTGCTCAGTGGGGAGTGTGAGCCCACAGCACTGGGAAAAGAATGGGCTGAGTAGCCTGAAAGAAATGGATACAGTGTCTCACTTAGGCCTCAGCCAAAGCCCACTGAAGTCAGTAGGAATTGTCCATTCTCTTTGGAGAGGACCTATACTGAGCCACAGAGAAATAACTGGTTTTTAAAGTTGCATTGCAATGGGTTATTGCAAAGTCAATCAGAAAGAATAATGGTCCAATAAGTCACACCACCAATACCATACTACAGCCAGAAACATGTGGTAGGTAACTCACCATCCCTCGTATAGTGTTTAATGTGTATTTGCTCAAAAAACCTTTGCATTTATTAAGAAAAAAGTGTATCTGCACCGGTCAAACAGTGCGGTTGCTGACCAGTCAGTACAAACATACTTACTTGCTTGCCTGAGATGATCATGACCAAGCAGCCTAGCAGAGTCAGGGCCATTGTGATGTAGCAAATTTTGATCCTCACTCTGTTCGTAGCAGCTTTGATGACCTCAGATCTGCAGAAGGGCAGAGCAGATATCTGGTCATATGACAACAGCATGGAATAAAACAAGAGGGTTGGGGCGGGGGCAAGAGGGGAAAGTTGTTTAAAGAATTGCACAATTCTTGCCAGTGGCAGTTTATTTTGGTCAGAGGTCTTCTGGTTTCTTTATATTAATGGATTGTTAAACAAGAAGTTAACAGTCAACTAGCTGCTGCCTGAGGGGTTTAGCCAAACGCTGCATAAAGCAAACATCTGAAGGGGGCCCACCAGGGAATGAATGCTGCTCCTCTGCCTTTTCCTGACCCATTCAGGAGTGAAGAGCAGACAAGTGGCAGAGCTCGGAGTGCAATTTAATCCTTTTCATGATTGCAATCCAGGGGGCCACGTCCTCAGCTGACTGTGCTGATTTAAACTAGATGGGGGTCTGACCCCCACTGATACGTACGAATGATGGTACTGCCGGCTAATGCTACCTTTGGTGGGGCGACAGGGCGCTCTGGCCTGGGCCAGGAACGCACGTCTTGGCTAGGATTAATGGAAGCTTTCACATTGCAGCTGCTTCTCACGGCGACTCCCCCTTGGGTCTGTCATTATCATCCTCTCACATTCCAAGAAAAGCTCCTGCACGAGGCGCTTTTCAACGTAGAAAAGTCAGCCAAAGCAAAGCAAGCCGTCCAGCAGCTGCGAGGAGGATGGAAGCGAGTGGGCAGCAGCTGAAGGCTTAAAGCACGGGGCAGTAGCACACCAGCTGGGAGGATTTTATGAAGCCCAGCGCATCTGCAGCTGTGACCATCAAGTAACAAACGTTGTTACTAGCAGACTCCAGGGCTAGATTCTCAGCAGGGCTAAGTGAGCATCGTTCCCCAGTGCAGGTCACCTGCACCGCGGGAGCCAGTGTGGGGAGAGAAGCCACGTCTTGCACAGGCAGGTGGGCAGAGGAAAAGTCAGGAAGCAAATTGTGATTCCTAGAGGCACTGTCTGATTCCTACCCTGCTCCTGGGACAGTGAGCTACGCTCTGCCCTTGACTTGATCTGGACCGTGTCCTTATAATCCATGTTTTATATTGGGCATCAGTGGTGACTGATCGCCAGCACCTCAGGGGCCATCCTGTAAACACCTGCAGACCTTTAACGGTCCCATGGGTCTCAGTGAGACTCCCTGCCACAGCGCGGTTAAGCCCATTTGTGCTTGCTTGCAGGACCAGGGCCTTGAATGGAAAACAAATATGAAAACGGAACAGATCTGAGACACAGGAAGAGGCAGATTCTGCACTAACCCCACCCCCAAATCAAATACACATTAGAGTCAATCCACTTGTTGAAACCCCCACGTTTCCCCACTGACTCTGTTCCCCTCCTTCAGCAGAGAGCCCAGGGGAATATTTTATGTTAGAACACCCACTTTGAAGACATCTTTGTTTAATGTTTCTTTTCCTGGTGTTCAATTGTGTTAAGTGTCCACAACGGTCACTATCATGAGGAGTGAACTAGTCACTTCCCGGAGCTTCAAAATCTCACAGCAGGTCAAACATGATCTTAGGCAACAACTAACTGAATTGCAAATCCTTCCACACATCATGAGGGGGAAAACATACCACCGGTGCTGCACTTATGGGCACAAAGAAAGATGTGTGCTTGTGGGCAGGTGGCAAACAAGCAGTCTGTAAATGCTGGGTTTTCTTGCTGCAGGCATTGGCATTTTTATGCAAACCCATGCCCATGTTAAAATTATTGGGACTATTCAAGGAATAAGCTTGATCCCAGCAGTTCTGTTACTTAGGGTCCTCAACTAAGTGAGGTGTCCTTGTAGCTCAGACATCACAGCCCTGCACCTTGGCAGTTTTCCCAAACACCTTCCTACTAACACCAGGGAACTGCTTGAAATGGTCCTTGAGGCTGTAGATGGTAGATGCAGTCTTCCCAGAGACATGTTAACTGTTCATAGTCATTGCTGAGATGTTTCTACTGGGCTCTGCAGATGACTGAGGGCACTTCTTTGACTGTTATTTCTTGCAATAGACATTTTAGCATGACAACTTAAGCCAATCACTCATGAAACTGTAGCAAAAGAGTGGCTTTAATTACCTCTGTATGGGGAAAGCATGTGTTGAGGACCCGGTAAAGAAGCCCACCACCACCACATAAACACACCAATGTTAAAAACCAGGTGGCATTAATGTCTCTACACGCTGAACTGATGTTCTTTTTCAAAAAAAGATCTAAATAGGGAAATGAAAATATAAACTGGCCTGATGGAAACTCACTTCAGATGTTGTTTGCTAAAGCTATGGATGTTCCCGATTCAGAACAGTGGTTAAAGCACGTACCTTGAAATGGACATTAGGCAGCTCAGTGATTTGTGAGCTACCCAGCAATTTGTGTCAAAAATGATTTCTGTCCTCTTCTGAAATTCCTAATCTCCAGAGCAATTTAACCCAGTTCACTTTACAGAGTTGGCAAAAAAAGCGACTGCTTCAAGATGGGTTTGTATTGTTTTTGTACCGAGGCAGCAGAGCGCCCACACATTTCATTCACAGTCACGTCGTCCTGTTGTACTATTAGAAAAAAGAACGCTCACTGTGTAAGCGTAGCGCTGGCGACTGGCCACGCAAGGGAAGGTTTGAACTGGCCGTTCTACACATACCCAGTGGTGGAGATTTTGACAACATAAGGAAACAGGTCTACTTACGATACTAGAACTGGAATATCCTCCTCTTTTTTAAACCGTCCTGCCCATAATAATATCTTTTTATCAAATGCTGTAGGTCTCCTGTCATTTCTGAATGTGCCACGGCCTGTAAAAGATAGTACCAAAGAAAGTCATCAGCTAGGTTAAGAGTGGAAGTAAAAAGCTGCATTTAAAGAAAAAGAGCCTTGGGCTGAAAGTTTAGAGAAGGGCTTCACGTGCTCGAGGACACCTGTCATTAAGGGCAAACCCACCCTCAATTAAGATCAATGAGATTTAGCCACTCAACTCAAGGGCCCTGCCTAGACATTTTCTTTTGTGGTTGTCCCCCATTGCAGTTCAGCTGGTGCTAGCAACGATGAAAGGGGTTTTTTAGTCATTGTGTAGTCTACCCATTGCCAGCAATGGTTAAAATACCAGTGGCCGGTCTACTTTCTGGATGGGCACTCTGCCAAGCAAGCTGCAATGGTGCAATGTTCACGACAACACTACAAGACGTTAGAAGATTTCATTTCATGAATTTTATGGATTTTTCCAATTCGGGGGCAAAACGTAGATACATCGGATGAAACCCTGTCCTCACTGAAGTCAATGGCAAGATTCCTATTGATTGCAATGGGCCAGGATTTCACCCACAGATTTTTAAGGCCAGAAGGGACGTCATTCCTGCATCAAGCCCGTAAATGAAATGAAAAATCTTTAATTTAAAAAATGTTGGAAGGAAATTAACTTTTTCTTTGGTGGGAGGGAATTTCCATTCCATTTATGAGCCTTTTCCATAAAAAAAAAATGTTTCAAAGAAATAATTTTGAGATGTTCTATTAAAAATGGTGCTGCGGGGGGGGGGGGGGGGGGGGGGCGGAGGTGGAGGAGGATAAGAGTCTAGTGTGGACACAGCCAAGGACTGGCTCCAAGTGCCTTGTTGTTAACTGCAGCCTGGCCGCTGTGGGCTGATTTTGCTTGGAGCCCTCGGATGAATGGCGAGGTAACAAAGGTTCTTTCTCTCTTTGAGGGCAGCATCACAGAAAACGTACCACAAGGTCAGAGTGACATTCTCCCCACCGCGGTGAACGGCTTGATCTGTACTTTGATCCCAGATGTAAATGGCAAGTGTCTCGCCCACCCCAGTAATTCCCTTCACTGAAATCAACAACACACACGGCTCCCAGGAAAAGCTTTGCAGCAAAAACAGACTGTACATTATTTATGTTTGTAGAAAGAAAGTCCCAAAATAAATTGCTGGTCTGAAACTATAGCCACTTTTCAGCATTACCGCACACAGGTCAAGCAAGAGATTTACAAGGAGATGTTCCCCCCCACCCCCTTCCAGTTCAGTGTTCAGAAGTCAGAAACACAGCTCAATTCCTCCTCCTCATTTCTTTGTATTTGATTGTATCAGTGTTAGCTGCAGCATCCAGTACAGCAATGTGCAGCTGCAGGAGAGACTGCTCTGGTACCGAGCCGGAACCGAACAAAGTTCAGGCCTGCCCCGCGCTGAGAGAGTTGCACTCCTCCATCGCCAGGCATGGCCACTGCTGCCGTTTCCCCTCTTTGCTGGTGTGACCAGATCAGTTTTGCGCTTGGGTCAAACCAGCAAAAAATTCTCCCTTTCCAAGGTTAACAAACACCAAACAAAAAGTCCACAAAAGGTGCCCGTCTGCCCATTCTTCCTCTGGGCCAGGGGTATAATCGCACCACTTCAAAGCACCGCCCTGCTGCCATGGAAGAGTCTGTGCTTTTCCACTGCCATGCCCCTGAACCAGCTGCCCTAAACTCCACCCTCCCTGTTTTCTGTTTGCCCCAGGGCCACTGCCAACATTGGCCTCCTCCCCAACCCTTTCCCAGGATTCTCCAGTCCAGCACCTCCATGATCCTTCTACCCCCCCGAGACTGGGACCACCATGGGGCACACCCAGCCACTGCAGAGCCTCCCATACTCTCCCCAATATCTCTTTACACTGAGCACAAGGGCTTTATGATATCTCTGCCTCCTTTCCCCACGTGCTCTGGTTCCCGCTGAATCTTTCTGCTTTGGGCCAGAACTTGAGAATGTCCTGGACCCACGCCTGCCTTCCTCAAAGGCCTTATCTATCTTCCTTTCCCATTCCTCTCCCCCAGACGGACGCTCTGACTCAGAGTGGAGTGGGATGTTTTGCTGAAGAGAGTCTTGTTGACCAGGAACCCTGTCTCCTGTTTCATCTTGTTTTTAAATGCTCAAAATAGTGAGGTTTAGCAAACTGTCCGCTGTGTTAATTCCTTGACAATGTCGCCATTCCACAAAGAGAATGAGGAGGGAGGTTGTGTTAAGATACTGTCTATTGGGAGGCTGACAACATGCTTTCATGAGAGCTAGCGACAGGCACAACCATTAGGATGCATTGCACCACATGAGATTATCTGGGGGAGCCCACTGGTATTCTCTCACAACATGTGTCACTACAAAGTAAGTTCTGTGCCCCAGCCTGGAAATGCGCTCCCAACATTGGCTCTGAAATGAGGCCAGTTGAAGTAAGCCCGCTGTGAAAGAATAACAAGAAATGGCCAGCCGGATCCCAGAGCACCTGGTTTTCCACGGCCTTCTATCCCGCACAGTTAGAAGTGAGCCAAGGAATCTGCTCTGGCCGCATGGAGCTGTAGATGACAACTTGAGGCACAAGGCAGGAGAAAATCAACCCCCCTGAGCGAGACTATGCTGCTTGAGTTTGAAAATAAACAGTGGCATTAGAAGCCCATAATGCTCTGTGTGGGGGTAGGGGAGGACGGGGTGCAGCTGATGTGGCCAGCTCCCCCTGAGCTCCCCACGTTGCTCATGGTCACAATTACTGCTGCTCTCCCTGGATGAAACGCACTCTGAAGCTACATACAGACTTAGGAGACAGAAGATAAAGAGCATCATTCCCTGCTGAGTTTACCTGGGTAAATAACACCACATTGTTCTGTCCAAGGCCTTTCTTTCACCCCAGTTTTGAGAGTGGCTGAAAAATTCAGAGTCTAAACCCTGCCCCCCTTTCTCACACAGGGAAGGGCCCGGGGGCGGGGCGGGGTGCTTTTACTGTCCCAGCCCTGGGGAGAGGTGTGGTTCAGAGGTGCGGGACACACTGCTGGCTTTCTTAGCATGGTGAGTCAGTGCCAGCAGAGCAGGCTTGTAAACCAGCAGGCTGGGGCAGGATGACAGCCCATTGCAAGGCAGGGAGGGCTGGAAGCCCAGGCAATCAGCCATCCCCAGGGAGTCAGCTGGAGATCCCCCGTGGCTACTAGCCTCCCCCCTGCACCCCGACTCTTGGCTGCTGAAGCTCCAGGGGAATTTTGTCAGGGCCAGCCCGCATTCAGACAGGCAGCCAGACCACTCTCCCTCCCACTCCCCCTCCCCAAGGCCAGGCTGCTGAAAGCTGGCAGTGCAGGTTAAGAAAGGAGACCTCGGCAGCCAGGGGTGACGCTGGTAGGGGTGGAGGTGGCTGAGCACCTGCTGCAAGGTATCGGGTATCATGGCTGCTGGAGAAGCTGCTCAGCAGGGCTCATGTGGAGCGCCAAGCAGCTACCCCACCCTCCAAGCCACCTCTCCCCATGGGAAGGCTGTGCCAGCACGAACTGCCCTCTCTCAAGATAAATCCCCACTCCGGGTCTCTCTTGCCCAGGGAGTGTAATTCAGTCCACTTCCTGCCTAGCCATCGTTCTGTGCCTGAAAACATTACCTTCACTTGGTGCCTGCAGGAGCCCTCAGGGACACAGAACCTGGGCGTTGCCTGACCCGAACCCTTCCTGCACCGAGGCCACAGTTCTCCCAATTTCTAACGCTCCCACTGCTGGAAGAGCTGGGGGAGAGACCCCGCTGCCAGAGGCTGGGTTGAGACCTACCTGGATGCTACAGGACGAACCCTGGGTATCTGAGAGCTGCTATCAGGGTATATTTGTAAACTTAAGGTGACAATTTACTTTGCAAGGCCTGAGCCTAATAGCAGCTCCACCAGCCTCGGCCGACTGCCTACAATAATATGAATAGCTTCTCTTCTAGGACTTCATTACTAGGGCATCAATAGATACATCTATTTCCTGGCTGGTTTGTTTTTTAATTTAACTAGTTTACTTCCATGAACTGGGAACATTTGCTTTGATGGAAGCAGGACTATTTTTAAATGGAAATTAAGAAATTGTCCATGTACACTGTAAAAGGTGGGGCTGCCAGAGACTCTGTCTCAGAGACTTTGTGGTACCCACAAAGAACATACAGAATCTCCTCAGCTTAGCTAGGGGATAGAGAAACGGGTCAGTCACTAGCCATTTTACTGTAAATTATGTGAAACACAGAACAAAACATTTTTACTCACCTGGAATAGCTGTTTGAGAAATAACCTTCTTTGTGGCCTCTGCTTTGTTACAAAGCGTTCTTCTTGTCTGTAACAATATCTGAGCATCCTTGGTACATGGACACCTCCAGAAATCGGTTGTTCTCAAAATACCTGTGACAAGAGGCTTACTTTTCAATAGCCGCCCCAACATTGTGTGTCCAGTGCTGAAATGTCCACTTCTATCTCTCGTGCTTCAGTGAATAGACAACTCAGTAGTAGCCATTTACTCCTGTAGACCTGATGTTCTGGCCAGCACACAGCAAATCAAAATAAGCTTGCCAGGTGTTCGAAGGTTAAATTGCCGTATGTCTGCTGACGGTATCGTATAGTTACACCACTTACCAGCTTCGCTGAGTCACAATGACTTGAACAATAGATCTACTGCTCGTGTTTGCTCAAAGACACACCTTTAAAATCACAAGGGCAATAACCCTAACTGCTCCTGCCTATATACAGTGGGCCTAACCCAATTGCCGTTTCAGCCACTGAGAACGGTACGTCTCAGGCTCTGTAGCTCCAAGGAGCTGCCAATGATTGTAAAGATTTTGCATCTCTCTTATACCCCCATGACCAGCAACAACAAATTCTGTAACGACTGTATCGATCAAGAAATGAAATCTCAGTTTGTGTTAATAGAAGGAGCGCTGTGAAAGATGCTTTTCCCAAAGGGAAGTTATGTAGCTGTTAATTGTCATTTCAGGTTAAGCCTACGAGAGACCTTAGCAATCACACACATTTTATCTTGAAAACCAATTGATTTAAACATGAATCTTTAAGGAGACACTTCCTTTGTTACTGAATAAGAGTAAGTATAGGCTGGTGGAGAGAGAACTTATCATGATTAAAGCTAAGATTTTGTCATGATTATTTTTAGTAAAAGTCACGGGCAGGTCATCGGAAATAACCAAAAGTGCACAGAAGCCCGTGACCTGTCCCTGACTTTTATTAAAAATAACTATGAGAAAATGGGGAAGGAGGAAGGTCCAGCGCCCACCACTGCTGGGGCTCCAGGGTTTGCCCCCTACCCAGGGTGGCTGAAAACGCAGGGCCCCTCCCTGCCACGGACAGCAGTTTGGAGCTGTGGGGTCTGCCCCCTCCCGCAGGGACTGGAAGCTGCAGGGCTCCCCACGGCAGCGGCTTGGAGCTGTGGGGTCCCCCCGCTGCCTGCACCAACTTTCCATAACCTCCGTGACAATATCTTAGCCTTAATCAAGATATATTACTGGCCCTGGATTTCAGGGGATGTCACAGGACTCAGCTCTTTGTTGTTATTGGCCATCCATTAACTAATTTACCTCATGTACATCAAAAAGAAATGATTAAAAATCTCAAATTTGCAAGCGGATTGATTGCATGCCAACCTTTTGGTGATGAGGGCAGTCTGAAGAGAAGAGAAGAGAAGAGAAGAGAAGAGAAGAGAAGAGAAGAGGACTAGGCAGCTGGCAGTTTCCGTTCTTAGGAGTTCTTGCCTCCTGAATTAGTCGCTGTGCATCTTGTGATAAATCCCCAAATACAAAGCAAAATTCATCTGACACCTTTGTGTTATGCCTGGTTTCAAGTAGAAGCCGCTCAGAGCCACTCAATTTAAGATGGTTTCCACCAGAAGCCGCAACTTCAGACAATTGTGTCTGAAACTTGGCCCAGGGTCATGAGTCTCAGGGCTCCTGAAACCAAGCTGGCATCTGCCACAACAACTAAAAGTAAGTAAGTTTCACTTGGTTCTGGGTTTTGTTACAAACATTTTACAAAATTTTGTTTTGAAAAAGTCACCGTTGTGATCTTTGAGCAACGTTTCCAAGGCTCCTGGAGCTTCCTAGGAGCCAGGGCTGCCAGGCTGTCAAAGAATCAAGTGGGCAAGTGGACAGGAAACCAGGCAGATTTCAAAACCTGCCTGGCAAGCAAGTTCCTACTGGAAGCGTGCCTGCTTGCTTTTGGAATTTTGTCAAAATGGGACATTCCCGCAGAACTTTTCTGTTTTGACAAATCAGCATTTTCAGCAGAACAACATTCCATCAGAAAATTTCCACCCAGCCCTGGCTCTGATGTCACTGACTAACCTCCCTATAAATGAGAACTTGGAAAATGATCCTATTCATATTATGCACTCTCTCTTAGCTGTGCTGGAGCTGCAGAGCAAAGAGGAGGACATCATCAAAAACTTATTTGTGTTCCCAAACAGCTAAGAGGTTAACCACAGAGAAGGAGGCAATCGAAGGAGAAAGTGCCCGTTTTGCACAGTAACATTTCAGAGCAGAACCAAACTTGCAATATTTTGTAGTCAGCAAAGTAAGAAGAGTATGTGACAGTTAAAATTAGTCTGGCTGCAGTATAGCATTTTGTAATATTGGTCCTTGAATGGAAGTGATCACTGGACCATAGCTGTAACCTAAACAAAGTCTGGGTGGTCCTGAATGTGTTTAATAATATCATCCCTATTAAAATGTTATACACACAGAATGAAGCATGAACACTGTCATTTTATCAGCTTGATGTTTCCCCTTCTGGTTTTTGCACAATATTCTCTCTAATGGTTCATGAAATGAAAATGCAAAATAAATTTCCTATTTAGAGTGCTGTGTTATTTACTCTGTTTATACGTATGAGGCTCTAATGTTGATTTATAGCCAAGAAAAAAATTCTAATTTGAAGGGAAGAGGCTTTTGCCAGAGGGAAAGTTTTAAGAACTATTTAACGCTATCAAATTGAATATTGCCTAAGACAATCAAAGCATGGGGGCGTGGGGAGGTGTGATAGAACACAGATTGTGTTGTTGGTTAGGATGTTCTTTAAGGAGTTGGGTGGTGAAAGATGCGAGACAGAGGGAACAAAATGAATTACTCAAGCTATTCAGCCCTTGGCCCCAAGGGAAAATACTCCTCTGTTTATAGAGATGTTTTATGTTTTAGAAAACATGAATTTATTGACATTGAAGGAAAAAACTTGTGCTGATGACAATTTACTGCTTTTTCTCCTTGACGAAAAACAGACAATGCACCCAGACATAACACAACGTATTTAGCTTAATTTGCTTGTAATTCAGTAAAGCAAATTAGATCCATTTCCAGATTACAAAGCCATACAGCAACTAAATGGGAGTTTGAGCTTCCAGCTGCAAACTCTGCTGCAAGTTAGACCTGCAAGCCAACGTTACTCAATGAACGTGATTATGATCGAATAGGCACAGCAGAAACCTGACGGGCCGGCTGGGAATATCAATGGAGCGAGACAACTGAGGGGAGATGGGCAGAGGAGAAGTGGGGGAGGGGTTGGTTTAAGAGAGACAAGTTTTACATGCAGGCTTTGGTGCGCGTAACTCTGCTTGCTGCTCCGAGTTCCTCGTTTCCATTAGGAGCCATGCTGCTGTGCCATCATCCCCCTTCCCTTGCCTTGTGGCTGCACAGCAGAAATGTCCAGGGGAGTCTCTGGGCCTTCCCAGCACTTATGGACACTAAATCCTGTACAGAACACTGAGGTCCCAGCGTGGGATTGCCCTTCAGAACTCACTCTGCAGAGTCGGGGGCTTGGGATGTGGGGAGCAGGAACAGGTCTCCATTTGCCATGCTTAGAGCATCTTGCATTCTAATTCCTTCTCCCCTCAGCCCCTCCTGTGGGGGAAACCTGGGGTCCTCAGCCTTCTAGGTGCCATTCAGGGCCCCGGTTCAGCAAGGGACCTAAGAATGTGTAAAAAGAAAAGGAGGACTTGTGGCACCTTAGAGACTAACCAATTTATTTGAGCATGAGCTTTCGTGAGCTACAGCTCACTTCATCGGATGCATGCTGTGGAAGCAGTATGCATCCGATGAAGTGAGCTGTAGCTCACGAAAGCTCATGCTCAAATAAATTGGTTAGTCTCTAAGGTGCCACAAGTACTCCTTTTCTTTTTACTTTAAATGGAGTCCCAGAACAGCTCATTGCTCAAATGTCTGCTTTTACCCCGTGTTGTGGTCTGAATTTAAAAAGGAGAAATTATCTTTTTTTTTCTTCCTGTCTGTCTCTCTCAAACACAGAGAAACCAGCAGCTTTTGCAAGCCCCCTATGTTTCTCCGCCGAAGGGTTGTCAATTGTTAAGGAACAGCCACTCACGGTGATAACAATCGTGTCTGTGGGGAGAGAAACAGCACTTTGGGATGCGCAAAAAACAGACACATTCCCTGGAAACCACAAAGGCATTTACTTGTCCCTGAAATTTAGTGGTGTCTCTTGCACCGATTGTGCAGGGGTGAATTTTACTTCAGCCTAGGTGGGACCATACAAAGCTCTACGTACCACTTAAGCCCTGTGTTAAAGGCCAAACAATGAGGCCTGTACTCAGTTTTTAAGCAACAGTCAGGCAGTACTCCCATCGACTTCAGTGGGAGTTTCCCCAAGTAATAACTAAGACTGTCAAACTGGACAGTCTCTACGTAAAAGAATAAATGGACACAAATCAGATGTCAAGAATTATAACATTCAAAAACCAGTCGGAGAACACTTCAATCTCTCTGGTCACTCGATTTCAGACCTAAAAGTGGCAATTCTTCAACAAAAAAACTTCAAAAACAGACTCCAAGGAGAGACTGCTGAATTGGAATTAATTTGCAAACTGGATACAATTAACTTAGGCTTGAATAGAGACTGGGAGTGGATGGGTCATTGCACAAAGTAAAACTATTTCCCCATGTTTATTCTCCCCCCCACCCCGCTCTCCTGCTAGTAATAGCTCATCTTAAGTGATCACTCTCCTTACAGTGTGTATGGTAACACCCATTGTTTCATGTTCTCTGTGTATATAAATCTCCCCACTGTATTTTCCACTGAGTGCATCCGATGAAGTGAGCTGTAGCTCACGAACGCTTATGCTCAAATAAATTGGTTAGTCTCTAAGGTGCCACAAGTCCTCCTTTTCTTTTTGAGGATACAGACTAACACGGCTGCTACTCTGAAACCTGTCAGTAAGACTGAGAGCGAGACTGACTTCTGCCCTTCCCCTCCCCACCCACATTTCCCAGCCCTCTGTAGCTCCTTCTTCTGTATCCCACTGGGCTGGGGGCTGTGCGTGAGGAAGGGGCCAGGCTAGTGTGACATTCATCTTGCATAGTTGTCTTCCCCTCACACACACAACCTGGGTTCAAAACGGTGTCTAAAGCTGGGTGCAGCCTTCTATCTTGGGGCTAATTCCCCCTTGGCTTCTGCAGAAACCAGAAGAACTTGCAATGGACCATTTTACAGCAAGATTTTGGCCACTGATTATCAGTATTTATTTGCTGCAAAATCTGGTGGGGCACTTTAATGTCCTTCTCTACTGCAAATGCTGCTGAGCATTTACTTGGCGTGAACTCACTCCTCAGCACGGCTACCTTCCTTAAGGGTCAAATTGGCAGTGAGAAGCTAGAAGCCAACAGCCAACTCTGGGCAGATAGGGAAGGCATGGAGAAACCTCATTTGACAGCTAGAGTAGGCATTTTTACTTTGGCAGAGACTTCTCATAGCAATTTTCACAGGTTACCTTGGTTCTGGACTTGATAACTTCTCAAGGTCCCCTCCAGGCCTATATTTCTACGATTCTGTGTCAGCTGCCCTGAGCCCTCTTGCCCAAGCCCAACCAAAAGCTGAGTCCCAGGGCAGTGATACCTTGCCAGGCCTGGGCTTTCCCCTCCACCCCATGTCACCATGCTCACTGGGGTAGATTGTCTCTTCAGTCAGCTGACTAGAAAGCACAGCTCCACTTTCCCTTCATACCAAGAAGTGAGCAACTACCAATTTGACCGCAGTCACCCGGCACACTGAGGAGCAGGGTCCATTCTTCGTTATGCTGGTGCCGCTCTGGGGGAATGCCACTGAAGAGAGAATCTGGCCCGGAACTTTTGCTGCAATGTTCTGCTCCCGCGGAACTTGCAATAGTCCCAAAGGGTTGTCAACGGAGGGCAGCCGAAACAGAGACGCCTTTTCTCCCACTTCCTCACACTCGTCCCATCTCCATGTCATTCATTCCCAATGGGCGTCTCTCTCCTTTCCCAGCATGCCCTTTTCATTCCTCTCAGCACACTCCTCTGCACACAATTTCCCCACACCCTGCAACACCTTGTCGGTCCCCTCTCCTCACACTGTCTCCTGCCCATCACATCACTCTCCTCCCACTAAGGCTATGGGGCTAATCCCGTTCTCCTTGCTCAAAGATCCCACTGAGCACAATGGGAGTTTGCTAGGTGGGGATTCAGTAAATTCTGCAGGAATTGGCCCTGTATGTGGCAGAGCTTGGAGAAATGCCTTGGACGTCCACTAACCCAGTGCATTACATAAGAACAGCCATAGTGGGTCAGACCAAGGGTCCATCTGGCCCAGTATCCTGTCTTCCGACAGTGGCCAGTGCCCGGTGCCCCGGAGGGAATGAACAGAGCAGGTAATCACCCGGAGTTGCAGTGTTATGCGGCTGACTCATGACAGAAGGCTGCAGATTGTTATGGCAAGTGCCTTGTTTTCAGTCATACGCTTTTTACAGCTTGCACAGTGAACCACACCTCTTGTACCAAGCACCTGTGTGAAAGGCCACTGGGGAAGAAGCACTTTTCCAAGGGAATGACCTGAACAACACGTCTTTTCCCCTGAGTTAGTATTGGTTTAACAACAGAACTTTTCACAAATACATATCTCTTCCCCCTCCCCCCCAATACACAGTTTCTTTTAGACCAAAGAGCATTCTTTTAAATAAAGATTAAAGCCCACTGGAAACTGACCTAGAGCTTGCTCCTGAGGGCTGCCGTAGCTAGGGTGACCAGACAGCAAGTGTGAAAAATTGGGACAGGGGGTGGGGGGTAACAGGAGCCTATATAAGAAAAAGACCCAAAAATCGGGACTGCCCCTCTAAAATCGGGACATCTGGTCACCCTAGCCGCAGCATTCCACAGAAATGACAATCTTCTGGCTAAGGCAGCGGTGTAGGACATGAGAAGCTTAGGTTCAAGTCCCAGCTCTGGCCCTGCCTCCCTGTGGGACCTTAGGCCAGCTGTTTCTGGGAGCCTCAGTTCCCCATCTTTAAAACAGGCAGAGTAGTGTGAGGACACTGTCATTAATGTTTGCCAGGCGCTCACTCACGACAGACCACCACTGACATAGCGGGGCCCTCGCTTCCCGGCAGGATGGCTGCCACCCGCACTACGCTCAGCAATTAAGAACTTCTGGGAAAGGGGCACTCTACTCACAGTGGCAGGCGCTTCCTCCCTGCTGAACATTTGACCTATTGGTTTGAACAACATGGACCCAGGAGTGGTGATCAGGTCAATAATTATTTAGGTCTTTAGCTGCAGTTAAGATGCTTGTTAAATAGTGCAAATGAACCCACAGGTGCCATCTTTTCTCTGTGCCGGTGGGTGCTCGCACCCCCCTGCCCCTGGCCCCGCCCAAACTCCACCCCTGCCCCGCTCCTGCCCTGCCCCCATTCCAACCCCTTCCCTAAAGTCCCTGCCCCAGCTCCGCCCCTCCCTGCTCCTATTGGACCCCTTCCCCAAATCCCTGCCCTGGCCCCACCTCCTCCCCTGAGCGCGCTGCGCTCCCCCTCCTCCCCCAACCCTCCCAGGCTTGCCGTGTGAAACAGCTGTTTTGCGGCGCAAGTGCTGGGAGCTAGGGGGAGAAGCAGGACGCGGCAGCATGCTCCGGGGAGGAGATGGAGGTGAGCTGGGGTGGGGGGGGCAGGGCGGGGAGCAATTTTTCCCCATGGATGCCCCAGCCCCGGAGCACCCACGGAGTCAGCGTCTATGAATGAACCTACAGCTATCATACTTTCGAATGCAAAAACCTTACAGAACATTTTAAAGTGGGCTCTGCTGTCTGACGTCTAGTATTTAGCTGGAGGCCTAGTGGTAGCAACAGTTAGCACAAGGCCCCAGGAAGCCTACTAAAAGCTGGCATTATTGAGTAACCTTGGGTGAGAGGATTTAGCAATATAGACCTTGTGATAAACTGTCTAGGCTGTAAAGGCTTTATTTAGCCAGACTTATTGCGTAGAGAACCTTTGAACTGCACCGCTGCTTATGACAATTGTTAGACCCACCCACATGGGTAACAGGAATGACAAATATGGACAAGAGGCCAAAACTTAACCACATAGGGTCCCAGCAACAGGTATGTGTAAGGAATTGGTGCATAAAAAGGGAATCAAACCCGACCATCTATGGGACCTTGAGATAGCAGGATGGTGACAACCTTAACACTTAATCTCATCTTAAGGGGAACCCCCAGGCCCACAGGTTTGGGAGTACATGTGATGCTGTCACCTTATCTGTTTTTTCTAGTTCTGTGATTTTGCTTATTTTGATCGTGCTACTAATAAAATTCGAAGTCTCTGTGAGTCTCACCAATCATCTTTGTAATTCGGCTCTAACTCACCAAAGAATGAATTTGTTATTAGTGACAAATGCATTTTGCACCTCAAATTAATCATAAAGCTACAGAGGGTGGGGTGTTTACTATCACGCAGCAACACAACAAACCTACAGACACTCCTGGAAAGCATTGCATGGCCGACATCTAGGCTTGCACACCACTTTGGGCCCAGTCTCACCTCACTGAAGTCAGGGGCAGAGCTCAAACAGCATAGCCCCCAGTGCTCAGATGGCACACAGAGGTGGGTGCAGCGTCAGAAGCAGGAGCATACAGCTGGGCTCCGGGCGCAGCCACTGGCCTGCAAGCGTCAGACAGAGCTCTGTTTTCTTTCCCTTCTCCTCCTCCCTCTTTTCTGTGTTTCTCTTGGTTTAAATTTAAATATAATTAAATATTAGAAAATTCTGAGAGTCGCACAAGTAGAACCAAGTCCCTAGTAACAGAATCCTGAACCCAAACTGCTTTATATACTGTGGGAGTAAGAAAAACAATCCATAAGCCCCATCACAAGATTGTGTTAATAATTTGACCAGATGTATCCCACTCTGTCACACCCTGGGTGTTCACTCAAAACCTCACTCCATCCAGTCTAGGTGCCCGCTCCCTGCCATCTTGGCTTCAGAGAGGATGCAGCTTCATATTTCAAGGGGTCTTGTGTTCTCCTGGTGACTTGGAAGGCATTTAGCCTAAGGATCTACAACTGCAAATCCATGAGAAATCAAAAGCTCACTGGCTATTTGCCACCATCTACAGGGCAAGGTCAGAGATCATTGACTGTCATCACGTTGCAACTGCAGCACCTTGGAGCCAAACTAAACTTGGATGGTTTATGCAGAAGCTTGGAAAACTGCCACCAACATGAAGCCATTAGATGTACATTTTCTTAAGGATAGTCAAGTGCAATTCCGCTATTTTCAGAGGCAGCCGCTAAGCATAATACAGCTGCTCAAAACTACACGAGGAAAGTTTTTTTGTGGGGGGAAGGGAAGGCATCCCGCTTTTGGCATTTCAAACTTTAAAGTTTTGTCAACTTTTAAAAATTAACAAATGTCTCCCAGCTCTATAGTTAATTGCAATTTGAAAAATTTACACCAGGTGAGCATCTAGTGGGACCCATCAACCTCAGTATGGAGAACATTTAACTGAAGACAAACTTGTCTAGTCTTCTTTAGAAGTAGCAGAATCTACTTGCTGCTGAAGAAGTGCTGAGCAGGGCTGGTCAGGAATTTACTGACACAACAGGTTAATGTTGGAAAATGCTGATTTGTCAAAACTGAAACTTTGTGCAGGAACATACCAGTCCTGACAAAACTTCAGGTAGGAAGCTCTCTTGGGGCTAGGATGTAATTCCTGGTCAGGGGAGACACCCAGACTGGAATAGCCAATAGCTGAGTGGTTAGGCACTCACTGGAGATGTCTGCTCGGTCTAATGGGGTCTCCAACTGCCCACAATGACAATGAAAGCTTCTTATCAATAAAATCAATCTTAAACAGTTTATTTTCTCCTGCTATTCTTATAAAACAAATATACCAGCTGAAAGTGATTCATAGGCCTAGGCCAGGCCTCACTGAATTCAATGGGAGTGTTGCCATTGACTTTACCAGGACCACGATTTGGCCTGGCATCTGCTTTATTGTATTTAAGCATTTTGTTCAATTACAACAGATTACATCTTGCCTGAGCAGAGGTGCCTGACACTGCAATCTGCAAATGATCTTTACCTAACAAGATTGCCTGTTCATTATCATTGGACACCTTTATTCCTGCCTGGAGTTACACCAAAATTACTAGTCATGTTTTGCCATTTATGATTAACAACACAATGTTTTAATAACTCCAGGGGCTCGTCCTGTAACCTTTACTCACATGAGTCATTCCCCTGACTTTAATGGGGCTACTTGTGGAGAACAGATCGATCATAGGAATAAGGATTTCAGGACCGCGGATCATAACTGGTGTATTATGTCCCATCAGTTCTGTACACAGGACTGGATCCAACACCCACTGAGGTCAAAGGAAAGGCTCCCTGGGCATTGAACTTTAGCTGTAATTTTCAATATACAACGCACAAGAGTTCTACTCAGAGTCCACAGCGTTGGAGCAATGTGTACAGTGGGGGTGCTGAGCGCCATTAAACAAATCTGTGAACCCTGGGTATGATGGAAACCACTTCAAGCAGGGGGTGCTCCTGCACCCCCAGCACCCCGCTCATAGTTAAACCAAGGATTTATATCATGGCTCCAATTTACTCAGTAAGTATTAGGAATAGGTCGGCATCAGTCAGCTGTGATATACTGGAGTACAGAGAGTCACAGAAATCCAGATATGACTTTTTCTAATGGGGCCACAGAGTCAGTTGAGCAAAACTCCCGTTGAATTTGGTCCAGGGTTACGAACATCTGCGAACAACCCTGAAATCTTGACGTGGGAGGGGGAGGACTGTTCCCTAGCTCACCATTTCACACGCCCTGGATACAGAATGTTTGGGGTTTTAATCACTGGTATCGCTGGGAACAAAAATCACACCCACAAAATAAGGTAGGGGATGGGGGAATATCTTTTATGGGACCAACTTCTGTTGGTGAGAGGGACAAGCTTTCCAGTGACACAGAGCTCTGTTAGTCATCACTTCTCCTTTCTCTGCCAGCCACCAGGATATGACCTTTTCCCAGAGTTCATGAATACTATGCAGTAGGAATGAAACATGATGCTCTCTCCAGAGCTTGCAACTGTGGCAAGCAACCAGCATGCATTTGGCAGTGCATGCCATCTGGACTGAAATGCACTGCGATTGCCTAAAGCTTGTCTCATTACATAGACACCAATGAGCAGCCATATGGAAGCAGTAAGGCTCCTGGGAAGTGTGGACTCCCAGCAAAGACTCTGCGGTGTTTCGCTTACCGCTGCAGTTCTTACAGCTAATGAAATTTACACATTGACTAGCTTTGCAAGCAGTAACTGATTTCTCAGCTAATGCAAAGTGGTCTATATAGCTTATGTAGCATAAGCGTGCAAGAATTGGTAGGGTGAAACAAAGGCATTTCTACCACTACAGCCATCAAATAGATTCTGAGTTGAATAATTTAGGTGTTTTTCAACTCTCGGGTCATAGAACAGTGTAATTTAAACCTATTGTACACCTGTTTCCCCAGCACAGTTTGAGGAATGCAATTAGGGTGATCAGACAGCAAGTGTGAAAAATCAGGACAGAGGGTGAGGGGTAATAGGTGCCTATTTAAGAAAAAGCCCCAAATATCAGGACTGTCCCTATAAAATCAGGACATCTGGTCACCCTAAATGCAAAGACCAGAACAGCCTGGTTGTCCGCTAGGATTTTTTGGAGGAGGACTTAGAAAAATGGCATGGCTTTCACAAACAGGTGTGTTTTGAAATTTTTCAGCCCATTAGTCAATAGATTTCATAGATATTAAGGTCAGAAGGGACCATTATGATCATCTAGTCCGACCCCCTGCACAACGCAGGCCCCAGAATCCCACCCACCCACTCCTGCGGTAAACCTCTCACCTATGTCTGAGCTATTGAAGTCTTCAAATCATGGTTTAAAGACTTCAAGGTGCAGAGAATCCTCCAGCAAGTGACCCGTGCCCCATGCTACAGAGGAAGGCGAAAAAGCCTCCAGGGCCTCTTCCAATCTGCCCTGGAGGAAAATTCCTTCCCGACCCCAAATATGGCGATCAGCTGAACCCTGAGCATGTGGGCAAGATCCACCAGCCAGATACCCAGGCAAGAATTCTCTGTAGTAACTCAGATCCCACCCCATCTAACATCCCATCACAGGCCATTGGGCCCATTTACCATGAATAGTTAAAGATCAATTAATTGCCAGAATCATATTATCCCATCATACCATCTCCTCCATAAACTTATTGAGTTTAATCTTAAAGCCACATAGGTCTTTTGCCCCCACTGCTTCCCTTGGAAGGCTGTTCCAAAACTTCACTCCTTCACACCCTTCTGACCTTAATATCTATGAATCTATTGACTAATGGGCTGAAAAATTTCGAAACACACCTGTTTGTGAAAACAATGCCATTTTTCTAAGACCTCCTCCAAAAAATCCTAGCAGACAACCAGGCTGTTCTGGTCTTTGCATTTAGGGTGACCAGATGTCCTGATTTTATAGGGACACCTTTATTCACAGATTCATAGATTCATAGTTTGATGGGGAGGGGGAGAACCTAATTTAAAAAGTTTGAACTATTTTGTGAAGAAATACAGTTTTCTACTCATATGCGCTACGCTTCTACTAATATAAAAATGTCTAAGGGTTTTAAGCCCGTGCACAATTATGTACTATCAATCAGCTCCATAAATTGCATACCCTAGAGGGATTGTTATAATAGACCCTGTACAATTGTTTCAACATCTCATTTTTAATGAATGCCCACATATATATGTAATCAGTACGACATAAGGGTCCAAATTAATTCCTTGGTGAAATTAATTATTACACCAGGGATGAAGTTGTCCCAAAAACTCCAACAGAGTCCCACGCATTTTCAAATTTGATAAATATTTGGGCAGCCCTATCAAACAGACCATAAAGATGTCTTCCAAGCAGTTGCAATCAGTTAGGTGGGTAAGATGCATTTGGAGAACAACATGTTTACTTTCCCAATTAAGCCTTTATGTGATCAAAAGGACTATCAGGCAAATACAGCTGCCAAGCTACGCTCACTGCACCAAACAAGAGTGTGGAGGGGAACAGAGGGAGGATGGTTTTCTACTGTGTATATCATTGCATGTGTAAGGGGACTGTTGCCCCCTTACTAACATTCGGGGGGGTGTTTTAGTTGCTAGCTCCCAGTACTAAAAGGGGGAAGGGTGATGGGGAATCAGCACCCTGAGACTGACAGCCCCCAGGAACAATGGGGAGAGGCCAATGCTCCAGGTCTGCCTGAATGACAGGGCGGGCAGGCTAATCGGGGAGTCAGGACCCCAAGGAGGTCCCGTCCTCCCTGTGAGCTTGATTGGCCTGGGTCAGACAGAGTGGGGCCGAGCTAAGGAGAAAGCAGGGGCCCGAGCTGAGGAGCAGAGCTGGGCCAGATCCAGAGGGACCAGAAAAGCAGCCCAGAGAGAGCAGACCTGTCCTGGGAGCAGAGCTGCAGCCCCAGAGCCAGAGGCACAGCCCAGAGAGAGCAGACTTGCCCTGGGAGCAGAGCTGCAGCAACCAGAGCCAGAGGGGCCAGAAAGCAGCCCAGGGAGCAGGAGGCAGAGCAGCAGCCGTGCAGAGACCGAGTGGTGGGGCTGGGGCTGGAGCAGTCCGGAGCTGGGTGGGGTGAGCAGCTGGGGAGAGCGAGGGGGACCCTGGGCAGCGGGCCCAGCACAGGGAGACGCCTCAGCCAAGAGGCTCTGCAGGCCAGGCTTGGATCGTAACCCGACAGGGCGGGGGCGACACTGGGCAGAAGGGTCCTGCCACTGAGAGCCTGAGAGCGTGTGGCCACCACCAGAGTGAGTGTCCAACCCACAGCAACCCTGCAGCACGGCCAGGGCCGGAGCAGGGGCCTGGGACTTACAAGGAGCAGACTGTGAACTGCCCTGACGTTCCAGAGACGCTGTTTGTGATGTTCCCTGCCACAGAGCGGGGTGGGGATTGTGCCTGCTTTGAGCAGGGGGTTGGACTAGATGATCTCCTGAGGTCCCTTCCAACTCTGATAGTCTATGAATGAGTCTATGAATGAATGATGTGTTCCCTTTAACCTTTCCCATTTTGCCTTATTCTTTTTAAAATTAATTGTTGATTAAATAACTTGCATTTGCTTTAACTTGTATGTAATGGTCAGTGGGTCAGAGAAGTGCCCAGTGCAGAGAGAGTACCCCGGAGTGGGGACACCCTAGCCCCTGTCCTAGGTGACCGCAGCAGGGTTGGGGGTTGAGCCCCCCAGGAATCCTGGGCCCAGCCTTGTTGGGTTTACGAGGACTCTGCCAGACAGCAGAGAGGAAGGGGAGTCCTCCAGGGCAGGGAGGCCACTGGGTAAAGGAAGTGGGAGCGAGGACTCAGATCCTTTTGCTAGGCCACTTCAGCGGGGTAGTGCAGAAGCCAGGAAAGTTCCCCACAAGAGCGGGACTATTCCCCCGCTTACACATAGGTGACTGGGTGTATTACGGTGTATAAGCTGGATTTGCTGCACTGCCCATCATGTCGCGTTTGTTTGTAATTTCCCATCTGTCTGTACCTATCAGCTGTCTCTTGTCTGCTTGGATGGTAAGCTTTTGGGGGAAGAGCCTTTGTGCTGTGTTTATACAGCACCTAACACAGGGGGGTCCTGGTCCGTGACTGGGGCCCCTAGATGCTGCAGTGATATAAATAAATAACGATCGTAATAACGTGTGAGGCAGGGAGGTTGTGTTTGACTGAAGCATCAAGCCTTGGCCACACCTGGTTAAAGGTGATCAGACACAGGGCAGTGGTTAGCCCAGGGCGTTACCTGCCGAGTACCTACGTAAACCAACATTTACTCCTCTGGCAATAACAATGAGTCCAGTCTAGCAAAACGTGTCCCTGGGCTGCCCAAGTCGTGTAAACACACATATGAAGCCACCGCAAAGGCTGGTTTATCTAGGAAAAAGCTTGGTCTGTCTGCCGGAAAGTAAAAGACTCAACTTCCTGGACTGGACCCATCTGCCTCTGTTCATCCACCCCAAAGAAATGCAGTGTGCCTTGGAGTAGGTGAGGGGATTTCCCCAGCTATGTCTGCTAAGAGAGCAAACATTACAACCCCCCTGGGCAGCCCCCATGCTTTGCCAGCCTCCTGAAGTATTGCTGAGGAGGGCTTTAACTTTTCTTTGCATCTGCATTGTCATCACTGTTTATAAAACAAGTTTCCAAGGGAGCTAAATTAGGAGCTGAGAAAAATAATAAAGAACAATGTAATCAGATGTAAGAGGGAGATCATTTCATTACCTGAACCAAGGCTCATTATTCACCATTTCTCTGGGAAGAGCTGATAAACTCAAACTAATGAGTCTTAGCCCAAAGAACCAAAGAGGGACTATCTACTTCAATACTGTAGCATACCAAGCAGGGAGCAGATTTTGTGGGTAGTGTAGCTTCCAGTACAAAGTGAAACAGCAGTGAAAAAAGCCGAACCAATATTATCTTCTGTTACTAGAGAAATACAGTGAAATTATAGAAGTATCTTACAGATACAGTAGTTGCCCTTACAGAGTCCCCATTCACCAACAGGTAGTAGACATGGGGGTGAGTTGCTATCAGGGCACTTCACCTTTCTGTTTTAAAGTTGTGTAGTGACAAAACCACAAGGAGGGGGATGATTTCATACTTTTTTGGGGAGTCCAGAGCATTTGGTAAGATTACATCTGTATAAATATCCAAAATATAATAGATACACTCACTGTCATATTTTCTATATAACCCTTCTGCCAGGTGTCGGCAGTAGCAATAAGGAGCAGTTTCAAATATTGAGGGGGACCCTCTTCAAACCCACAAACACCTCTAGCCTGAGCCCCACCCAGCATTTCTAGGATGACTAAATACCTTCCCTACGCACCCTGTAGAGACAATACTTCCCCACTCTCAATCATTGTACAAAACACGGCTAACTTCACTGGAGGAATGGTTACTCAATATCAGCTTGGGAAAACACAGCAACAGTCTAAGAGAATGACAAGTAAATCACTCTTCCATGGTAACTTGTACAGTTGTTGGTTAAGTCTCTTCCCCATCCACCAGTGCAACCATCCAAGAAACAAAATGCCCTTTACGGTGTCATTTCCTCTTCCCCATTCCCAGCCCCTTCCCCTTAACTCCACTCATGGTTAGGTGTCAATGATAGCATAGGCCCTGAGATCACTCAGGCAGGCCTATCTCCAGTTTCGTAGATAGTGCAGCTTGGTCCTGGCCTGAGGCTTCACCACCTTTCGCAGCTATATGGTTGAAGCTTTATTTGGATGCTGGCTAGAAAGGACCCTGGTGTTATCTCCCATCAAAGAGTCTTCCCAGTGATGCAGGGCCCTTATTAAATGGAAACCAGTACCATATAGGACCCTTGTACAAAATCTTTACCACAAGCTAGGAGCTCTTTTTTCTAACCAATTCTGAGTTTTGTGCACAGTTATGGTGACTCCTAAAGCGTCAATGGAGGAATTCTGGGTGGGAGGCTTATGAAAATGAAGCTCTCTCTGTAGCTGTACTTCTCCCTTTTCACCAATAGATGGAGGCAGAGCACGCCTTTCCCTCTGGAGCTTCTGTCCCTCTGGAGTTCTGGGTAAATAGCTTATGCAGATGAACCAGCTCTGTGGCCATCATTACCCCTGTTCAGCAACAGATGGGAGCAGAGAGCTCCTGTCCCTCTAGAGCTTCTGGCTCCAGGGCTTGCCCCTATACTGTTCCCATTCTCATTTTCACTGAAGACAGCAGTGTACAATCCCCAACATCACTTAATTAGCCCCCAGAATGTTTGCAAAAGTTGCAGAATGTCAGGCCCCTTTCAGCTGCACTGGAGTGCACCGAAGAAATACAAAGAGTGCTTAAGGCTTTACTCTACTGATCCACTCACCCTTATTTTTTTCCTTCTCCAAAGCATTTGCTCATGCAGGATATTCTCCGGTGACAGATTCCCAGGAATCCCTCAGAAAGTTCACACCGTATTTCCCCACTGGATTAGAATGAAATGAGAAACCCTAGAATCATAGAATGTCAGGGTTGGAAGGGACCTCAGGAGGTCATCTAGTCCAACCCCCTGCTCAAAGCAGGACCAATCCCCAACTAAATCATCCCAGCCAGGGCTTTGTCAAGCCAGGCCTTTAAAACCTCTAAGGAAGGAGATTCCCCCACCTCCCTAGGTAACACATTCCAGTGTTTCAGCACCCTCCTAGTGAAAAAGTTTTTCCTAATATCCAACCTAAACCTCTCCCACGACAACTTGAGACCATTGCTCCTCGTTCTGTCATCTGCTACCACTGAGAACCGTCTAGATCCATCCTCTTTGGAACCCCCTTTCAGGTAGTTGAAAGCAGCTATCAAATCCCCCCTCATTCTTCTCTTCCGCAGACTAAACAATCCCAGTTCCCTCAGCCTCTCCTCAGAAGTCATGTGCTCCAGCCCCCTGATCATTTTTGTTGCCCTCTGCTGGACTCTTTCCAATTTTTCCACATCCTTCTTGTAGTGTGGGGCCCAAAACTGGACACAGTACTCCAGATGAGGCCTCACCAATGTCGAATAGAGGGGAACGATCACATCCCTCGATCTGCTGGCAATGCTCCGACTTACACAGCCCTAAATGCTCTTAGCCTTCTTGGCAACAAGGGCACACTGTTGACTCATACCCAGCTTCTCGTTCACTGTAACCCCTAGGTCCTTTTCTGCAGAACAGCTGTCTAGCCACTCGGTCCCTAGTCTGTAGCGGTGCATGGGATTCTTCCATCCTAAGAATAGAGTAGAGGAAAAACTTAGTGGATTCCACAGCCCAGCAAAGGTTTCAGTAGCATTAGCAGGAGTTAGCACTGCCAAATGCATAGTCTGCATGAAATTCTCTGCTCATGCAAATGGAGGCAGTTTCACTGGCTTCTGTGGCGTTTTGCACACCGGCTCTGGCATGGCAGTCTTCTTTGCACTGACCCACTGGCGAAATCCCATTGTTCTCAATGGAAGGGCTGAAAAACAGAGCCCAAAATGTCTGAATTCTCAAAGTGGAATTTAACATTAGAAATGTCTTGATTGAATAAAAAAAGGAAAACTGAATGAGCAGATGGTGGTTTAGCCCATATGGAAATGATGGTTTATTCTACTAAACTAAACTCATAAATTAATTTAGAAAATAAAGACAATATAAGGGAGACAAAAAATCCTAACCTCCAGGATAGCGAGAGTGGAACACAGCAGCTGGAACTGTGGAGACAGCCTGGACATAGACTGACTTCCAAGCGCGAGAGCTGGGGACCAAGAAGTTCAGTTCAAGCCACCTTCTTCATGTGAGTAGGTCTGTTGTCGTCAGGGGCTCTGTTTGCATGATTAAAGTTGGGCAGAGTTCAACCCTGTTTCCTGGCTCCTTTCTTGACAGGGACCAGGATTCTGTCCTGGTAGAATTCCAACACCAGGGGGAGTGAAGGCAAATGTTTGACGTCTAGGATGAAAAAAGGAGAAATAAAGGTACATCCATTTCACTAAAAATAGGCTTTCCAAGTGAAAACGTTACAGTGAGTTGAGAACGTAGACTGTTTGCAGATGTAACCCTTCTGCCAGGTGGAGCCGGCAGCAACCAGGGCGGGTTCAATATCTAGGGGTTCCTTTTCAACAACACAACACAGAACCGGCTCAAGCCCCCGTCCAGTCACCTGGAAAAATTACACCCCATCCCTGGGAACCTCTGAGAGGCAATACTTCCCTACTCACAAGCCAGAGTCTGAGTGTAGAACAGAAACTTTTAATGAAAGGAGGGAAGTCACCCAACATTAATTAGGGAAAATGCCACAAGCGGGATTCATAATCATAGAACTGTGATCAGGACATCCACCCCCGAGGGCGTGGGGCAGAGCCTTCTGCCCCCTGTTCTTGAGTTCTACAACCGAAAATTCCTTTTCTGTGCCCCTCTGCTCCCTCTCCACACCCAACTCCACACCCAGCCCCGCCAACCGCTGCTCCTCACCACCCGGCCGTCTTGCCAGCCACTGTTCCTCCCTGCCTGGCCGCGCTGCCAGCCGCTGCTCCTCCCTGCCTGGCCGCTGCTCCTCGCTGCCTCGCCAACCACTTGTTCGCCAGACATCAGTCGCCTTCTGCTGCTGCCGCCCCCTTCCTTTCTGCTGTGACCACTACACATCAGTCTTTTCGTCATTTTCAGCTCTTTGCAGGCTGGGTAGAAACACAGCCCCACCACAACGGAATTCAGCTCTGATTGAGCATTCAAAATAACAAAGAGGCTCCGAATGAAGCCTGTGTAGTTCTTTCTGTGGGAGGAACAGGTTAAACCCGACCAGTGGGGAGAGTCCACGTCATCTGGCTAGGATACTTATCCCCATTTATTGTCACAGGGCTCTGATATTCAAGCCCCTGGTTTAACTAGGTCCTTTCAGCTGAGGGTGACCCTGTCTTCTGGGACAGGTTGAGCACAGTTTTGCTCCCCTTTATTCACACAATAAAGACAACAACACTGATAACAGCATTCCACTACCCCGGCATTCAGTACTAAAGTGATTCGTAACCCAGCACCAGCCAAATTTGATCACTTTGAGCAACAGGGCTCTATCTGCTGGATATCTAAGCAGAGTAGGTGTGTTCAGGTAAATACAGTTTGCTCCTGAAGTCTCTCCCCCTCCCAGCTAACTGTCAGGTGATAGTTCACTCTAGGGTGACCAGATGTCCGGATTTTATTGGGACAGTCCCAATTTTGGGGTCTTTTTCTTATATGGGTCTTTTTCTTATATCTCCTATTTATCTCCCACTCTCTGTCCCGATTTTTCACACTTGCTGTCTTGGTCACCCTAGTTCATTCAGACCCTGCTTACACAGATTTTGTTTGTGATACAGAAGGAACTTCTGTTACTTCTCCACGAGGCAGTGCTGATAACGAAGTGAGATCTGCAGAAAGTATTTTGGCTGATGGAAGTACAGAGCACAGAATGTCTCTGTTCATGTTTTCAAAACTCCAGGGGCAGCACTGCTCTCTCAGCAGATGGAAATGCTACTCTATCCAGGGCTGGGCCTGCTAGCTCTTTCGATGAGGTTAGTGTCGCTGCGTCTCAGAGTGAGGGGGTGGAAAGCAGGATTTTGCTGATTCCCAGTATGCTGACACCTGTGCTGGGCTGTGTCTCCCCCCCCCCCCCCGCCCCAGACTCCCATTCTGTTTGATTGTATTTAGTAAACCCCAGATTTAATCTGCCTCTCCAACGTTGAAAGCACAGTTGCAAGTGACTGGCATTTTGAGAGTCATGCCAGCATGTTGAACTCTGAATCCTCTCACTCATAAATCCAACATACAGGGATATTTTTTAAAAGATGGTTTTCATCCATCTGAAATCCCGAGAAGAGCAAATACAGATATGTCTTGTCTTACACTGTGTCAAACTAGCACACTGGAGACTCTAGACAAGGGTTTAGAACATGCTTTGGCTTTAGGGTACAGACCTGTCCCCTGGGGGAAAGTGGAAGGATGTATTCTGCTCCCCGCCAGCTGATGGCATTTGCCCATCTTGCTAGATGGGTCACTATTGGCCAGTCACCACCCAGCTTCATTAGGAGCAGGGACTGGCCAAGATGGCCTGCACCCTGACCTGCTTGCGGGCCGATGTAGCTAATGTCTCCTCCACCTGCTACCTAGAAACCTCTACTTCTCCCCACCACACCACAAGTCACCTAGCGTCATAGGGTTGTGGCCACTATCTTAGTACAACTGCTACATCACCCCCTAGCTCTGACCCCAGAGTGCTGGCAATAGCTTCTTCCCACACTTGGACAAAACTCAAACAGGAGCTGCAGGCTTTGACCCACAGGAAATCCTGCTAATTGGGAGTCTGTCCCATCCGTCCAGTAGTCCCATGATACCAGGACCTAGAACCTTGGTGACGGGCCAGGACTATGGCTCTAGGGCTAATGGTAGGTCCTAGCAGCATCCTGCCCAGCACAGAAACTCCTGGGCGCCAACCTACTGCTCTCAGACAGCTGCACTTAGCCGCTGCCATTCTAGGCACATGCCCTATCTTAACCACTGTATGAAGGAAAGAAAGAAAGAAAGATGTCACTTCCAACTTGTTGACAGAAACAAATAAAAGATTCCACCAATAAAACTGAATATTCATGGAAATTCTCCATAGTGAATAAAATACCCATTTCCTGAGCGGCTCTGAATAGGGGAGAGTCTCTATGCCTGATGCCAGGAGCCCAGTCGGACTAGTTTAGTCACCGATGCCACGTCTAATACTGACACCTTCCTTATCAGCTGATCCTGTGCCCTTCCCAGTGCCATGTCTCCACCCTCGTTTCTTCCACTTCATGTGCTCTTGAGTCTGATCCATACCCCAATAATCACCGCAAGGCCCTTCTGCATGATTTTTTAATTTGTTTAATCATTTCACACTCTAGTCGTTCACTTTAGTCAGGTGCATTACAACAGATTCCTCTAATTAGTTTAGTCTTCGTAATAACTCCGTAATATTCTACATAGTTACTAATTTCTCCCCAAACAACTCCTTCTTTGCCAATATTGCTATATCTTCCCCTTCTATATTGCTGTCTTCCCTACATAATCCATAGCTGTGACTATTTGTCCCTGACTAGCCTTTTCATTTCTTTATGTTTGTTTTTAAAGCCTTTGAATGAAATCTGACTAAAGAAAAACACTGTAGACTAAAATTCACAAGCAAGGTAGTTAACAGAGCTGTAGTTAGCTGCAGAGCTCTGGGTGGCTGGAGAGCTTGTCTCTCTCAGCAACAGAAGTTGGTCCAATAAAAGATATTACCTCCCCCACCTTGTGTCTCTAATGAGCAAGGTAGTAATTCACCCACGTCTAATCATGCTAGTCGTTTAACAGATGGAGGAAATCTTTCTTTTTCATGCTCTTAATGTTTTATTTCTACCTTTTTAATAAGCACCAGATACAAGTTAACTTGCAGGGCTTTGAATATTCATGAGTGCAATAAGATATCAGCTTTTTCTGCACACTGCAAATGGGTGTGCATACTGTGGTACGTGCTATGGCACTATGGTGCATACTATGGCACATGCCATATTCAAAGTTGAATTCCAACTCCCGTTGTAAGTGTTTTCCCAGTCTTCCAGCAAGCCATATCATGTGGGGCTCAAGTGTTGTCCAGACGTGAATTGTTTTTGCAAATGTTCAGCAATATTAGTTCAGCCATTTGCCCGTGTGTGTGCGCAGACACATATATATACGTTGGGCATGTGTAATTTGAACTGCTGGACTGATTTTTGTTCAAACTTGGCTTACTTTGTAGATCTCATTCACACAATTTGAGTTAAACGCTGGCATTGGTGTCGTACATCTGAAATCTACACGACACGTGGAACTGATGAGAATCAGACATTTCCCTGGGAACAGAATTGCGCTATCCTGTTAAGTGCTTTTATGAGCAAAAGAATGTCTCCACTTAGCCCACCCAGCAGGATCCTTGCCCGGCTTACCCAGAATTCTGAGTATCCCGGAGGCTGAACGCAGGGGGAACCTGGACTAATATTTTAAAAAATAATCTATAAATATGTCTGTGGTTTTAGCATGGTGTAACCAGCACGGGAGAGGCCTGAGAAATCTGGGAGTTTGAAGGGGAATCTCAGGAGAAATCAGGAGCTAAGGAAAGGTATAATATAAAAAAATACCAGTGCCCCAAAATAGACTGCATGTCTGGGCTCAAACCTGTGCTGTCTGCTGCTGTCCAAATGCAGGCGGCCAAAAAAATGACTGATTGAAATTCCCAGGTTTGATTATACTCCTTTTCCCCGCCACCTCCCAGACCATCTGGTGGCTTGCTGCGGATCCGATCCCAGGAGTGAATGTCAACAGAGCAAAGAAACAGACAAGGAAATCAATTATCAGGTCCCTTCTCCCTGCTAGGCCTGATTGCTTTTCGCCATGCACAGCCTCCAGTGCAGAAAGACAGCAGCATCTGCCTATCACCTTTTATTAGCCAGCAAACTTTAGCAGCCATTGTTGCATGGCAATATCATATATAGTGCACCCTTTCCCTTTCTGAAGCATTGATCTTTTGGGCCGTGCTTTAAGCTTCCTGTACTCGTATTTCCCCTGGAATGTTTAATACCCTTTTTAAAAAAATGCCCATGTTTACTTCCCCCTGCCTTTTGTCTCATTACTTAGAGATCATAGAATCATAGAAGAGTAGGGTTGGAAGAGACCTCAGGAGGCCATCTAGTCCAACGCCCTGCTCAAAGCAGGACCAACCCCAACTAAATCATCCCAGCCAGGGCTTTGTCAAGCCGGGCCTTCAAAACCTCGAAGGATGGAGATTCCACCATCTCCCTAGGTAACCCGTTCCAGTGCTTCACTACCCTCCTTGTGAAGTAGTGTTTTCTAATATCCAACCTAGACCTTGCCCACTGCAACTTGGGACCATTGCTCCTTGTTCTGTCATCTGCCACCACTGAGAACAGCCGAGCTCCATCCTCATTTGAACCCCGCTTGAGGTAGTTGAAGGCTGCTATCAAATCTCCCTCACTCTTCTCTTCTGCAGACTAAGTAAGCCCAGTTCCCTCAGCCTCTCCTCATAAGTCATGTGCCGCAGCCCCCTGATCATTTTTGTTGCCCTCCACTGAACTCTCCCCAATTTGTCCACATCTTTTCTGTAGTCGGGGGCCCAAAACGGGACACAATAGTCCAGATGTGGCCTCACCAGAGCCGAATAGAGGGGAATAATCACTTCCCTCAATCTGCTGGCAATGCTCCTACTAATACAGCTCAATATGCCGTTAGCTTTCGTGGCAACAAGGGCACACTGTTGACTCATATCCAGCTTCTTGTCCATTGTAACCCCTAGGTCCTTTTCTGCAGAACTGCTGTCTAGCCACTCGGTCCCTAATCTGTAGCGGTGCATGGGATTCTTCCGTCCCAAGTGCAGGATTCTGCACTTGTCCATGTTGAACCTCATCAGATTTCTTTTGGCCCAATCCTCCAATTTGTCTAGGTCACTCTGGACACTATCTCTACCCTCCATCGTATCTACCTCTCCCCCCAGCTTAGTGTCATCCACGAACTTGCTGAGGGT